>NC_051129.1:6725482-7069550 GCF_014839805.1 Manduca sexta
AGGAATGGCAACTTCTTGAAAAATATTGATAGTGCTGTCTGAAACAGAAAACATTCTGAGTAACTCTAGTTAATAATATATTTATTTTATATATTTTTTAATTCAATCACTACGAAATAACAGTTGCTTTAAACCAATACTTATGAAACAGAGAGTACATAATATTATATTAAAAAATTATTAGTTCATTAAGCGCTCCTTCAGTAAAACGGCACGCTAGCCTTGCTTTTAAAAGCTGTGTATTCGAAATTTACAATACATTTGAAATAATACGCATAAAATTTTAAATCTTGTTAACGGCAAGTATATGTTCATTGTCGAGCAATACTTGTTATGATCCTAGTATCTAAGCCTTACACTAGGGTTAAATTAAGAAGCCTGCTTTGGCATTTATGAGAATGTCTAGCCAAGAAACAAAACAATCTGCTACATAGTTTTACTTCTTATCTTGCTAATATTATAAATGCGAATGTTTGTGAAAATTGTTGGATGATTATTTCAGTAGATGGCGCTTGCTGTCGTGGTGATGGTGATATAGTTTGCTACAGTGATTTAGATACTTTGTAGTGGAAAGGTTTTGTTTGTAACAGCTAGTTACAAATATTTATTCTATTGTTCACATATAGCAATGAGTATAACTTATGAACTAACTTTGAATTAATATTGTAAAACTGTAATGAAATAGTGAATTTAATTCTGAACACTTAATTAAATGCACTGTTTTACAATGTATGTATAGTTTTTATTAATTTGAATTAATATTAGTTGATTCAAATTAATATGATTAAGTTCATGAGTGGTTATTAAGATAAATCGAAACATTAAATTTAAAAAACACTTTAAAAGTTAAAAAAACTTGCTTGAAGAAAGTATATTTTAATAACATTCTTGCATGTAGTGTTAGATATTCAATAAGACCGATATATTTCATGTTAAACAAAGAAAGTTAAGAAAATAATTTGACCCATAACACTGTATATTTAGATATTTAATTCTCATTACATACTCGTAATTTGTGATGACTAGTGATTATTTGAGATGAATAATAACTAATTCAGTTGTTTAAGAATAATGGTGAAATTTTACCTGAAATAAAAATGAAATAACTACCTAAATAAAGAGAGCTACTATTTTTTAATGTATAATTTTATAACAATCTAAACCTTCTGAGAAATGGTAATAAACTCCCTGATAAAATATGTTTCATAAATAGCATTAAGCTGAAATTAAAAACTAGGTTTGTAGCATTAGATACAATATTGCAGCATAAATCACATGAGAAGCACCAAAAAAATATATTTACTTATTAATTACCTACTATACTTTTTAAAATTATAAATGAGCCTTGTCACATGTATCATTGAAATCACATCAAAGAAAATTCATATTTTTGGAGGGTACAATGTATGAAAAAAAAAAGATACTTATTACTTTATAGGTGCAAAGACAGAAAAAATAATATTTTTGAACAATATATAGCATACAAAATAAATTAAAAGTAAATAATTATGTGTTCTAAATAAAAAAAAAATATATATAGATACACTTATAACACCTTAAACCATATATAAAATATTACTCTTTGTTAATTTCTTTGAAATATTATTACTTTGATATTATTAATTATCATCACAAACATGTTTTTAAACAATAATAATTAATACCAGTCATCTGTTTTACCATGCCCCAAACCCCAGATTGTTGCTATGGCTATTTTATAAATAGTGATGTAGCTTAAATAATTGTAACATTTTGTAAATATTGGTGTATTACTATTAATAATTTTCTTATATTTATCTTGTTCAATATTTACAAAAGTTCAATAAATTACAATGATAAAGAATTTTCAATACACACATATTGTCTTTCCACTTATATCCAGTTTAGTAAATAAAAAATGCAACATTCCTTTTATGCATTTAAATCACATGATTGCTTGTATTCATGTCAGTGTATATACAACAGACATATTCTCATTGAGTAAATAAAAATAGATTGTTTATAATGTAGCACACACACGCCGCACGCGTATAAGTAGGTGTTATTTGTTATGTGTGCACCATATAATTTATAATCTTAATCAGTAAACTTGTCTATGTATGTTTGCTTATTGCGTGTTATTTCGTCAATACCAACATGTCAATACATCTCCCGTGTAACGTAATCATAATCACCGCAGAATAAATAGCACTATTTTGCTACAACAGCGCTCTTTTACATAATTCCATATAGTTATTAGGTTAATTTAAAAATGTCATGATGCCTAAATGAATGCAGTCTGACGACGTTTGAAGGCTATTTGTAAAATAAAATAGCAGCCATTTCATGATTACCTACTGTTTGTTTACATAAATTATAAAATTCACCTCAAATTGCCAATGAGCAGCTTGTAGTAATTGCTTAGCTTGTTCTTGTGCACAACCTGCTGCTAGTACGAATTGATTTATCATAACTTGTTCACGTAAAGTTGAATCCATCTTATTAAAATGAACTAAAACTATAAAACTCTGTCCGGTCAGACCGTACAAGAAATAACAAGTAAAGCGATCGAAAAAGTCACAAAGAATGCGCGTTCACTTTGTCAGTGACCATTAACGGGCATTGCTTTTTAATGAGAGAAAAAGAGAGATCCGAATTTGACGCAACTGTCAGTAATACATTCATGTTTTGTCAAATTGCAAGAACCATAGCCGAATAGTGTTGCCAATTATATCGTAAAGTAAAAATCTTATTTGAGATTTTTTTATAGTTATGGCTAATATTTCTATATAATGTTACTGCTTCACTTGCGTTTAAATACATGAAAAGGTATTTTTACATTTAATGTTACCTATCTAAAAAGGACTTTTAATTTTTGAGGGATTTTAAGGATAATTCTTATAAAGTTCAGGGTTAAATTTAAATCGACAGTGAAAACACTGGAACTGTCAAAAATGAAGTGTGAAGCAGAGACCAAAAGAATGAAGTGGCAATCAAATACATAAAATTGGATTTATTTAAAATATTTATACTTTTTAATATTATACGAAATACGGAAAAGTGCAATATATATCATACTTTCACCATGGTTTTTGTAAAAAAGGAAGTATTATGGATAGCCCTCATTTGCATCGTAAATTTATCTCGTGGCAATAGAGAAGACAGTGAAAATAAAAAAAATATTAAAACATTACATACGGAAGGCACTGAAATATCGAACGCAAAATTACTCAATAATGATTACGATAACAATTATGACAACACTCTATACAAGTTATCAAGGCCGAAGAGGGCGAGCGAAGGGAATGTCACGAGTTCTAGCGAAGCAAGTAATATTGAGACTGTTGAATCTACGTCGCCGAATCCACCTCCAGAAAATGTTAATCCTGTTTATGATATAGGGTCATCTAATTCCTCTCTATTTTCTATCACTCAAGTGAATATTTCGTCGTCGGCAACGCCGAATGTTTCTGTGAATCCGTCAGATGCAGCTCCCCTACCTGAAAAAAGTTCGGCGGAAGATGAACATAATAGTTCCATGGCAATATTTTTTGTGCTATGCATACTGGCACTCGGAATATTGTTGATTCATCTTATGTTGCAAACAGGATTTTCTTACCTTCCTGAAAGCGTTGTGATTGTTTTCCTTGGTGCACTCATTGGGATGATTATAAATTTAATGTCCATAAAAAATATTGCAAATTGGCGAAAAGAGGAAGCATTTTCCCCCACTGCTTTTTTCTTAGTATTACTTCCCCCAATTATATTTGAATCGGGGTATAATTTGCACAAAGGTAACTTTTTTCAGAACATTGGTTCCATACTGCTATTTGCAATTGTAGGTACAGCTATATCAGCCTTTGTTATTGGAGCTGGAATATATCTACTGGGCTTGGCTCAGGTTGTGTATAAACTTAGTTTTGTAGAATCATTTGCATTTGGTTCTCTGATATCGGCTGTGGATCCTGTGGCCACTGTGGCAATATTTCATGCCCTGGATGTGGACCCTGTTCTGAACATGTTGGTCTTTGGAGAGAGTATACTCAATGACGCTGTGGCGATTGTACTGACAACAGCAGTATTAGATTCAAACGACCCCCATATGTCAACAGGAGAAGCTATTCTCTCAGCTATAAACAGGTTCTGGTTGATGTTCTTTGCATCTGCGGGTATTGGGGTGTTATTTGCTCTTGTTAGTGCACTCCTACTTAAACATGTTGATCTGAGGAAGAATCCTTCACTGGAATTTGGCATGATGTTAGTTTTTACTTATGCTCCATATGTGCTTGCTGAGGGAATTCACTTGTCAGGTAAGAATATTTACAACTTAAATTCATTATTTAATAAAATTAATTATTTACTCTTATTATTCTTTCTTTGTTTAATTACTGTTTTCTAGCTGATGAGCTATTCAATATATTTGTGTTTTTCTATGAACTGGGCATCTTACAGTTTCAGATTAATATAAAATAAAAATATATAGATTATTATATACTGTATACTTAAGGTGGTAGCTCAAGGTCCATTATTTGTTTCTTTAATCTGTAACTAGTATAGTAAATTAAAGTTAGTGATTAGTTCTCGCAGTTGAAAGAAAAACGTAAAAATAATTAATAATCATGGATATTTCGGCCTTTAAAATTTAATATGACGAAATTTTAAAGGCAGAAATAACCATGATTATTAATTATTTTTACATTTTTCTTTCAACTGCGAGAACTAATCACTAACTAGACGTGAATTTAAATTCTTTACTTGCCAATACTTGTTTAGTTACCCAGATTAAAGCCGAAACAAAATGTATGAAAATGGACCTTGAGGTATCGCCTTAAATTCGAAACATAATAACCTAATCTATCTTGACATAACTTTGGGACACCTTTAAAAGAAATTAATTAAAGTCTTGTGGTATTGTTTCTGTTATTACCATTATGGAAAATCATCAATTATTTTGGGGCCTTTTATGTAGTACTTTGAGTATTTCCTAAACCAATCCAGTATTGAAAAGACCAAAAAGAATTTTAGTGTATTTGTTAGACTAATACATGGCATTGAATTTTAATACTTTTATTAAATTATTTTGACCATATCTGCTATGAATATTTCAGAGTTAGTTTTCAAGTACATGGGTAGAATACTAAATACAATACATAATATTATTGTAAAGTTTTTTTGTTAAATACCCTATTTTACTTAACTCTAATATTTTATAGTTAAAAATATTTGAATTTAATACAATTTGTTTTTAAATCAACATATGGTCCCGTCCATTGTGCAACAGTCCGCCATATATTTCTGAAAATGTAATATTTTTGGTTCTGCCTACATAACTTCATTAAGGTGGTTTGTCCTGTTTACAGAAAAAAAACCCATAATTACAAACCCCCTATATATAATTTTTCAGGAGAATCAGTTAAAACAATATTTATAATGAAACTTTTAGTAGGTTACGATTTATGATGATTTTAAATATATGTAATGTCATTTTCAGGGATTATGGCTATACTGTTTTGTGGAATTGTGATGTCTCACTACACTCATTTTAATCTTTCAACGGTGACACAAGTAACTATGCAACAAACAATGAGGACACTGGCTTTTATTGCAGAGACATGTGTTTTTGCTTATTTGGGTCTGGCCATATTTAGGTAAACTATCTTTTAGTAAATTGTAATGTGCTTAAATTATAATATAATCCACAAAGAGTGAGAGGTTCCACTCAAGTATAATGCTTAGCTTCCATTTCGTATTAGTAAAACAATTCTCGAATTTCGAAATCAGATCGCTACCTCAAGTGATCAGATCTTCCAAACAATCCAAAAGTTCAGCTTAAATATATAAATATAAATTATGGTCTAAAAAAATAATACATACAGACACATCTGTGCTTAAGCCTAATTGAAACATATATTTCTAAGATGTTTTTAAAGAATCCGTACGTAAATATGCGCGCGCACACGCTATTTGTATTTTCGCTAGACTTTCAACAGTGCACAAATCATATAGTATGGTGGTATTTGTGTAGCTGACTTGAAGTTTTTGAATTGTGACTACATGATAGCCGCTCAATTGGTAGGTTCCCATTTATGAGTGTTATTAAATATATTTATAATTATATTTTGTACAGCTTCAGGCATCGTGTAGAACCAGCATTAGTTGTATGGAGCATTGTTATGTGTCTGCTTGGTCGAGCGGCGAATATTTTCCCCCTGGCGTTACTCTGCAACAAGTTTCGAGAGCACAAAATAACGAAAAAAATGATGTTCATTATGTGGTTCAGTGGTAAAGTATAAACATCAAAACCTAATTATCATGTTTATTAATGTATTTAGTTTATCAATGTCAGATTATAGAGACATAGTGCATGGAATATTCATGAACTAAGCAAACTTACACAAACTATTAACTCTATGTGGTTGCATATATATTTAATATTTTTATAAACAGAATGCAATAGTATATGTATACCGGACACCGGTGGTGACGGGTCCATAAGACTCCATATAACTCGATACATGCGGGCTTCCCGTTATGTAGAATTTCTGTAGAATCTTATTATCATCAGAACGTGTTGCAGACTGCATTTATTCACGTTAGTACCTATATATTGTCAGGTTCCCGTTCGGAAATTTTCACCTTTCGCCACTGATATACATTAACGATTGGTGGCAAAAATACACAAATCTGTGGTAATTACCCAGACTCCCAACAGCGTGATAATCAGAGCCAATTTATGTTGTAAAGATATTTGCCTGCACAGCCGTTGAGTATGAACTACAATTTCCAAATAAAAAAAATACTTGCAGTTACCAGTATTTTCAATGCTTATAAGAGGGAATTAAAAAAAATCATATTGTTTCAGGTCTTCGCGGAGCCATTTCATACGCTTTATCGTTACATCTTGGGTTTTCTGACGAAACCAGACATGTAATAATAACAACCACTCTTATAATTGTTCTATTTACTACACTATTCTTCGGAGGCTCGACAATGCCTTTACTCAAATTTTTAAGGGTAATATATATTTTTAACTTAGTACAAGGTGTTCGCACCTCCGCGCGCGTGAAAACATTTCCCGGGACAAAAGTCTCACTGCGCCAATATCCTTTAGCAAAATCGTTTTAGTGGTTTATCCTAAAAGCGTAACAAACTGACACATTTATAATTTTTTGTATGGATTTCGAATCTTTTTATATTATGAACTATAAATGATCTTACCTTGTACCGGCTATAACGGATGGAGGTGTTTACGCTGGCTTGACCGTGAATCAGTAATTTGTAACAAATTTACTTGCGTTTGCTTACAAAATACGATAGCCGGCCCTGGACCGACCTGTGGCCTTATTAATAATTATTATATTGCCAGTTCATCTATTCTGAATGCGATTATGTTCTTCAGGCTAACAAGAAGACAAAGCGTTCCCGCTCATTGCGCAAGCAAAAGGAAGTGAGTTTGTCAAAAACAAAGGAGTGGGGACAGGCCATTGATTCTGAACATTTGTCCGAGATTACTGAAGAAGAATTAGAGGTAAGTGCATTGCGTGCGAGTGTTGTTTAAGCCTCTTTTACTTTGACCTAAAATATGCTTAAAATGTTATATGCCTTAATTAAGAAGATACAGCAATAGGTACGAAGTTGTATTGTTCAAACTCGTCTTTAAAATTTCAGTTCATTGTACATATATCCATAAAATTCCGTTTAACGTAAACATGAAAGTTTTTTATATTTATAATCAAGTTATTTTTAAAACTAGTTTTTTTAAAAGTGGTTTGCATAATAAAGTATTATTGGAAACAAAATGATGCTACCGTTGTAAAAAACAATAATACAATCTTAATCGATGATCTTAGCCGTGTCTTGTCGCGTGACCACTAACCAGTTACAATTCGTATAAATTCCGACACGGAAAAAGTTTACCGATAACTCATTTTATTATCAGCATTATGAATAGTTTATTTTGGTTTCAGGTTAATTATTCTCATGCGACACGTTTACGTGGTTTTGTGCGACTGGACATGAAGTATTTAACGCCATTTTTCACAAGAAGGTTTACACATCAAGTAAGTGTGTTTATCATTTCTTTTAACAATCCATTATTCCTATAGGTAGATTTATGTGGAAAAGAATATCGTGCGTATGATAAGTATTTGCATTTTGGTATTTTTTATTTAATGTTATAGCCATAAAAATCACATGTTTGTAATTAAATAATAACAGCCGTAAACAGAATGTGACGTGAGTAATTTTAATTATTTAAATTACAGGAATTAAAAGATTGCAAGAGTCAAATGACAGATCTTACGAACCAGTGGTACCAGGCCATCAGAATATCAAACGACCGAGAAACCGATGAAGAAGAGAGTTTGCAACAAAGTTCCCTCTCGAATTCCCATAGTAGCTTGCAAAGAGGCGTTTAGTTTTTAGTCAATGCTTAGAGCAAATTATGGCTTTTTGCCTCAATATTACTATTATTGTATATTTGGTTTTACGCTATGTAATTTTATTATTTGTATTGTGAATGTATTATCCCCGAAAAAGAAAGTTGGCGGATGCTGTGCTCTTTGAAGTATTATAAATGTAGGTTTTATTGGACCATAAATTAATTTTGTGATGTAATGGAGAATATTTTAGTCAATGGATGTGATAATATTGAAATAGTATTATACATAAAGGCTGCAAGTCTATAATCAGTGTAGGTCTATTACCAATTACATATAATGTCGTTTTTAATAGATCCGCATATGGCATTTGCCAAAGACAAGTGTGAGACAAGTACGATGAGCCAGTTGCAAACATAAGGAGCCATTTATAAATTACATCATGCGTTTGGGTTAACGAAGTGTGTCATCGTATGACCAGAATATGTGGGAATGAGACAACCTGACCTCACAGTAGTACATATATATCGATGACGTCACATGTCCTAAGTCTACAGTAATTTAGCTCTGAAGTTCACTTCTGGAGGAAATATAAAAATATAATTCAATTATTGCATAATATAAATGTGACCATGTGCTATAAGGACAGAGTGGGGTTCCAAAATTTGTGATATCGTGTGAGGTATTTTATAGACGGCCTATGATGCGGCATTATGTACCTACTTAATTACAATATGTTATGTGATAATTTATTTTGTAGCACAAGATAATTATTATTATTGTATAAATTATTAGCTATATGAGGCGGGGTGCAATGCTTAACTTATAGAACATAATCTGTTTATGTGTTTTTTTGTTTATTAATTGTAAATTATTCCAAATTACCATTTCTGTTTGTAATTTTTTACATTCGGCTGGCAGGTACTTGCAACTATTACAGCCGCCTTACTTTAGACATAGATTAGAAATTTAACCATTTTCTGGCAAGTACTTTAAATTATCTCTTAATTCGCTTTTTTTACTTTTTGATAATATTATTTTATATACTTAGAATCTGATAAAAAAATGAATAACTGTGACGCAAACTAGTGACGCCTGCGACATAATTTTCCTAATATTCTAGTTAAGTGCTAAATCATTTAATTTACAAGTTTTTATGTTTATAGTTGACGCGTTCATCGATCGCTAGCTCCTGTACTTTAGTGTTTGTACACCTAATATAATATAAGTTAAATTATTTCTCGAGTTTTATTTTTCACAACGCAAAATAAACATTATTCAGTCGTAGCTCGGACGGCCCTTGTGTGTACGACGGCGCCATATCTATAAGTTAATTGCAAAGAAAGTTCCAGCCAGAGTGAAAAATTCTCTAGTCATTGGGAGGAGGAAAATCAAACCAAGACTTTTTTCTGAGAAAAATCGTTCTAAATTCTTTTAGTCAACAGTTCTCTTCTCCATTCAAACTTAATAGTAAGTACTATAAAATATAAAATACAGTTAAACATTTTTGTAGTCGTCACACTCTCGATTATTGTTAATTTGTTATCATTAACGTTTTGCCGCTTGTGATGTTAGGAGAAACCAACCAAACGTTATTTAAGCGATTGTGTGGCTCACAATATGATCTTTCGCTTCCCTACCACTTGCCATGTCGTTAACTTTTCTTTTACTCGTAGGACCTTTGCAGCTATTTGGAAAGATGCTCAAATTACTCGCATTCCTTATAAGTTTAACTTCTCTACCTTAATACCTATTTTCAATCCATAACATTTCTCTTCAAGGTTCTGGAACGCCTTATCCATTTCTACCTCAGTAAATTCCTGTCTAAAAGTCATCAGTCTCTTTAATTTGTTCCAACCAGGCTTTCAACCTGTCACAGCACATTAAGCATGACAAAGGGTAAGCTGACAGTTCAGGCTCTTCAGCAATGCCTTCAAGACAGTTTATTTTGATGTCTTGCCTGAAGTATTGCATTTTCTTAACATATCTCCAATAGGAATCGCGAGGTTTTGCAGTTACTTGTTTGGACGCCGACAGTGTTGCATTGATGACAAATTCTCCCATTGCGCTAAAGCGGCTGGCGTCCCACAGCGTTGGTGGTAATTCATCGTTTTGTGGTAAACAATGGGTTAAGTCCGAAAGATGCATGAAAAAGATTTAAAATAGGCATAATAAACGGTAAAATGTTCAATATTAATGAATAAAAAGGAACAGATTATTGCTTTTTTAAAAATTGGTATACAGTAGGTAGGTGCGCACCAACATATTATAAATTAATCCTTTCAAATGCATACACAAAATATATTTTTTTTATTGATGTTCACAATCGGACTACTTTGCCTTGGTTGTAGTATGTATTGGGCACATCACGCTGAGTGCTCGAGTTCCATCTCTAGGTTGGACAGTGTTATATTTTTTTTTATAAACTTGCGTGCTGAGCACAAATACTTACAGCAGACAGCAGACTTACTGTCTATGAAAAAGTTCACTCGCCCTACTAATAGGTTTATTTAATTTCTCAAAATTTTAACTATGTTGACTGCTTCGGTGGCGTAGTTATACCTACTACATGCGCGGTAAGGCAGCGCCCCGAGGTTGTGGGTTCGAATCCCGGGTCAGAAGAAGTGATTGGGCTTTTCTGCTCAGTATCAGCCTGGACTCTGAAATTTGTGCCCAATATGGCGATAGGATCGCCCCCTATCACATCATGCGATAGAACATACTTGGCGAAAAGTGGGTGCCCTGGTTACGCCTCCGCAGACCTCTTTGGCGATACATGTGTGACGTGTTTGCTTTGTTTTGTAAATAAAAATATTTTTCTTCTCTATAATTAATAAATTATCTTAATCAAAAGTTTATTTCTGTATTCAAGTTAATTACATACAAATTATTTCATAAATAAAACAAATAGACAACCACTTATAGCATCAGTAATCAATGAAAGGGTGCAGCATAAACAGGCCATAGGAATGAAAAGTTCTTTTATGAGGTAGAAGCAGCTGCATTCACCTGAGTTCGAACTTCTGAACTAAAACATTTCCAATGTTGTGGTATGTAATATTATAGTAGATGCACAATCTCTGATGTACAACATAGATGTAGTTGCTAAATCACTGATCTTTGATGCTAAAAGCATCTTGTGTCTTGCCTTTAGTAATAAGTGTATTAAGTAAAAGCAATAAATGTTAGTATACATTTCTTTGTCAATAAGACAATTTTAATCTTCTTCATTTTCTAAATTAATGTGGCTACCAAATTTGCCATATAAATGTGCTTTCAGTTCACCCATCTGTCCTTTAAGTTCTTCACATTTTGCTTCAAGATCACTTATTTCTATTTCCTTTTTTGACTTTGCCTCTTCTAACGACATCTGTAAAATAAAATAATATCAGCTTTGATTATGTTTCTCCTACTGCTAGGCACAGGCCTTCTCTACAACCAAAAGGGTTTAGGCCATAGTCTACCACACTGGCTTAATGTGGATTGGCAGACTTCACATACCCTCATTTTTTTTATAGAGAATTTCTTAGGTATGCAAGTTTTCTCACATTACTGTTAAACTATGATTATTTCATAAAGCATACGCACATAACTTTAGAAAAGTCAGAGGTGCATTTGATGCTGGGTTTGTTTCAAGTAAACACAATATAAGCTGAATAGGTTACACTAAATTTAGCACACTGATAAACCCTCTCCTGGATTTACATATAGGCTAGTTTTTATCTTAAAAAATAAATTGTGGGACGATTACAGTAAGAAAGGTTTTTAAGTTAACAGTCACAAGTAACAACTAATAAACTAGAAGGAAAATAACATTCAGTTCCAATTTCATTAATATGTGGAATATCTATGGCCCAAACTAGAATATTGTAATACTTGGAAGCAGGGCTGTAGCTAGGGGGGGGGGGGGGGGCATTGTGGGGCAATGCCCTACCTTAATAATTAACAAAATTGTACATTACTACTCAATGAAAATATATGGAGCAGCGGGTTTTATTTTACGATATGGAAGTTGGCCCCTAGTAAGAGTTATTCGTATTGATGGGATTTTTGTTACAATCTGTATATTACCTTAACAATTACCTAAGTATTAAACTTCTTTTTTTTTTTGCTCACGTTCACGAGTCAAGGAAACCAAAAATTGATTGAGCAGATCAGATTTAGTAACATTTTTATTTCCGCCCTGCTTGTAATTACAGCCCTACCTTGAATCCAAGTCTAGCTACGACCCTGCTTGGAAGTTTTAATTCAATATACCATTGGGAAGAAAATTCAAAAACTAAAAAAAAATATAAACTTCAGTAAAATCCGAAAAATAGTTTAATTTTAATACCATTGTTTCTTCCAAATTTTGGCAAATGAAGACTTCTCCAATAAGGTATGGAATCTTTTCATTTTCATCAGTAAGACTGAGCTCTTCCACTGCATCCTCCAAATTTTTCATGTCATTTTGTTTTACTTTAAGTTCATCTTTATAGTCTTCAACTCGAGCATTCAAACGAGCAAATTTGTTTATTTTTAGCTGATCTTCGTATGAAATATGAACATCTGAGTCCTAAAAAATTTTATAATCTTATGAGAATAACCTCAACATAATATTTACTAAGAACTATTGTGGATTGAATAATACTTATACATATTTTGTGACGAAATTATATTAAATAAGTTAATAGTATGCGCTCAATGCTAATGCTATAAATCAATACATAAAATTAAATAGGTTATATTATTAAAATAAATAATTTACCGGTTGGAATGTTCCTTTTCCAGGAGTGGCCATAGTTTTATTTTATATTTACTTTCAAAATTAAACGCAACGTTACAGATGGGGTAAAATTTTCAGCAGCGACCAAAATAATTTGTATTTTTAGCACAATACGTTTTTTACTTGCTTCTAGTGACAAGATATTTGAAATCTGTATCAGTGTTACCACTAGTTACCACTAATGGAACGCGTCCACTTGATGGGACGCGTGGGTCGCGTTGCAAAAATGTCGTGTCCTAAACATTTTGTTTATAAGTGCGTCCACTACAGACTGCTTGCACCATGAACAATATTAAGTAAATATTTTACGAGATATTCAAAACGAATATGAGACCAACTATACTAATTTTTAAGAGTTTGTCTCGTATATGCGGATATAATAAGTATATATATATGTCGTTTTGTACGGTGTTCACCACTTGGTGCCGTAAGTATACGGACATTTACACTTAACTTCATTTCCGCTTATTATTTATGAGCAAGAAGTATATAATTCTAACAAAGGTTAGAATAATTTAAACCGATATGTTACATAAAAACTGTGTATATATTATTTTATATCTTTTAACTTAGCATAACTATTTTTTTTCATAAATGTTAACTTTCATTTCTTTCATCATTATACCTTGAAATTAGTAATTAAGTATCAACACATTTTTTTTCGTAAATAATTTTATGATCTATCTTCAAAGTGGCTTCTTCCTTAGCCACCCTACCCTCTGTATTGGGCTTGTCGAGCAAGATGAATCATTATAAGAAAATGATATAACAATATGTATCATTAATGATCGCGACAAGCTTACGATTGTTTAGTAATCTAGATTTTAGTATTTTTCAAGCGCTTTATTTTCTTAAAAAACCCGCAACAGTAAATAGTTGGTTTCATAGACCTGCGTGGTTACAAGAAGCGGCCCTAGCTAATTGGGCGTCCCAAGCAAAATGGTTTGTTTAGCGTATCTTTTATTGGCGATCTTTTTTTATCATATGTCAGAAATATATGCCTGAGGTGTCAAAGGCTCTAGGGCGGCTCTAGAAATTTTGTCATCTTCCTTCGGATATGGCTCCCCGAGAAGCTGGCCAGCCCGCTCCAACCAGGCAGCCACCAACGGTCAAAAGTCGCTCCCTGTCCTTGGCACCTATAGCGGCTACTCCGCTCCCCTTATGGACGGGCCGAGCCCGAAAGTTACTCATCGTAGTGTAAAGGCGATATTATACTTATCTCTTTTTAATTTATTTTTCTGCAACTTAATAGGGGACCATCCTATGCTTGACTTTGTACATTTTTCTATATGTAATGCTTAATAATACGAAAAAGAAGCAATCCTGCGAAAACTGCATACAAATTGGTTATAAAATGAGCTAATAATTCATATTTCAAATATTGTAATGCGCAGAAGTGGGTGAGTTGTGGGGATATCGCTTCATCTCTTTCTTTTGCAAGCGTCGTAATTCCCGATGACGTCAAATGTGTGTATTTCGTGTCTTTTCTGTTTCTAGTTGATTACCCCTTCCACCGAAATTCAAATACTTATAATTTGTTGATTTTTTACCGGATTTCAATAATTCCTTCTGTGTTAAGTATAATTTAAATAACGTAAATATTTGATAATGGTAAAGAACAAAAATGCGTCCGGTACACTATTATGCACAAGTTCAAATAGATCAATTATCTAAGACAATAGCAATAATCAAGAATAATCTGCGTAGGAATAAACAATGATTACTTACTTATGTTTTCCACATAAGAAAACGAATAAGTATTAAAAACACATAATAAATTAATGATATCGTCAAAAAAAATCCGAAACATTTTTGACAGTAAGATATTGAGCTCCACAAAAGACAATAATCAGTCACAACTTGTACGTCTCATTATTTTGTAAGAACAACCTAATTTTCAGTCTATGTCGGATTCGCACGTTTACTATTATTCTAGACTAACCCTGTGCCACATACCTAAAATTGCCTAGATAACAGTTTTCCAAACTTTAACGTTTACTGAATTTATGCATGAAATTCAGTCCAGTTAATTATAACAATAATTCTGAATTCCTTCGAAGCTAAAATAATTACTTACTTATTACCTATGTGTTTTCGCCAGATAAGGTACACATAATAATTACTTGTTAATACAGTGTTTTTACTTAAGTTCACTTTTCAATCTCTAAAAGGACCTTAATTTTTTGTATATATTATATATAAGAATATATATGTATATACGACACATTTCTCAGTTCCTCACATAGTCTCTATTTCAAAACTTCATCGGACTTTTATGGCCACAAGTATACTGTGCTTGAGACCTTCTACTTTGGATTAATGCTTCGCCACTAAAGATTACTTTCACGCTAATTGAAAAATATTTAATATTCAATATCGTAATTATTAACTTACATAGATACACCTTTTATATTCTCAAATATCTAATTACTTATTTTATTTTTCACCAACAAGCCACGTATAAAACTTCAAGTTCACAATAAAGTATTCTTGACATTGGTCAACAGTGCTTGAAAATATAAATCTAATGCAATATTTTAGTGTAATTTTAATATACAATATTTATGTTTTTTGTTACCTCCCACGTATCAACAGATGTGTCATACTTACTTTACTGTTTGTTATCTCTCATTTATCTCAATGTCAATGTATAAACGTAGTCCATTGAAAAGTTACATTTGGGGTTGCGTTTTTTAGAGGACGCAATTTTATTTTTTTGAAGTGTAGGGGGGGTCAGTGTAAAGCTAAAACCAAGTTTGTGGGGTCGCCACCCTTGTCCCACGGCCGCCATCTTGAAAATAGGGGTTGAAATGGTTTTACGATGCTTTAAAATTTGATACGACGAAATTTTAAAGGCCGAAATATTCATGCATATTAATTATTTTTACGTTTTTCTTTCAACTGCGAGAACTAATCACTAACTAGACGTGAATTTAAATTCTTTACTTGCCAATACTTGTTTAGTTACCCAGATTAAAGGTGAAACAAAATGTATGAAAATGGACCTTAAGCTGTAACCTTAAACTATTTATCTGACAAAAAAAATGTATAAATATTTTTTGTTGCAAATTAAATTCTCTACAAAATCTCTGTTGCAAATTAAAAAATAAAATTGCGTCCTCTAAAAAACGCAAGGAAAGGCCTAAAAATGTAACATTTCAATGGACTAACGGTCATCTGTCAGTTTTTAGGGAAATTGAACGCCATTATAAACTTTTAGTCCTTGAGATAATATTATAAGAAAAAAAAAATACTTTATTACATAGATTTTTTTTCTTTTAATTGATTCATCTAGAATAATTTTAATTATTTTCTAGTTTATATGTTCTCATGATATGTAATAGTATAATTTAACAATGTACGTACTACGTACTCATTTAATGAATGCTGTGTACTCGTTTAAGTTGGTTGTGCATCTAAATATGACTAAGAAAAATGTAAAAATAAATAAATTTGAACATTATTTCGCTATCTTGAAAACCACCGTTTTCGACATTTTTGCATGTGCGTAGCGATCGTCGATATATTCGTTTAATGTATCGACGCGTTATGTAGAGACTTTTTACATTTCGATCACGTACTACGTTCGCATTTGTTATTGTATAATACAGGCATCAGTAAAGCTTAGGTCCATATTATTATAAAGATCTGTTTGCCAGTAGTACCGCTCGAGTGGTGTCATCTATGCTAATATCATGAAGAGGTAGTTTTGTACGCAGAGAGTCATCTTTGGAACTACTGAATCAATTTTAAAAGTTCTTCCACACGTAGAAAGCTATAATAATTCAAAGTAATATCTACACGCATTCAAAGTATTTATACACTTTTTTGATTCTTAAAATTTTATTAACGGAAGCTTATTCCGTTAATAAATTGCCATGTGAGAAAAGTGACGTGCAAAAACTAATCAGTAATAAAGTAGTTACTTAACTATTCACCAAAATCCTGTATTTCATCCCTGAATTAAGATTTGAGACGTTTCTGCTTCCAAATTATACAAAATAATTGATTTCAATCTATAAAATGTTAAACATTATTTAGATTCGGTCAAAAATTGACTCTACCACCAATTCGGAAATCAGTTTTCACTAGAGAAGGACGGGCGAGAAACTTTAGTTTCCCTTTTTTAAAGTCAGTCGAAGTCAATAGGAAAATTGCATAATAAAAAGAAAAGTGACGATTAGTTTTTTTTTATTTTGTTTAATTAATTCATTTACAAATTACAAGATTTTTATATCTCATACGAGTGCACAATCTTCTCAAGAATCATGAAATAACATGATGATCTAGAATGCTACCAAATATAGATAACTACTGTTTACTAATAGTACTTAGTAGATATTATAATAAGCAAATGGGCGGACAGGTCCACACAAAAGGCATCCGTAAATTAAAATTAGGTACTCTAATTTACCCGTGAATCGGGATTAGAATTTGTAATTTATCTTAAGTATTCCTCTTTTATGAGTTTTACTCATTTTTACGTCTTTATCGTTTTATTCAATTCCTTCTATAGCTATTATGAAAAATATCTAGATAAAGTAGGTATTAGTAAGTAGGTACTCAATTTATTCTGAGAATATGTCCCATTGTTTAAAAAAGCTTTATTTATTATTTATTTAGAGATTAGGTATGTATATCCATACATTATAATATGTTACAGCATTCCTTGTGTGCGTAACATAAGTATTTAGAATCTTGATGTTTTATGGACCCAGGTTGTTGTAAAGACCGAATAAGTCCTTTTAAGGGATGGTCTTAACCGTCGAATACCCTCTAACGATATCTGGTTCGCCCCATCGGCAGATGACCAGTTGATCAACCCAGGTAGGCGTATTTAATACTCCGGTCATCATCCATGTGCCCAAGATAGCCAGGCCAGCGAAAACGGTGGACTTTACTTTTGCCGTTCTTTAATAGTGCTAATATTTGGAATTACTTCTCCGATTCGGAAAATTAGAATACACTATAAACTATCTATGCCGAGATCCGACTTTTATGTAGGTAAAGTGCCAAACAATTTTTCTTATTATTTATAAAAATCCAGAAGAAATGTACCGCGTATCTACGCGGTACACTATCTAGTTAGGTACATTTTGAGGACAGCAATAGATGGGTGAAATTATGTTCAAAACATAATTTTCTATCGGCGCCCATTTTAATGAGATTGGCGTAACATAGTTTTTACACAGACTGCAGAAATGGCTTGTATTATATTTATGGCACGATAAATTAAGTGGGGGATTTAAAATATATTTTTAATACAAACTAAATGATGATGTTAGGAACACAGGAATACCACAGTGTATGCATGTAATGCCACACAAGCCGTAAAATGATCATATGTCGCTGTGACGTTCCTTTGGTTTTCGAGACATTAGCGTCTTTATTATCCTGCACAAACTGTCGTATTATCCTGTAAAAGTCCTGCATAAGTCATCATACAAACAGACCAGTTATGGTACCTACTACGTATAACGTAGTGCATTTTTATGTTCACCTACTTCGTATGTAAATTTTTAAACCATTGTGCAGCCGATTGCGTTCATTATATTCGTAAGCAGTGCTTTGGAGTTTGGAGCGACAGCGCGGATGCCGCGGCGGCGACCACAGCCCCACCACGGCTAGCGGCAATCGGCCCCTGCGATCCACGATACCACTCACTTGCGCACACTCTTCCTTTAAACGTCGGACATTACGCGCGTGACACTATCGGAGCTTATATATTTTTGTCAAGAATTTTCACCCGTGATGGAGAAGGAGCATCAACCGGACTCCATGGCGACTATCACTATGAAGCCTGAATACCCCCCGTCAGAAGTGTACAGCGCCTCGGAGCCACCACCGGTATGATATAACTGTTGTTCTACTTGGACCTAAATAATATATTAAATTATGTAGAATACAGAAATGCTTCCGTGAAATCTTTGTCATTTAATGAAGGAATTAAGAAAATGATATCTTTAAGCAATTTGACGAGAAAAATTAATATTTTTATCTAAAATTAATACACAAAGTAAAAAAAAAAATACTCGTAAACTTAGAACTAACTGATATCATAATATTATGAGTATTGCTTTGTGCAACTTAAAATGAGGTAAAACAAAATTGTATACCTCAATAAGTGGGATATAACTGCGGGAAAGCGCCTTTCTCTCGTGTGTTGGTGATTGTGATTGCAAGTCCAGTAACTACGAACTGCGTGTTTGTAAACACAGGCTTATTTAAAACAAAGTCATTATTCTATTGGAGAAAACTGGATTTATAATACAATAAAATCGTAAGTGGTGGTGGTCATAATAAAATTACCCAATACTTGAGCAAAGTACAACAACTGTTGGAGGCTAAATATAATATAAATAAATAACAAGCATGACACTGTGTTTATTTTATAAATTTAACATGTCACGTTTTTAAACATGTTAAAATCGTACTTGACTTTGTTTTGGTCCAACTTTATAATGAGTCTCCTGAACGAATAACATCATACGTTATCAGTAGATATAATAAAAAGTAGGTTTTGTGTGTCGATAGTATATATTTTGAAAATATCTGAAAGTCGCGAGAAATAGGCTATAAATAATATTGTTGCGTGAAAACCTTCCATAAATTATTTACCAACTATAAACATGTACAGAAATATGAAAAATTATAAATGCCCTTTTCATAGAATTGCGTACATGCATGGGAAAACTTATTGTTCTAATGTCTGTCGGCACTTATTATCACAGCCATTTATTATTGTTATCACGAAAACATCTGATCCGTCTAGAACGTGTAGTTGTAAACGCTAAAATAACTATAGATGAACTTTAAATGATTTCATCAACAATGTCGTATTACAAGGGAAAGACGACTTGTGTGATTTGGAATAATAATAATTTGAAATATTGTTGCAAAATGGTATGGTAGCACTCTAAGTAGTCTTATAACCATAAAAAATACTTTTATAACTTTAGCTACTTTACAAACCGCCGCTATGAAACTGAGACGAATTGAATTAGGTTATTCTCAGCTATAAACTTGCCTTACACTGTATTATTATATTTTGAATTGTAGGACACAATCTCGAATGATAGGTAGTTGTAGGTCATGCGGGTGAGGATTGTATAGGTTTTTATTTACAACAATTAAAATATTAAAGCAATTTCTAAAAAATAAAACAGTGAACGACATTATCCAGAGTGAAATCGTTATTGGCTATTTAACCAAGTCCAAGTGGACACAATGGGCTTGCGTCACTTCCGAAACGGCCAATAATCGCCAACTAGCTGTTTGCTTGAAATATTTATGTGTTGACGTCTGTTGTTGACATAATATTTTAACAGTTCTGTATTAATATAATTTAATTCAACTAAAAATATACGTATTAGGTTCTTACAGTCTATATCACAACAGACAGGAATATAAGTTTTGCGATGTTTAAAATAGTTATAGGTAATAATGCAAAATAATATTCTGGTTTAGTTTGAGATTAAATTGATAAGTTTGTATATACATGTATTTACTTATACATACGTATATAAGTAAATCTATAAGTTGCAACGTAAGACCAAAGTGTATCTGGAATTTGTGCTTAGATATAATTTGCATTATAAATTATTTAAGTAAATATTGTGTTTGAGTTTGTTAATAATGAAAATTAATTATGCTATTGACTGGCGATACAGTTTATACTTTGTCCTAATAAATATTTTAATTACTGGAGATAACAGAGGAAAAGGGGAACCCCGGCCTTTCTATGGAATTCAGTTACATCACCGCTAAGTACTTATAGTTTGTGTCGCAGTCAAAATAAATAAAAAAAGCGAATACCTACTGATATTATAAACTGAGAAGAGATATAAGTAATGTTTTATTAAAATTAATAATTACGGTTGTATAAAAGCTCATATAAATTTATGTCTTCAAGTTCAATTTTGTGAGGTGAGAAGTTTATCTTTTACTCATTCGTTTTTTATGCATGTTATTTTTGTTATGTGGTTTCTAATAACATTTTAAATACTTATTTTCAATTTTTTGCTTGAAATATCTAAAATATATTAACCTGCTAATCGGTTTAGGACGGATCCATGTGTCTGCTATTCGAAATATTTTCCTTGCAGTTGTGATACTTTATGTAGAGTTTGGATAGGACTTTCAAAAGTTGAAGAAAACTCACTGTTCATTACTTCTGAAAATAATTTATTTTATGAAAATATTTCGGGGTTTTTGATGACTTTAACCTGTGCCGTCAGAAATTTTACGACAGTTGATGGTACGAATAAGGCTTACCTATTGGCATTCTTGCTTACTATTATAATTTTCGTAATAAGTGAAATTTTCATGCCTCCCATCTTATTAGTGTAAGGAAATGTACTAGTTTCTAATTAATACACTACACATTTTTGTGAAATTGATCAATAATAAAAAAAGTCTATGACGTAACTTGACGTTTTTAGAAATGCTATGATTTCCATATTTTCGTAACTGTTACTAACGCGGTCACGCAATATAGTGTCGTGGCTATTAAATTGTACTAAGTAAGTATAATTCGTAGAAAAAACAGATGAAAGTGAATCTAAATTGACAATCAGAGCAGTTATGACAAATTTATCTTTTGTTACGCATTGAAGATCCACCAAACAAGTTGAAATTGACGTACTTTAACTAAAGATGATGAATTTCTTAAATGCAATGGATTGTGCGCGCACTTTCACCGCTTCGCCCCACCTCAGTCACTAACTATTACGTAACTACGTGCAAAAGGTACTTGTGTCAGAAAAGCTACACTTCATTAACTACGTCTTACTAAGGACAAAAGGTTCACAGTTTGTTGCCGTTGTGTGTTGTAATTGCCTGTTTTCTTGTAGAGTTGTTTCGTACAACATATGTATGTATGTACGTGAGAATGTCTATACACCAGTATACTTTATTATTGAATAAAGTATATTGGTGTTGCTTATTTCCAACTGCAATATTGTATATTCTTCCGTCATGTTAATTCATTCTTGACTACGCGTGTAATGTATAAAATATATTACTTAGCGCATAGACGTTACGTTGGTGTTTAGTATGAGTTAAGCATCCGCTGTTTGATATTAATTGTACTACACGCACTAACAAGCTTTCTATCACAGATATAATACATAGGTATTTTTTTAATATTCCCATAGAACCAATAGCAGGTTTCCAGACTCCTGCTGTATATTTAATTAAACCCAAATTCAAAATACTGGCTGCCAGATTTCAAGACTCTGTGGCGTCATTCTGTAGATTGGACCATCAAGAGCAAATTTTTCATATTTAGTATAATTGGTAAATGTATGTAGACAATGTAATGTTGACTTTTCAGACGACCTACACCTTAGTTCGCTCCTTGACCATGAAGGCTGCAGTCTTTAAAAAGTTGGGAGAAAATTATAATATTAAAAACCGCGATAAAATCTGAAAACTAGTACTATTTCAATGTCTAATATGTGCGCTCAATTGCTTCTAAATAACATGAATTAGGTAATAAGTCCCTACCTATCGTTTGTAGTAATTATTATGGAGCTCTACAATAGATATGGCTGTTATGCTCAGCGTTAGCTCTTTCTGTAGTAAGTAGTTATATATATTGCATGAGATATTATATTAATAATTATCATACAAGAAAAGAAAAACAATAATGGGAAAATATTTCTTTGGACATATTTAACAAAAATGCGAATAACGTTTTAATTAGTAAATCTCACACAAGAAACATTATGTAGTTAGTTATTAATTCGTACCAAGCACCTCACAATATTTTTTTGAGATTTGATCTGTGCCTAATTAAAGATTATGTTCAGACGCTGCGAGTAAATATAGTGTAAATTAATTAACTAAATTATTTGAATACTATAGTTTTGGATGGTTGTTACGGAATCCAAGACTATGCATGCCACGAAATTCTAATGGCTGGTTTTTAAAAATGAATTGGTTTTGTATGAGTCATGATGACATTATGGGAGTTTAAAAATGAATGTAGTTTCTTTGAGAGAGAAATTACAGGGATTCCCGTGTTTTCTTGAATACTACTTATTAAGAATACCTACCATTAAAGGTCGAAATGAAAGTATTCTTTGTTAGAGCGTTTTTACACTGTGGAATTTTCGTATATATTACTTAGACGCTGCGTTTTTTGTTGCCGTTAATTTTAAGTCAGAATTATTTATTTAAAGTTTTTACGCATTCTAAGTTTGTTTTATATATTATGACCGTTGGGTTAGCCGTCCTAATGTTATTTATGGTTGACTATATATTTATACCGATTAACGAACTTATGACGGCGAACGCTCATTGAATAAAAAAAAATTATGTTGTTGCTTTAACGCACATTGTGCGCGTCCAATTTTGGGAATAAGTTGCAACGTCTGCATACATCCATAAATATTTGTAACTATGTTTATATTTTATAGGCCTACCGACAAAGGACATCATCTTCAGTGCAGATTGCGAAAATAGCTGCACTTACAGTGGTGGCATCCTCCTTCATTTTGGGTGCATTTATTTTGGCTTCGAGTTGGGTAGCTGCGCGTGCGTCATGCCACCAGCTCGAACAACTAGACGCCATGCTCGACAAAGAACTAGCATTGGAAGGTCGAGCTTACGGCAACGATGCACTGATAGCAGTAAGTACATTTATTTCTTATATCGTGTATTGAATTCTTCTTCATTTTATTTGAACTCCTGTGAATAATATAAAACTGGATTATTTTAGTGATATAAGTCTTAACATAAATTATGTACATAGGTAGATGTTTATTAAAGTACCAAAGATGCTTCTTGGTACACTGTAATTAAAAAATTAAGATTCATGTCGCTTATGTTTATGTTTGACTGTGGCATAGTCCATTTCGTAATACAGATGAAATAAAAAATGTGGCCCTTATCTTACTTATTACTCATAATAAAAAGCAAAAGTTTGTCAACACGTTTGGATGTTTTTTACCTCGAAATAGTCTCCATTAGAACTTTTATTTCGGAAAAGGAGATACGTGCGCAAAGCCGTAATCAAAACATAGTGCCTAATTAATAAAAGGAAGAGACGTAGAATACTCTAGAATAGATGTAACCATCATTCAAATCTAACGTTGTTTTATTATATTAGTACATGTAGACCTGTTGCAGTTCCGCTTATAAATAACAACCACTGTCAGCATAATTGCGTTTGTGTCTAAGATTTTTTATGTGTGAGCGCGGACACGATAACTGGCCGCCATATTTGGTGAGATTGCACTTTAGATGTATTATCAGTGAACAGTATTCGGTGTCGCAATAAGTCGTCTAAGAGAAGTCGCAGTTTTATGAGCTTAGAATGTTAATACCACATTACAAAGTGAAATATATGAGGCTGTAGAATGATTTGTAAATAGTGAGTGACGAAACATTTGCCTAGATGTCAATGCTCTTTATCGACAGAGATATTGTTTTATTCAGTACAATATTTTATTTCTAAAATCTGCACACGTCGACAAAGTACTATTAATTAATTTGCATTAATGCTCTTTTCAGTTCATGCTTATCTTTATTCAAAGATTTTTTAAATAAAAATATTACATAATTTCATTATTAAAAAAAAGGTAATTCTTAACCATTTTCATGGACTTAAATCGGTAATCATCACAGCGATTACTATATTAAAGCAAATTGCGGCTGTAAAACGACATGGATTCGATCCCTGCATCGAGATAAATAATGTAAGCAAACTTTTGCTTGCTGTGTACGTGGCAAAGGGCTGAAATCATAAAAAAAACTTATGAGGCCGGAATTATGTAGAGCATCTATATTTTAATTATTTCATATATTCAACATTATCAATTTATTTAAATGTACACAAACATAAACATTTTTTCGAGATGTTTGCGTCGTCTTAGCCATGTGCAGAGTGGTGGAGCATTGAGGACACGACACGTCACTCTAAGACCGGCTCACCTTGAATCTCCGTATTTAAATTACTCACTTATGTCTATCTGTAATTCTAATCTACTTAATGATATCTTTCATTTTCTTTGTCATTATATCAACAATAGCGAAATCATAGTTTTTCTACAATACGGATGAAACGCTTCTCAGTAGGTCGATTGACATTTTCCTCGTTAACTACAGTGTTATATAAAGGTAATATGTGACAGCCTATCATACGTGAAACGTTCTGTACAGACGAATGACTGGAGTTCGATTAAGGACCCATTCCTATAAATGATTTTAAGCGGCATAATCAGATCCATATTGAAAATAGACCAATCAGCAGAATAAAGTATTTTTGACATGCATAATGCACATGTGCAAGACATTTCTTTGGTTTATTATTACCATTAACGCGTAGCTATCGATTGAGACAATTTATTCAAATTGACCTTTAAGGCGCATATGCATATATCGCACTTTAGAATTTACATCTGTTAAGTAGCTTTCGTGTCAACCGTGAAGAAAAACAATGAGGGAAAACCTGTATACATATGTGAAATCCTTCATAGGTATATAAAATGTACCAACCCGCATGATTCAAGTCAGAGTTATCTACAACTACAGTGGTAGACTTATTGGCAACAATAGTTCCGACGTATGATATAGAGCGAACCCAATACGGCGCGGCGTCGCATGACCATTTTTAACAACTGGTTGGGGCACACATTGATATGAAACCTCAGAAGCAAATATAGAATTACAAGTAACTGGTGTACGATCTTGACTAGATCATGTCTAGGCTGAGACCGACAATGATTCATCGAGACTGGATGCTCGACAAATGTTTATATTCCGTCCTTATGGATTTATATTGAATTTCCTTTTGCTCATTCATATATTCAATCATCTAAACGTAACCAAATAGCGGAAGCGTTCTGGTCTACAGACCCATGTTGCCGTAGAGAGTGGTGTCCACCACGATTACATCCATACATATGTATAGTTTCTAGGTTGTGTAAATAATCTCTTAGGTTGCATGCCTCATGGTTTTGCAGCTGGTTGGCAGCAAGCTTCAACTTTTACTTCCCTGGGGTGTATCTGTCGTATCGTCAAGCGTGGTTTATGCATATCGTGTGGGCAGTTGAGTCACTTTTTTTCTCAAGGCCTTCAGCTCGATGTCAGTCTAGTTTATATGCCAAGAGTACATAAACACGGATATAACGGAACATTTAAATCGAAGGATAAACGACAAAAAGTTTTAAATGGTCTTATGATGTTATAATATAAGTGCTTTATCAACAATTGGTTTCTATTCATGTGCTAAGTTATATACATGGCAGTAGCCAGATATTAATAGGGAACTGTGTGTTAGTCTCTGAGGCCACCAAAGACCACAATTTACCCTCAACCCAAATGGATAACCGCATATTTGTCTACACCCAATTCAGTAGTGACTGAGCTGTGAGATGTATTTGTTATTTTTAGCAACTCAGTCAATTATGTTTTTTATAGAGCTTAATTTTCTAGAAGCAGCACTCTTTGCAAGTAGCATAGTTTTTGCATCTTAATTTTATTATTTCGCAACAAATGGTGACAATTTGTTGAATTGTATTCATATCAGTTCCAATTGTGCGTAACAAATGCTACATTTCTACATTTTTCATCGGAATATAACTCTTGCGTGAATGGATTTGAAAATAACAGTTACAAAGCATGGACGCTTGTATTGGTTTAATTTTTGAATATCAATAGTTACGTACAGATGTTAAATGAATAGTTCGTTACATAAATCAGAAAGAAGGAAAAGGAAGCAGCTGTAGAGGTCGTAACTAAATAATTCATAACCGATTACAATATTCAAGAGTATACACGATGTATGTAATACAGATTGTCGGGGCATAAGTCAATGGTCGAAATCACAGGCTCATCACGACGATTCACAAATGTTATATGTAGAGAATAATATACCTGGCTATGGTTGGTGATTGTGTGCTTGTAGCGAAAGTGGCGACCGGCGGCCGTCAGCCGAGGTCGTTGGACTGGCGTTGTCGCGGATGCATCTCTTCGCGACACAAGGAAATTTCAAATGCGTTTCGAATGTGCCGTTTATTTGTTATTTGACATATTACCTGCGTTTTGAGACGTGATCCATGCAGATGCGAACAGTTACTATAAATTTATAGTTGATGTTTGAAACAATGGTATATCTTCCACTGTTCTTTCTTTCTATAACCCTAGAAGAATAATGTATGTTAATTTATTCCCAAACATATAAAAATATCTCTCTCGTGGTAGTTAATTCAAATTTGATGTTAAGATGCTGGGTGCGCATAAATCCTTTTATTACATCTTCCCACGCTAAGATACCAACAGCTTGTAGTGAGAGAACGGCACATGGCTTAATAAACGGAATTTCTAGAATCATAGACGAGTAAATTGCGCTCCTATCGAATACTCGATTTTATTTATTTTGTTATTTATTATTGTTGTCCGAAATAGAATTATTTAATTTTATTCTATCACTTTCACTAAAATGACACACGAGGCATTTTATATGAATTTGTAAAATAAAAATTCCGTCACAAATATTATTTTGATACAATGACGTTAAATTAAAGAGCATTACTTATTAGTTATCACCGAATATTTATTATTTAATTTACGTACTTTCTTTTTGCACATTTCTCTACTTTTACACATAGGTACAATTCACTTTAGTAAATTATAGAAAATTTTACCGCTGATTATATTCGACGTAGGTTTAAAGGTTGTCTTTTTAATATTATACAAAGTAGAAATTGTAGATAAATGTTATGATGAATTATTTAATTATTAACATGTTAATAAGTGGAGCAGAATAGATGTAGAATATTTGCAAACATTTTGATTGCATTGCGTGTTGGAGTGTCTGTCACGTGACATGTTTAATTATTATAATTATGTTTTCTATTGTCTATGTAAAGTGCACGTTCTAGAACACTACAAAGTGTTTGCCATAAAAACATAACAATGTCATTTGTTATGCATACCCTTGTTTTTTGATGTCACGAGGTCTGTAGTTAAATGAATTATTTTCTGTCTGTAATGAATATTATCCTTTTACGTACGGCGGGAAGAAAGATTGTATTAGTATGTGAAAAACATTATAGCGCTTCCCTTTCATATTTCATTTATGTTTGTTGGAATCATATAGAAGACAACACACTAAGGTTGGACTTGATCAATTCCCAAACTGTATAGGAATTTTTAAATAATTTGGACGGAATATTAAAACATTTTTGATTTAGTTTATTAAATTAGCCATTGGTAATCTGTATATATATTTATGCATATCTACACGAAAGTAATCTGTAAAAATTTTAGTTCATTATAATATTATCTACTATTTAGTCATTGTAGAATAGAACTGGCATGACTATTTATATTATAAAATGTTATACACAGAAGGTAGTGAATTCCACTACGATTACGTATAATTTATTAGATAATCTTTTTCATGGACCTTAATTATTTAAAGTGATTTTTTTCATCATATTCTGTGCTCTGAAAATAAATATGTAAAATTACCGCTATTTGCCTCTTATTCGCGACATAACAATGAAACATTTTTCTTCGTTGTAACTCAGTGTTATTATAAAACTTAACACTTGTTTTGACAAACTTGAGTTGAAATGTAAACATTTAAATGGCGCGAAATCCTTGAACCACCAGCCGTGGCTGATTGTATTGGAAATTAACACGTACTTGGCCTGGTCACTGTATAATACAAAGAGAATTATTCATTGATACGACTCTCAGTTACTTTTAAGCAAGGATTATTGAATTTAAGAACTATTAACTTTCAGTTTCTTTTCTTTCGATACTTACTTACTTACATTTCTTACTTACTATCGATTGGTGTATATCTAATATCTCCATTAGGTAGGTATGTGGATATTATATTTTAATTAGAGTCGCTTAGAAAAACTTGAATAAACTAAAATCATTATAATTGTCCGTAATCCATTTTTGGTACAGTAACTTGTTACTATTAAATTTGTCTTAATGTATAATGTATGACGCGGTTCAAAGGCAAATTATTTTGGTGATATTTAATGTGAAATGTAGTCTTTATGAAAATTAATATTAATAAAAAAGAAAAATAAATATTATATGTAGAAATAATTCATTACAACCACAATTACATTAGTAATAGAGAGGGTCCGTAACGTAACCAGCAGTGATACAATATTAATACAGGTCTAGTATAATTGTATTTATACCTAGCTAAGAAAAAATGATGCTATAACCTTTTTATTTATAAAATAATTGGACATAAACAATGAAATCTATTCGATTTCAGAGAAAGGTCGCGGTAGAGCATAACGTAGATCGTCGCTTAGAGGCCGTTTGTGACTGGAGGATGCCATTTAGTTCAGTTTAAAGCATTTCGATGCTTTACGCCGGTCTTTTTGTTTATGCTTAAAGGAGTCTGTTCTATTTGACTTATACCCTGCTATGTGTGACCTAGATATCGAATGTGTAAATGTGTAATTAGATGTCGAATAACCGATTTCCTCGATTTCCATCTATTCTCTAAAATAAGTAATATCACAACGAGTAAGCATCACGCTAGTAAAAGTATTTCCAACTTTACATTTACTTAGATCAACTCAGATACTTAGAGTCGTTTTCACCGCTTGCTGTACATATACTACTCGTCACATAAAAGTATAATCTGACTCAATACAAAAATAAAATTATAATATATGTTCGCAAATAAATGGTAATAAAGTGAGTATTATCTATGTTAGTTGTTTCATACGATAACTGTTAAATAAAATATACATAAAACCTGTGAAACAGGCCCTAAGAATTGGTTTCACAATGGGTTTAGGTATCATCTATTAGCTAGGGTGTTTGGATTTGCTGTGACGGTTATAAGGCAACCCCCAACATTATCATATTGTGACAAGTATACATTATTGTTAATAGCAACATCATTTTTATACCATGTTCTTACGATCATCTTGAGATATCCATTGTTAAGTCTTAAATTGAACAAAATAATTTCAGTTCAATAGCGGTCTGCTATTTTATGATCTCTTAAGAGCTTTTGAGATAATTCTTATGTGGTAGACGTTTACGAAGTTATATTTTGAAATATGCACAATTTAAACGTAATTTCCATTCATATTTAAACTAAATACTGTGTTCTCTCTTTTTTATAAAATAATATAATAATGTAGACAAATTGTGAGCCAGTGATACAAAACATCAGTTAATTATCATTATTAAATAAAATGTTTATTGTTAAGGGTCAATACACACATATTACTGTAAAGTGAAACATGTGACGGTAAAATTGTAGTGTTCATAATTTCACAATTGCTTATTGTCTATTTCAAACCGTTATTTTATAATGCACGTGATGAGATACGTATCTATCCTGCATACCTCATCGTGACAGTTCGTTATTGTGTTAGGGTTTAATATACAGTAAAGTTAAACCAAGACTACTTTAGAGGAATATTTTAGTTGAAGTCTGACGCAAAGTCAAGTCGTATTGTGCGCATATGTTTGTATAGGTACTCGTATAAATATTGAATCACGGACACTTTCATTTGTATTCATTTGGTGGCATCTTTGTTGTTATTTCTTCGCCGGGTAGTTACCGATGTGACAGGAATGCGCTAGACTTATATCGGTTTTTCGTATAACACAATAGTTATAAGCTTTGTCGCATGGCTTCGCCTGCGTAAAAGTGCCCGTAGCATCATATTTACTTCAGTTTATATGAGATGTAGTATGTGGGTTTCTTGATGGTAAATTAGTTCTGCCGATAAATAAAATTCACAACGTTAAAAGGGGAGAAATAGTGATTTAAAAGAGCGAGGACGTGTTGGACACTTAGTAATGCTAGAGACCGTCGCAGACGTAAGCTGGCATTGGGCATACGGTGGCTTTTTATAACAAAGTAGTATTTACTACCTTAGCCGACCATCCAATTTCATGCTATAGACAACAATGACTGGGTTGGATTTTGGATTACCTAAAGTCCTTCAGACCTTCTCTTGTTTCTTATGCAACTTACCAACCACTTTCAGATTTGTTCTGGTTATAGTTCCAGGTATAAAATTTATATATATAGTAGTTATATTATGCCAGCTCCAATATCCCTTAAGCCGGGAAATTGACACATAAATAGCAAACTCTACCTTGCGATATAAACAGTATGCATCACTCAGACGTAGTTCTATGCGCAACGCGTGCAATCTATAAAAAAACCTTCGTTATGGTATAGTTTATAAATATACCTACTTTTAATAAATCTTGTAATGTTTTCTTGTCTCACTTGACACGTGATTTCATCAAACATGGTGATTTTATCATAATTGCCGAGCAATTTTTATAAGTGTGTTTCGTGAAAATAATGTAGTCGATTGTGATTAGGTATTTTATACGTGTGTTTGTTGAACGGAAGCGGACGATTTTCCGAGCGCGAGCACCGCAATGATCTTCGTCGACATCCGTCCACCCGCGCCTCCCACCTCTGCACCGTCATTGGCTAATTATCTTCATATCGCACTTTAATTAACTATCCGTTTCTGCGGATATTCTTTACGTTTTGTGCCTGACAAATAAATACATACCCACACATATGTATGTATACCTAAATAAACCTTTGCTTGCAACCTTTAAGACGTATACAGAAACGCAACTAATACTTCGAGGTATGTAGAGTTTATTTAAGTTAGATACGATGGATGGCGATCTCATCTATTGCCATTAGAAATGTAAATGCCAATTCCATCCAATTGTGTTAACAACACGTGTTTTTGAAATGAAGAGCTTAGACAATTATTTATTGAAACAAATAAGATTTATTAGGCAAGTTCTTAAATGGTTTTCAGAAATATTACTGGGTTTAGACATCCACACCAACGATTATATCGCTGGCTATTATAAGGTTATACCTACTACTAAGCCTTTTTCAGCAAACTATTCCAAGTAAGTTAATAAATAGTGAAATGAAATAGTGTCTTTTCTAATTTTTTCCAAAACGAATATTTTTAATTTCGTTTTTCCAATATAAGTAAAAATTAATATAGGAGCTTGTAATAGTGAGCCAGCGATATGACCTTTCTCACTCCGGTGTAATACGGAGAGAAAGTTGTTACCAAAGAGTTCTGTAGCACTTGCACCTCCTTAACCATATATATATTGTTGTCAATGTTACAAGTTGTATATTAGGTAACATTAATTATAAGTAAGATTATTTTGGGTGCTAACTTAGCCCAAATTTCTGAAGAATAGGTTTCTTATTTCTCGATTTCGGCATTACGAATAAATAAAACGTACGTTAGTAATAATCATTTTGAGTCGGGGAACATAGGCTACTTTTATGTAATTTTATACTTTTTTGTTCTTAATAGAAGAGTTGTGCAGGATGCTCACCTGGTAGAAAGTACCTCGGTTTCTCAAGAATTGAAGGAATTTAACCTTAAATTTAAATAACGTATGTATTACTGCATGACACTGCACTGTGCTCGTAATTCTGGCTCGTCAGACATTAAATCTTACAATGACCATTAATTACACCGGTTACAGTGTCAAACTTTTAAATGTTTTTAGCGGTATAAATGTTTGAAATAAAATAAAATTAAATCATTATTTTAAACCCATAAAACGGTATAAGTTATTTAGGTTCCGTCAATATTAACTCTACCACCAGTTCGGAAAGCAGCTCTCACCAGAGATGAACAGTTCAATTTACAAAGTACAGTGCATGATACATAAAATATTACAATTCGTTTTTTTTATTTTGTTTAGAGCAGTTTGTATACTCGCAAAATCCGAAATACATTTTCAATTCTCATATGAGGGGACAACTCTCTCAGGAATCAAGAAATAATTTGATCTGAAGTTTTTCAATATTTACCCTAATGTCACTCAACAATGATCAGAATATTGACTGTTTAACTAGTTGCACGCTAATGGTGCGCTATCACTGATGCAGTACTTACACTAGTTTACTCATAAATTGGTCTCTGATATTAGATCTGATATTAGAAGTGCAATTTTCTCGTTATCACGCAACGTTCGACGCAGAAGCAATAGCGACTGTTAAAATGTTTTGTAAATCTAGTAATGGCACTACAGGCGGACTCGCGGTGCACAATGTGACAGTCGTTTACGACGTAATCGTCGTTTTCTATCAGTTGCGGTCGCAAACACTTCGCGCTCGGCTGCATTTTGATAGTTGACATCATTCTGGAAATCATTCACAGTCTTCACAGATACTTATCAGCACGAAATCAGCGTTTTCCCTACTGCTTGCAACATTTTATTCACGTAATTAAAATCAATGTTCCTCAGAGGAAAAATATACAAACTGGTCTAATCGCACTTTTTTGCTCATTTTCTATTTTTCTTCACGTAGAATTATGTCATTGCCTTGAATGTAGCTCTTTCAATCCATACCAATAATATAAAGATGAAGGTTTTGTTCGTTTGAAAGCGTTAATTTATGAAACTACCAATGCCTGAACTCCTACCAGTGAATTGATAGCCGGTAAGGACATTATTGTAGGTGGTTCGGGAAGGGTTTCCACCACCGCCTACCATGATTTCCCTTCTATTGGGTTTATGAAGAGAATTCATTGTCATTCCCTTCAGAAATTAGAATATATCAACCACTAATTTTCTTCTTACAAGTTCATTAAACAATACTTTGCATAAACGAATATTAGAATTTAGTGTGAATACTCGCAATTCTTGTTAGGTAGCCTTGTATTTCCATGAGAATATTTTTTGCGCGTTTTACATGGACGTAGTACCATCCTGAGGTACTATCATTCAACACCGGTGATTATCCAATGAAAATACTGCAATTGACACGGACAATGACGGTCCTCATTGCTGTATAGGTAGCAACGTAAATGTAACCAACAGTAAGTACATAGGTTACGTAATGGACTAGCTACAGGCAAAAGGCATCCGCCATTTTGTGATGAGCACTTTGTTGGCTTTTGCTCTAAAAGTGAATGGCGAAGTTTATATTATACATTGCGTTGTATTACGGATTATTATAGGTAAAATATCTTACAAGTATCTATGTAGATAAGATCTTTTTGAAATTTTAAATAGGTTACATAAAGTGTTAAGCTGTAGGATTTTTTTGCATTTATGCTCACACATGTATTTGATAAATGCTAATTAAAATATGATTAATATATATTTTCTACTCAGCGCTAGATGCGTTGTTAAAATACTGCGAATATCAACATTTTCATTCACCTAATAATTTATAATAATATAATTTTCTATGGAGAGGTATGGCATGTAAGTTTATTTTGATTTCAGGACGAGCCATTGCCGATAGGGAACGCACACGCCTTGCATGGAGTGCCGCCACCGTCGCTGCCATCTTCAGCGGCACCAGAGCCGCCGAGTCAACCTTCACCCTCGCCGGCCAGCCAGTTCAAAGACGATGCACTCAACCATGCAGAGTCTAAAATAGACGAAGACAAATTACAGGTACATGTAATGAATGTTATTTTCTCATTCCGTTGACGTAAAGTTGTATCGCGTAAGCGTAGTCATGATTACTTTTTGTTAGAAACTTGCGGTAAGAATTGCTAATCATTTTGTTTCTACACCTCAAGTTCCATTCCGTTTCAAAACAGCCTATAATTAGGTTTAGATCAAGATGCGGTGAGCTGCATGGTATCTACATAATTTATTGTTAGGCAAATAATGTACAACCTGAAATAGGTAACATTATTACGCCTTTTGTTTAGTGGAGGAGTACCGCTAATGAAGACAAATTAAGCTTTAGTGGAACAAAACACAACGTATTATAAAACTGATTTGAATATATTGTAAAAGAATAAAGATGTTTGTCTCGTAAACATCTATACCTACTCAATGTTTCACAATATTAGTCTCTTTTCTTTGTTCCATGATATTAGTTCATACAATAAAATTAAACATTAAATTTAGCATAAGCAGTGTAGGTATTTTGGAATTTCCTCAAGAATTGCAGGGACATCGGTTAAATGCCAGTAGCGGTTATTTTCCTTTTTAGATTTGAAATGACGTCATTTCAGCGAACAAATCACGTGGTATTCATGCTATGAATAAAATTGCACACTACTGCATTCAGCATTGTTATTTGGTATATTATTATTGCCATAGAATATTGCTGTTTTATTAATACCGATGAGTACTTATACGATAAACAATACTTTTTAGTATAAGTTGGCGCGTCAAGGTTATTCGTGACAATGGTTTCTACGTCGATAGGTTTAAATGAATGTTATATGCATAAGTCAGTGCAAGCAGCAGTGCTGACGTCACGTAGCTTTCACTCGTTACTACAGTGGTGGCGGTCGGAGTGCTGGCGATGGCGGCACTGTGACTGCTCGCTGTTGTGAAGTGTTGTGTGCGCTTCGACAGAATACTTTAACCGTTGCGTCACATGAAAGCGGTCACCTTTTTATTTACAATTTTATGTAATTTCCATACCAACACTTGTTTCTATAAAATTTTATTTAAAAATACGTTGCGTTTTATACTATTTACACTATAATTTTAGGTTAGTAAGATCGTACATTATAAAATACATCGTGCGCTAGATTCGAATAAGTCACAAAAAGAATTCTAGTAAGTACCCATGAGAAGCTGGAACGGGTTTGCCAGTAATCTAACGGATTCACAACTCTTGATATGCTTTACTTGATGACAATAAAATTTCCATAAACGTAGGTCGGATTAATTACTATTTATCTATCCAAATGCAAGTAATATTTACAAACGGAGGGCGGTGGAACAATAGTGCGCGGGCGCATTGTCTTGAGCAGGATGTCCGAACCCATTGTACCGAACAAACAGTACAGAACGAGATAAATTACGTTCTTGTTTAACACCTAGTATTCTTTTAAATGTTTAAAACACTTTATCGCATCATTTTATACATAAATCAAACGAACACCTGATTCGAATGTAATTGACTTTAAAAACATAACCTGTTTGTTTAAATTTGGAACATATACAGGTCATTGACCAGGTACCTATAATCTGACATTTTTTTTTATTTTTTAATGGCTACAAGCACTGGGTTGCTGTGTTACGCCAATGACAACCAATCTGACATTAATAAGTTGAAAACATGACGAAAACTCTTATCCAAAGCAGAGTAATAACTGTACAAATTGAGTTTTTTTTAGTAATAGGCGGTAGAAGTAAAATATTAAGACTTCATATTTGAGGGTAGGTGTGACATATTATTATTATTACAATGTAATTAATAAATCTACGTAATTATGATTTTATTACTCCAAAAACTACAGTGCCACAAGTCAAAAGTATTTTCGGCTTCATTAAATTATAGCAAAGAACTATATTCCTCAGCTACTTATCAATGTTTTTTTTGTTTTAAAAACTTTTGGAAACTTCAACATTTTTTATACATAGGTAATTGACGCTCAAAATATTCGATCATGTAGCGCGCTTCACTGTTCGTATAAGTTTTGTTGAATTAATATGGCTACGATTAATACAAAATTTTATTTACCCGCACATTCGTTTTGCCACGATGTGATGTAACAAGAAACATTATTACACAACACAAGTGCTTGAAACGAAAGTATAGATTATTTCGAAAAATATCAAAACGATACCCGTTGGTGTGTACAGTGCAATGGCATGTTCAAGTTTGCGGTTACTAAATCTTCGAGGCCTTTTTCCTATACCTTTTGTTACGTGCAATACTTTCAACCGTCATTGGTTTTAGCCCTTTTTTTCTAGCTTCGAGTGTTGTGGTTGTTGTACTGAATACATTTTTATGACAAGTTATTATTCGCGAACGAATTTTAATAACGGAAACTAATACTCGTATGTGTCAACTTATTAAATAATAAGACTGCCTCAGTAGCGTAGTTGTATTGTGTGCGCAGTACGACCACGTTTCCGAGGTCTTGGGTTCGAATCCTAGGTGAGACAAAGTGATAAATGGAATTTTCTTGCGTCTGGAATTTTGTGCACGATAAAGCATTAGGCTCAGCCCCTACCTTTGGGGATAAAGGCGTGTTGTGTATGTGTATTATCAAATACTAAGTATATGGTATTTTGTGTAATTCAGTAAATTGTATATTACTATGGTATAATTCTGTTGTTTACGTTTTAATACCGGCTGACTGTCACCACACTATACTTTCTCCGACGTTATCGTACCCATTAAATGCAGCATAGTAATTATGTACAATAAAATGTTTTTTTACGGAAATTGTTCACGTAATAAAAGAGCATTATTATAATGGTATAGAATAAATATTGTATATTATATAGATGCTAGATGTTATGTACACATTGCATATCTTGTATAGGAGAGAGAAAACTGAACGGATGGGTTACCTAATAGTAACCGCCGAACCATGCTTACAATACCCAATACACACTAAAGGAGGCGTGGGTGTATTACCAACTTTTGAAAATGAGATTCTTGGTTTCTTGGGCCGTCCGTAATGTCATTTATTGCAGGAAGTATTAGAATAAATTGACGATGCATTTCTGCATTTTATTTATTACATTCACATGTTTTTGGACTCGTGGGGTAGCAGTGACGTACCCTACTCATCATTGTTTTTTCTCTATCTTAAATTTAATATTATTATTTTTTTCAGAAAATCGATGATGACAAGAGCGAAGTGCCGAACTCGGTCAGCGATGAGAGTTCCGAGTCGGACAGCTCGGCGGAGGACGACGACGAACTCGACGCCATTAGACCCATGTTCAAACTGCCCATACAGTTTGATTTGGATGAGCTAGCCGGCGCTTTCCTCGCCAACAATCAGAAGTAAGGACTACAATTTATATAACAGTTACAACATGGCAATCAAAAGGAAGCATAGAGGCAACTTAAGTAATGCCACTTGTTTAGACACATTATTGGCATGTTGACAAGTAAGGACCTTTGAACTTATTGATCTTTGGTAATTGGTAGACATAATATTAATTGGAAAGATTTACTTTCAAACGTGTTAAAGATTCTTGACTCTACGCTATTTACATTAGAAATTGCGTTGCAAAAAATTATATTGTTTTCTATAGTCAAATAATCAAAAACATTGATATTCCTTTAGATTATATTATCATCATATAAAATTTACCCGCCGTTAATGTCGAAATGTTAAGTAAAACGTGTCTTCACCCTCTGATTTTTTTTATTAAAGACAGTATTTGTATTTATTTTGTGGAGTAGCAGTAAATTTGTACCAAGCACGGCCAAGACGGCTGTTACTGATATAAATAGATGTCGCGCTTGTATTGTTTAACGTTTCTCATGAAATATTCAACTCAGCTTTGTGTCGTATGTTATTTGGCTAATTTAGACATTATTGAACGAAATAATAAGAGTTATATTATGTCTCTTTCTGTGAGGTCATAAACCCAAGTTTAGGCATCGCGAAAATATTTTGTGAATGGATGGGAGGCATCATGGCAATTATAAAAGCCAAGTAGAATTAATTATAATTGTTTTCTTTTTGGAATGGTTATTAATGCCCAGTTGATTAGACGGTAATAATAGTATTCCCATGAGTGACTTTCGCCGTCCTCTCTGACTTAATACACCTGGGAATTATAAGCAGTGCCCCCGAGCCTCACGCGGAATTCTACTGAGGCAACTTCGGTGCAATCGTATAAATACCTCACGAACAATTTTCATCAGCATCTAATAGCTTGGTTGGCAATCAAATAAGTTTCGAGTTCTTAAAGGGATTACACGGAGAGATTGAATTTGGGTGTTTAATTCATTTTGGAATTTCTCTGATTTATATGGATAAATCCATTTTCCAGCTTAGGATTTGAATGTTTCTTTGTGAGGTGATTCTTGTGTACCAGCTCCCGGTGGTAAGTGGAATGACATCCACATAGACTATCTATTACGGCAAGATTCATTCGCAGTCGACACAATTACACTGGCCTATATGACACCAGATATATCAGGCTAATACAGGAACACGACACACTTATATGGGTTTCTATTGGAGGTTTTACACCTTATGTAAAGTGGTTACTATTTGGGCTAATACATATATTCAAATATGTAGGGGCCGAATGAACTGCGTAGTCGAGAAGCGTCGAGATGAACCCATGGAGAGACGATTCCCCTTCAACATTCTTGGAGCGTTCGCCCCGCGCAGCGCTCACGCCGAACGCATCGCTATCATCTGCCACGGTGGTGACGAGCCGAGGTAATCATTTGATTGGTCTTTTACAACTATGTACATGTTATCTTAAATTACATATAGCATTAGATTTGACATGTAATGATTTGACATGGTATATGAGTTTTGTATATAAAAAAAACGATTAAGTGTTACGTTTTTATTCAAAGACGCTTTCCGTTAGATAAAACGCAGTATCTATCCAATAATTTGTTTTATTCCATTTGTTTCTTTTCAAATTACAATAAACTCAAGCAATATATTCAGATATTAATGTTATTTGTAGTCGATTAAACATCGATCTATGTATGAATGCCAATGCTGTAGCCAAACTCTTCCTCGAGATTTAAGAGGGCAGTGAACTCTGCTGCAAATCAAAGAATAAACCTCTTTGATTCAACTCAATTATGTTTTTTAAGCAAAAACATATTTTTTTCCTATTAGACAGAGTGAGTAGGTAATTTAAATTCTCATAATGTTGTTAAATAGTCATATTTTTGGTAAACGATTTGGCTCATATTTTGACTTATAGTAGAAGGTTTGTTAAAATAATTTATGATTTAAAAAATGTCGTACCCTTTTTTTTAGAAATAGCGTGAAATATACACAGGGTTTTCGATATTCGTACACAAGCTTTTGGGTACAAACATTAATCATCCTAAAGTAGTGAACAAGTTTTGTCCAAAGGTTGTATTGGAAATTATTTAGTAGCTATACAATAAATATAAAATTCACAAAGCAATAATATGATTTTATAAGTCAAATATTGTAAACTGTTTACTTTAATACTAAAATATTGAATTTCGTCTGATATTTTTTTTTGTATTATTCAAATCTTCTAAAATCCGAATCAAGGAAAAATCACAAGACGATATTAAATACATAGGTACTTATAACTCATAACGTCTGACGGTAATTGTATTCCATGTTAACTCTTTTATCAGTGTCATCATTCAATTGATGTCAAATGTTTCGTTTACATTTATAACCACAAAGGTACGTAAAAGATGAATAATTCACAATATTTTCATTTGTTACAGACCGATGAACTTCCCAGAGCCACAATCGCAGGTGTTCGCGTTCCCGCTGACGGGTCCAGTGCGCCTGCCCATCCGTCCCCAGCCCGAGCGCCCCGCACCGCCAGCACCCGTCGCGGAGCCGAGGATGCCTCCATTCCCCCCCAGCCAAGAAGGAAGGATGCCTCCTTTTGCGCCTCTTGCACCACTAGCGCCAATCGCTCCCCGGCAAGGCTCCTTCCCGTTACCGGTAAGTCGCTTTATTTTAAGAGATGAATTTGGGGGTACGTGAAATTTACGGGGTATTTGAACAGAATAAGCGTTGGTAGAGGATTTGCTAGCTGGTTTTCTGATTAAGATTATTTTAACATAAGTTTTCATTTAACTTTCCAAAGCTAAAGGAGTATTTAAAATGGATATTAGTACTTACTGTCGGTATTACTAAACATCCAGTTATTGAGTAACAAGGTCCTGGTGGAGTCTGGTGAAGTGATCGACATCATGTACTTAAAACTCCCGTTAGAATCATTAAATCATTTCGAATAACGGCCTTACTGGACACATAAAAATCTATTAAAACGAGTATATGAAGATCGTACGCATTAGATAAACCGGTTACGCACATTTGTTGAAGTTCGGCAACACGGTCCATTTGAATTAAAATTGATATTTATTATTTGTATAAAATCACTAGAAATATAATGAAAGTTATTGAGATTTTCTGCGAGAATGTATTGATTTAATTATTTTTGTTGCGATTTTTTGTTTCACGTGAAGAAAACTATCAGCAAAGGCCAATAAATTTATAATATTGTCGATACAAAATATATAAATGAATTTATAGCTCACATTGCTAAGTTTAATTATGTATTCCGTCCTCAGAATTCCGTCTTCCATTTTTGGTACGATCAATAGATTGCTTCCAGGTCTGGGTACTCATACAATTGATATTACGATATGACGCAATGAAGTTTTAAAATGAGATAGATGATATTATTATGGTCTACTTTAATGTCAAATGTGTTATGTCTTTTGCTCTTTGTCGTTGGTGTCTTGTTGTTCGGTTAACTTCGGGTCGAAAGTTATTTAAACTCATGTCATAATTTTAAACTCCTACCGACTCGACATTGGCAAAATCACCGATAAAACGGTTGAGCCATTTTTTTTAAAAAGAAGAAGATATTATTACGGAACAGCCATTACAAAAGTGATATTTTCCCATTGTTTATTAATATTTTTATATCACATTAAAATAAAAGGATAAACTAGTCATTGTTAATACGCGCTTTCACCAGTGCCTTCACATTGGTAAAGGAAATTTATACCTACTAAAAATACTAGCTTTGGATCGCGTCTTCTCGGAATAAACAGCGGATAGTATTGAAGGTTAATGGAGATTCTTATAATGAAAGAATTTTCGGAATCGCAGAAGTAGTTTCAGAGAACAGGAAATTTAACAACTCTTCAGCTTTATTTTCTATTTAATGATGTACTCAGTATAATTGATTATTATTATGAAGCCAATTCTATAAGTCTTTCCGCTTAATAGGTGCAGAGTGCTGATTTTTTCTGGAACTATAACTAGTAATTTGTAGTTCCCAGATAATACTTATTTGGATATAATACATTATTGCTTCGTATTTATGTAAATGAACTATTGATAGTAATAACAAAATGCAACTTAGTTTAAAAATCTATTTAATTTTAGTATTAAAAAAATGGAACGGTTATTTAAGTAAAAATGTGTAGCTGAATAATTTTATCATATTTTAAAATAGTTGTTGTTCGTGTCTCAGCCGCGCGTAAAATCTTGTTGATAAAATTTTGTTGTCTATTTATTTAAGATAAAAGTAGTCTCAGTCCTTTCTTGTAGTGGTAGTTTCTTAAAGTGGTAATTTTTCAAAATTGTTCTATTAGTTCACAGACAAGCAGACTTATTTTTGCATTTATTAAAAGACCCCAAGAGAGAGAGAGAGAGAGAGTTTAGATAATCTGAGAACAGATTATTCGCTGTCATTATTTTCTTAATGTTCGTAGATCATTTTTCACAATATTTAGTGTGGTTACGAATCCGTCCATACATATGTATATAAGGACATACCTATATCTATTTCTATAATTATATTTGTTTCCACATAACGATTTCTTTTATTTCGTGAAAGTGATTTCTCTTTTAAGTATTTCACGCTAAACATGGCGTGATGAAATCAGCCAATCTAACTCGACCGCGGTGCAATATTAAATCTATAAACACGAAGCCTGTTATGAGTTATGACTCAAACGTATATGGTTCCATTCATAAAATAGAAAACTATAATTATTCTTCTTTCATTGTACGTGCTTGATCATCCATGAGCGACATGAATCTTATAATTCTTTTTTAATATTTCCAGGTATGCGTAGTGGAATTAATTGACTGTTTTCCGTAAACATTCGTAGTCAGCACAGGATATACAGTAATTATGTAACATTTAGAAAGCAAAAATAAAATAAACAATACAACGATCGCTGCAGTGAGATTTTTTTTGATGCGTAATTAATTTATATCGCCATTTCTTTTTTAAATCCTATTTCATATTTCGTGTTATAGATTTATTATATGTCATTGTCGGAATACATACGTCTTAGGAAAACAGTAAATTAAATTCGACCATGTTTTATGTACCTATTCATTCGTCCAGATTTTATAATTTTACGATTCTGGGACATCGTATATCCCTTAAGTCTGAACATTCTATTGATAGAATATTGGTGAAAATTGGGCCTGTAGTTTGGGTGCTCTAAGGTAACTTAGAACATGATATGATTCTCTCATGGTGGAGAAAATACATAAAAAGTTTTGTCGGCACTTATATCTTCGGATGTATGGGTACTATCCATTTTTATTTCCTCCACTTTTTGTGACTGGGATGGTAGGTTATGATACGTTGCAACTCAGGCGCAAATTAGCATGCTTTTTACATTTTTATTTACTTTTGCGGCATAAAATTGACAATCCATCGGTACGTGAAAATATTCACCTATACGTTCCAAACCAGTACATTCGGGCCGTTGGGCGGAGAAGACACCATCTCCCCACTGGTCCAGCTGTTTGGCATCTTACGCAAACAAGCAATACTCCCACTGCCAAGGCTATAGCTTTATTAAATGCGTATCTTGATAGTAGGCCGGATGCCGACATATTTGTCGATAATAGTCACACCATTTACAAAAATGTGTATTTATTTTTAAGTCATTTTGTTACTTAATTTAAGCATCTTACTTAAATTTAATAAGCTGTTCCCATAATATAGAATGTAAGTAGTTGTTTTTTCTTGATAATTTTTATTGTTTCGTTTTGTTTTATTTTGTCTATTTGTTGTTTTTTTTTCACTCAAGCGTCTTGGTGTATTTCCACTGTAAGCTTTTGTGATACTTAATTGATAAATAAATAAATAAATGATGGAATATGGAACACACTTATACGTAACATTGAAATTGAGATTTTAAATCTTTGACTGATACGAATTCAGCAATGTGGTGGGCAATTTTAAATGTAATAATCTATTTAGAATCATGTTAGTTAACGAAAATGTTATGTACTTATAATTTATAAGGCCACTATGTGCGGATTTGTAGACCTTCGCACTGGTGAACAAAATTATACCCAAAGTTAGCCAGACTGACTACCTCCTCTCCTGAGAAGTCTATGAAACTATAAGATTGAGAAAATGGCTACAGGGCATTCTTGTATCGATCGCCCGCCGCTGGTCATTATCTTGTACGAAATAATGGAATTATCTTATTATTTTAAATAATAGTATATTGTAACAGCGATTAATATTTATTTTATTCTTCCGTCTTATTCATCTCTTATGTTGTGGGTCTGATCGCCATTTCGATAAAAAATTCCAGACTCCGAGTTAATGCTGAGTAGAAATACCCAATATCACTTTGCCCGAACCGGGGTATCGAATCCGATACAGCGCTGCAGATGTACCGTTATAAATTAATTATTAAGATAAATTTAAAAATAATGAATTATTCTTATATTGTTTGTTTAATATTATGATCTCGTGCGAGAAATATTTAACCAATATGACTTAGATTATCAAAGCGTGGCGCTGCACTGCGCTCGTCACGCTGAACTACCTGATAACATGAAGTCTCAATTTTCATAATAATGCTTTAGAGTTTCACTTTAGCACAGCTATTTGATTACAGAAAATTATGAAATGTTGGTACGGGCAGATATTTAGCCTGATAGGTTAGTATACTTCGTAAATACCAATTAGTTTTCGGATTTAAGTCAACCGATGTATTTTAGATAAAAAATCATTGCTTATTAGAGTACTCATTAAAATGTGGTTTAGGCAGTGAGGAATTTAGCGTTCATGTTAAATAGAAATCTTGTGTAACCTCAATCGCAGATGGCACGGAGTTAACCACGTAGCAGTCCTTTCGGATGTTTTAAATTACCTTCTGTCGGGGAAAACCATTCCATTATGTCCTTGGAATTGTTTATATTTTATTCTCAAACTAGGCGAAGGGTATTGGGGTGACTGTCCTCTTAAAGAAATCAAGCAATATTCTTATATTTGCAATATTTTTTCAGGTCCGTTTTTTGAACAACCACTCTCAATGTAAAACGGACTTTATGCTTGGCGAGGCTTAATCGACCAAAGCAGAATGTACATATAAATATATTTTAGGTTCTCTAGATAGTGTCCAATGAAGTTATTCTTTCTGTAAACAGTTTTCTTTACTATTTCTGAATTAATATGCAACAAATTATTTTAATTCCACAAAACACACAAAGTATAATATACAATATATAGTGCATTAAGTACCTCTAGTAAAATTCTTAACCGTACTTACACGAATAAAAGGAAGGAGAGGACTTGAACGTAAAAAGGGACCCTAATCGTTATTGATTTGTGTATGCTACAGAGTACTTATGCCAGAATGACTCCATGAATATTTAATGAAAATAAAGTAAAAATATTATTTTTGTAATATTCGCAATTTGGCGGATAAAAATATGTTATTTTTATATCATTGGCATAATTTTATTTTAATAACGTCATTCAAAGGTATAAAATAAATACTGATACTGTTTTTGATACATAATCAAATGATAATTTAACTGTCTCCCTTACCACTCTGAGTACACTTATCAAAAGTATGATTATGTATTTTAAAATTGTGATATTTTCTTTTACTTCGTACTTAAAATTTTAAAAGTTTATGAAGATTTATGTACGATTTTTAGCGATAGACGTATAATCTGATGAATGAATTGAAATAAAATTTCACTATATACTTATATATCAATAAATTAGTACTTTCTTTTAATATTAATTTTATATGGACACCATCGTTAATTAATTTAAAATAGTAATTAAGGCTTAAAAAGAAATTTAAAATAATAACTATGCATTAAGAATGTAGGGCAAATAGACATGCAAGTGTATTATCATGATTTGAATACGCAGGCACTTAATTAAAACAATTAGTAACTAAGATTTTTTAACGTTGAAATGAACTCTTGGTAGTTCCCAGCTACTTTTGTTCTCTTATGAACATTATAATCTATGTAAATTGTTATATTCGTTATTTTCTATCTGCGTTTGAAACAGTGCCGCTCCAAGTCCTCACACGACGAGATTGTTTCAAGTTTAGTAATACAAGAAGTTTTCGTTCGTTCGTTTCTTCTTGTTTCATACATTTTTAATTTGTCTCTATACAACTTCTTCGAACTTTTGTACTAAGATATTAGTTACTGCATCGGATTCCTTTACTGCGTTATAATTTACTTTACAGTAGACTAATCTGTGTGTCGCATTACTGTGTTAAATATTCTGACGTAATTAATGCATTAGTCTGATTTAGTTCTTGAACAAACTCTAACATGTATCCTTGTGTTGTTTATCGTCATCGCAAATCGTCTACGAAAAAAAAAACCTTAGAATGGAATGCAGACTGGGAAGGAGCGAATTCTTGAGGATTTTGGAAAATTACTCATCTATTTCAGATTTCTTCCCGTAAACGTCAAAGTACAACCACATTCATTCAATCGCTGTCAGGTATTGTTAGCTGACGCATTGGCATGCTCCCTATCCGTTTGGGTTAATATATGTGCAGTAATTTCAGTTTTTTTTTTAATTGTTGAACTCAAATACACACTAGAGCTGATTAAAGGATAATTAAAAAAACGGTAGAGGTATGCTATAGATATATGGATGAAAAGGCTCGGCTACTACCCTCGTCTTACAAATAAACGGGACGTGACAGCTTGTTGGTGCGATTCGTATGGTGAGTGTTGGAACAGGCCCAAATATCCCTCGCATCTTCCAAATCCCTATTGCTTTCCTCTAAGGCTGGCCGCGCATCCTCGATTCTCTTTACATTGCGGGTTATGTTTGAGTTCACAAACACATTAGGTCACTTAGTCATTTATGATAAAAAAAAGTCGTATGTTTTGTTTCATATGTGTTAGTTAATGGATTACTTGATGTCGTATTGCTAATGTTTTCATCACTTAAACAATAGGACACAGGAATACTTAAACAGTATCTGTTGGCTTTATTGGTAGACTTCTTGAGATTTCATATTCCTTACGATAATAAAATATTTTAATTAACATAACTATACTACATTCATTATCATGATTTGACATCGTAAGCAAAATTATGTGTCAATAATGTATTTATTATATTATCTCGTTAATCTGTAATTGTCCTGAGCGCTAACATTGATGATGAGTCATCATTTTTGGAGTCAAAAAACCGCAAAAATCATGGTTCATCGGCCATTGCACCCGACACTGGTTCCTGCAATCGTATATTATGAACTTATGCAATCTTCAACGTTCCGGTTTTGGTCAACGTACATTTATTATAGCCTTTCATTTATTTTTATCGAGCACAACGACCGCAAAAAACCTAAACTGTATGTAGTGAGCCTTTCATGCGCCGTAATAAAATATTTTTTATAAGTAAGTTCACAGATTAATTTAATAATCCAGAACTAGAATACATATATGGCAGAATTTTGATTCGCGTCGAAGTTTAGGGGTAGAACTACTATATAAGTAGTTAGTAATAGTTTCCATCCTTAGGTTGTACAGTCAGCTAGAAAAGTAGCTGAACAAATTAAAACTTTAAAACGCTTTTACACATTAACTTTAATCAAAATATTCCTTATTTTAACTCTAAAATAAATTAAACCCTTTAAAGATTATTTTAGTGTCAATAATATCGACAATTATTCATATGAACAAAAAAGTATAAAATTTTGAATTTATTCAGATACTTTTGTGGCTGACTGTACATCCCACAATTTTAGTAATTTTCGTTACTAATTTTAAAAGCCATTGCTTTCCTAATGTTTTCGTGTAATTATAGTACCAACTCCAACGCAGATGACGATCTTGGCTGTAGCAACGTTAATAATTGAGATAAATACGTGAATAAAAACCTGAGTAATTCACCTAATTGATTTATGCGATGCAAAAACATTAACTATAATATAAGTATACAAGATAGGTATTTCCAAAACCTCATCGACGTTTCACTCAATAACATTACTTTTTTTTCATTAATTTTTATTGAAATATGTACTTGAAGCTTTATATTTTTTGGAGACTCGAATTTACTTTTTTTGTATTAGTGGGACCTCCTTTAAGAACGTACATTAGATTAACATCTGTACAAACAAGGTAAACATGTAAAAAATGTTCCTAACTTTTTTTTAGTTGCGTAACAGTAGTCCTTATGTTGGTATACATTCCACGTAAGGGAACGATAAATATGTTTATATTAGATAATATTGTATACAGTCCTTTCTGATATTATTTTTATGTGAATTATTAAAATCATTTTTTACATGTTGGATTCAATCAAATTATATGCATGAAATAATTTTCAAAAAATTATGTAGACGTAGTATGTAAATCTATGTAATTAAAAAGTGTATCGTAGTGTAGCTTTGTACTTAACGCATTTGTAATGAGTCCATGTACCAGCTCTCAAATCTTAATTTTCCTTAACTACTATTTTCATGCGCCGAACTAAAGAGAAACTTGTTAAGCAAGTTTGTCACTTATGTTAAGTGAGAGCCACCTAGTGCCGCGAGGGGTGTCAAGCAGCCAGTATTGATAACGGTTAGGGGCACATGTATCCGTTCATGCCAAGAGATGACACAAGAAGAATGCATTGGTGGGAAGACTTGTAAATAGAATAAATAATCGCTAAAATAATCGTTTCCAATAACTAGGGACTGCCGAGAGCCAAGACAAGCCCGATGCAACGAACTCGTACACCCGCAATTTTATAACATACCTACACCAACTTGAAGAAAAGGTTTCCGTTTATTGTACATATTTGCGGTTTGTTTTAAAGATACGACCCACAGACGCGCGTAGAATTTTAAAACGCGTTTTCTTTGTATTTGTTTTAGGCAAATGCGAATAAAACAAAATAAACGTTATACTCACAAGTTTATAGGTGCCGCTACATTACTAACGTACGTGAAAGTATCGAACATCGCCAATCTTCCATTTTCAAATTTATTGTATGTAAATAATGTGACTTATCTTCGGTCTGGTGTGAATGGAATTCGCTGTTTGTTATTTGTACTAGTTGTATAGATGATTCCTGGCCGCGTCGTTTTGTACATTTCAATTTACTCCATATCCTCATAAAAATTCTTAAACTTTGAAGTATTTGCGTCGACTGGAGTCCAATTTAACATTATAGTGCAACTTATATCATATGTATTTAGCGAATTTAAGATAATGTGTGAAAAAAATAACTGACTCTATTGCTGTTATACTCGTATATCATTTACTACGTAAGTGCCAGAAAAATATGACTTTAAAAATAGGTCTATTTAAATAAATAATTGTTCTTTGGCGGCGTAATCTACGTTTGTTGTTCCTTTAGTATGACGAGAGTCTACCAGACGCTACCAGGACAGGAACGAGATTTCTATGCATTGTAAAACTTACGTAAATCATATTTTATACCAAGGTAAAACATAAAATAAACCTTGAAACTATTTGATGGACAAGTCACCTGGTACAATGCGATAGTGCACGTCCTTTGTTCTGTTTTATTTTTCCTGTACTAGGTTAACATAATATGAAATATTAATACGATCAGCTGGACAATGTTTACATTGTATATAAGAAAAAAATCTGCAAATAATGTTTAAACTGTGGCTGCAGTAACTCGCATTTCAATAGCGTTCAAAGTTTCAGTTTTGTAGTGAACTTTTATCGTAAGAGTACGCTATTTTGTTCTTGATTACTTTGTCCTCTTCTTATTTAGTTTGATCATTACCGAGATTGAAGCTCTCTTCAATTTATCAGCCATTTTGTTGACCGTATTGGCCACGTCAGATGAATTTATTAATATTTCATACAGCCATGCGCCTTCGAAATATCTTTATGAATGCTTTGCTATGCCGACCATAAATGTTAGACCATCTCATTTTTATTCAACTAAATGACAAGGCAAGGATATCGCTTGATGGATAGTGCTACGACTGCTAACAAAATAGTAGTATCACGCAGAACGTTTATTTAAAAAGACTGCATGGCGCTGCGCTGCGTTCGTGAGGGCCTGATCTAAAAATACTGAATTTGAAAAACCAAAACACGTGTATAGTAGTTAGTCCGCCCGGTTAAGGCTCACGCGATGTTTATCTAAGTGAAGTCTAGCGTAGATCTGTTAACAGCCAGAAATTGTTATTATTATTAACAGGTAAATATTATGAAAATATTTATGGACTAGTCACGACTTTTTTAGGTAGAATGATATGGTATTTTACGGCAACACCGTGTCGTTTTTCTGTGAGACTTCCATTACAGTAGCATTAATATTATGCAATAAGATAAAAAACGATCAACGTGTATCTAACTTAAATAACGTACACGTTTAAGTCGATTTCAAGTAAATTGGTTCTTATTAATAATTGGATAAACCTTATAATTTGAAGCTGCACATATTTATATGTTTAAAGTTTACATCGAAGGTTACAAACATCATAAAAACCAGAGAATTGATCCGAGGTATGTATGCGTTATTACATCGCCGCAATTTGGTTACAACGTGGCCACAAAAACGTTGGCGTCAGTGACCACCACTAACAAGCTCACGTCCACTGCCTGCCACTGTTATTTTTTTATATCAACACCTCAATATTGTTCACAAAATTCACACAAGAACCAAAGTGTATAAACGTTTTCCTTGAACACTATTTAAATAATTACCACAAATAAAGACTTCGATATTTGTGTTTGAACAGGCGGCAGGTCTACTGTGCAGTTTCCTTTGTGTTTGAAGAGAAATTACCGATAGAATGATCTCTAACAAAGATGACTAGCTTCGAATAACGGTAAAGGTGAAGAGGAGGGCACATAAAACAATTGGGTGTCAGTAGGCCAGACAGTAAAATGATTTCTCATCCCATCCCAAGTTCGCAACTAACTGTACAATACATTAGCTTTCTTACATCTTTGACACTTCAATAAGCGACTCTACAGGTACTACATACGAATAGTTTTTTGTTCTGTAAAAATACCGTAATGTAATCTAAGGCTGTTCTGTTCCAATGTAAGACAACGTCTGTTCATAATGATATGAAATGTCTTAAATGAAGTTTTTTGGACTGTTGAATAGTCTTTGTTAATTATGTAAAATACTAGGTGTTGTTCGCAGCTTCACCCGCGTGAAAAGCCTTTCCCGCTAATAGAGGTCTTTTCATCACGGTAGCAATTCATTCCATCTAATTAATATTTATGGTATTTTTTCAAATAACAAATCGTGAGTAATGCTGTTTAAAATGATAAATATGATAGTTTGTAGATCGTGATCATACTAGAATAATACCAAACATATTATCAACTTTAAATAAATTGAACGTGAAAATTCTACCTACACCATCACAAAAAGCAAGCTGGCTTTTGGCATGATTGCTACAATTGGAAAAGATTTTAACTGCTTTAGATGAAATAAATACGTAAATGAAACGTTAATATTCTCGCAATTGAATGTGGGTCTGGTCTACCGCCGCGCCGACGCGCCGTGAGATAATCCTCCAAAAATAATACCGCTCTTTCTCTTATTTGCAACTTTCATTTCTATAAATATATGAAAGTTGGAACGAGGTTTTCATATCTACCTACTTATTTTTATTCTTAAACTTTCACTAATAACTACATTAAAATAACAACGATATTTTATCCTTACAATCAATATAGTTAATATTTTAAAGAATATCACGATTATATTGAATGGTTTTAGTGTGTAATAAAGTTATGATCACTGTGAATTTTTTGGGTTGTTATAATAATTGTTTCATAAAAATACTCAGAGAAGTTTCGTTATGAATGTATTATCTCTTAAATAATGTGAATATTTATTTATTTATTTTATATATTGCACCGTGTACCGGTGTATATATTGTATAATAATTGAAGTATAGGGCAGAGATCTTAAGTTGTAATTAAATTTTCTTGTTTTTTCTGTATGTTACATCATGTTATGGTACGATACATATAGCATAACATCTGTATATTGATTAACAATTACGCTCGAATAACCTATAAATTATATTTATCAAATATTGAGTTCAAAGTCACAGAGTATGTACCACAATAATAATACAATATTTTATGGTCTAAGTGCGTACCGCGTTACTATAAAACGATGGAACTTTACCAGACAGCTAGTCTGCAACACAATTTTCACTACATTATCATTTCACGTGGTACGGACATAGCGTATTGATCGTTCATGGAATAGTCATTAAATGCAGATGCGTTGTTTTTTATTTATTAAATTCCACGTGTGATTGAGGAAGCATGGCTTGGTAGTTAATTAATCTGCTCTGGTATATGAAGTTAGCACCAAGGTTATCTTCACCCGACGAGATTGCCGTACGGAATAATGAACCGGTGTTCATTTGAATTTCGTAACGAAGTCTTGTTTCTATAATATTATCTAATGACATTGAAACTTTGTTGCATGTATATAAACGGCGTTGATTCTATATTTTGATTTATTAACTTTTTTTATTAAACGAATATAAGGTGACAATAATGTCTTATTTTTTAACTTACCACCGTAGATGGTATATTATCGTAGATATTTTGTATATTTCAAATAGTTGTGGTTGTCAGGAACGTACAGTTACTAGCATAAGCGAGATTCGTTTTCATTTCTGAAATAAGGCTGGTGACATACCTGCTTATATTGCTAGCAACGGAATACATGAAGAAAGGAGAAAAGTATATTTATGTTGTAATATATTTCATTAAGCGTGTCCATTTCATTGTCGTTCTCCGTAGTTGGAGGAGTTTATAGTTTTTACGGTAAGTAAATAAGGTGTCGTATAAAAATATTATTTATGAGAATAAGACGTGGTCGAAAGAACAAGAATAACAAGGGCTAGGTATTAAAAGAAGAAAAATAAGTGTAAAATAAAAAAAAATAAAATCGTTTGTGCTATATATAAGATGTCGCAGGCGTAACTTCAAAAAGCATTTTGTTCCTTAAGGCGTCTCCCCAAGTCAATGGCCTTGAGTATTTGTGCCCTACTTGGTAGCGCGCGATTCACGGGCGAGAATATGCAAAGTTTTACGAATAATTACTTCAAAAATCTATTTAAGGTCGTTTTGAATTTTTTTAATTTTGTTAAATAGTAAATTAAATTAAATTTATGTTTTTTTAAGGATATCCTTAAAAAGAAACAACCCCATTTGCGACATATCCATTATAATATTAATGAAACATATACACAAAGTAAAAAATATTAAACAACCAAAGTAAAAAAAACATGTAGAAAAATGTAATTTTTTTTTCTATATGTTCTACAAATTTCAAAAAGTAGCTTCTATAAACTACATTAAATAATGTAAGCGCGCGATTTTGCTTGGGGAAGGGGCTTAACAGATGATGTTTGGTATTTTAGCCCAGCTGAGGATACCCTTTTATAAAGTTGACTATTTGCATTAACTTGCTATTATTGATCGTGCGCCACAATTAAAGAAAAAAATATTACAAACTAAAGAACCTGAAGATTGTATATGCATAAAATATATCTTTTATTCAGTATGCTGGTCAGCTCGCTTCCAGTACTGCTAGTCAATGACAGCAGTAAAAAGTAGATATATAAATATCGCTACAGCATAATATGATGAACTTGCAGACTTATACGAGGTACTAATGCGATCAAGTAGTCGATCGGGCGGTCACCTTGGATGTGGAAATCAGAAGTAGCACGGAAGCAGCACTTGTTTAGTTCGGATATACCAACAAATTAACTCGTTAAGCAACCTTCATGCTGTGACCATGCAACAAGTTGACCAAAGTTTTACTATTGCATTCGTACCTGCCACCTTCCTGGTAACAGTCACAAAAATATTGTTACAGTGATAAACAGCTATGGTTTAGTTGCAAATGTTCGTTAAGAACGGATTTTATGCACGAGGATTTGCAAGAGTATGTAAGGTACTTGGTGTTAAGTATGTGATTTCTAACTCAAATAATGTCACAGAAACCTTGGATGCGATTGGTTGGTAAGCCATAAAAAAATTTGCCAAAAGGGTGCGTGGTGGGTGGTACAACTGTTTTTATACAAACCAATCAACAACTATATATTGTAACAATCCGTCACAGGGTCTTCGGAAAACAGATATTTTGTTTCATATACTTTAGTTTCCTCTATATTATATTTGTTTGTTTGCGCTAATCTCAAGAATCTCAAGTGCAACTAGTTCGAATTGATTTTTTATTTAATTTTGAATAGCCCATTTGTCGAAAAAGGCTGTATGCTATAACTTTCGAGCGACATATATAACATTGGGCTTAGCCCAATAGGAGCGGAGCATCTATCCCGGGAGAATATACAGCGGAACTTTTATCCTAAAAAACGCTATAACGCGGGCGGAGCTGCGAATTAAAGCTAGTTAATCAGTAAAGTAACAATTACGATGCCATGAGGTCTACCGACGTGTTTAAATAAACTGTAAACATTGCGATCCCCGCATCTTGAGTATAAAAGCAATCTGCTGTCAACGAACTTTGAGTCTATAACATTTTGTGTCATAATGATTAAAATAGATTCGTCGTGCTTTAATTATTTTTTTGCAGAGTGATTGGCCGGTGAACATGCCGTATACGGGTCGCAGTGGCCAACTCAAGTTTCGGTTTAAATGCTCGCAAGTTGCGAGTGGGCCACGCGAAACCGATCAAGCCTACTGCATTTTAAACTTGCATAAATTATGTTTCATTGTTCCCATTACAACATGACAGGGTCTAATTACTGTAATATTGTCTAAATGTGAGCGCGTTCGTGCATACACGCAACACTTTTGTACTCCTATATGAGGTGTAATTATTTAATTACAACAATCGTGTTTCGAGTTACAATAACTATTTCTGGGAACGTGAACTGTTTCCTATTTTTCTGATACCGTTAATTAAATATATAAAATGATAAATCTGGGTAATGGTTCTACTACGTGGTAATTTATTAAAATGATTATTATAATATCTAGCACGTGTCTTTGTTTATAGTTTAGGTATAATGTTTCTTTGAGGTATCATTATGTTGTCCATGGCCATATAATGACCCGATGTTGAATCTGAAGATTAATTTAATATAAATTATGTAAGAACATATTGTTGAAACGTATAACCTTATTCATGGAGTACTAATATTAGATTTATCCGATAAATAATTACCTACCTATGCACAAAAACAACATAAAAATTCGAGGTTTACATGGTCACTTTACTGTATTATTGGGCAATTATTATAAGAAACTTTTTATAATAATTAAGGCGTATTATTGATCGCTTTTCTTACAAAATAACACTAAAAATAATCTTAAAACACGTTATGTTTTTAAAAGTATATTATAATTCTATGCTTTCCTAAAACTAAATACAATTATATCACTTGCAAAATATTTTAATATTATTCGGTACTCTGTTAATCGTTGCATTCAGACCGTTTAGGTAACGGCATAAGTAGAGCGTTCGATCACAGCCACTTCGTATAAATAACATTACATTTAAAAACAGTCTGTTGATGGCGCGCGCATATCCACGGGAGATGCGCTCGTAGCGGCTGCACGCATCGCACGGGTAGAGTAGCGCTTGCGCAGCCTTGACATTTGGTACGGCTTGCGGCGGTGGCCGCGGTGTACCGCGACTCATCCAGCTGCGGCCACTAGCCCCAGCGACGCAAACGGTTATAATTGGGCACGGGGAGGTACGGATATCTCGCTGGCACCCTCACGTTTTCCAGGTTGTAGCCGCGCCTCTGTCGCACCAGTTCTTTGCTCATCTCACTGTCCACTTTTCTCTTAGCCGGTCTCACTATTCTCACCATGTTTGATTCCACTATCACATTGTCGGCGGCGACCGCTTCGTCCGGGCTAAACCTGGTGACTAATTTCGCTCTGTTCTTCTGTGATGCCAAGTATTCGTCGGTGAGCACGAATTCATGCAGCTTGGGCACCTGGTTGTAGCTGGTGGAGTCTATTTCTCTCTGGTACCCGACGCGGTCGCCCAGGCCAGCGAGCCCGGGTGCCGTTAGCGCAAACGCGAGCGCGAGGTATAAGTACGCGTGCATGATGCGATGTGTTCCGAGTGTTTGAGCCGCGCGCGTCGACCACACATTTTTATATATGCGAGAGATCGATACCATTCGTGCCCAATAATAATTCGAGTACACACTTTTTGTGATTGTCGAGATGGAGATGCTCTTGAACTTAGTTTTGTATCACAGTGATAAAATGGCTCGAGCTACGATATCTGCTAAGGCGTAAGGATCTCACGACGTACTGCAATTATTTTAATTATTTCATGAACCTACGAGTATGTCTACGAATACTCATGAACCTTGTACTACTTACATTAGCCGACATTCTTTAACGTAACTCTCGACTTTACAAGGTGGGCCTGGACTAATTGCTTATCTTGTGTCCACTCATATATGTATTTTTATTAAAACAGATGGCCAATCAGGAATCAAATAACTTGATGGTTATCATAAGTACCCATTATGTCGGGAAAAATCTTTGCCGAACTTAAAGATCGAAATGGCGGTGGACAGAAATATGTTAGGTTCCGAAAATTTTACTGATAATAAAAGGAAATAGAACAGTAAAGTTATAAGGCTGTCTTGTGGGAGACTGTGGCACTGTTCGGGATTGCTAATACGCCTTGTCTGCAACAATTCTGTCTATCTTATGAATGCATGTGTTTGTTTCATCCTAATCATCAGTAGGAATTACTTTTTCCTAATATGGCTTTAAAGGGTATAAATATTTTATCCCTTTTATTATACAAAAAAGTGTATCAGGTTATGAGGTCTCTATAAACAGCGTGATTTTAATTGACCTTTCTTGTAACAAAGCTTTTACTGAGTACTTAGATTTCATGCAAAGGCCGTGAACATGAGAAGTACCTAGATCATATTTTTGTTTTCATTACAAGCTTTATAATAATATTCATTATTCAATTATATACGTAGTTTATAATTGTGGTATGATAATTCTTACTATGCAGCTCTACATTGTATTGTTTTTTAATTTATATTCTTGTCCTATAATATAGTAGCATCATCTTCATAAATTTAAGTCTTATTGTTTTATTATACAAAGTGTTTTCATGTTAAGGTAACTGTATACACTAATTACAATCAATTAAGATTACTTCAGTAAAGTTTTCTCCCTATATGAGAAAATGTTTTCATAAGTTTGCCATATTGAATTACTGCGATTTTGATGAGAAGTAATATTTAACGTGTATTCGCATTTATGAACTTAACTCAACAGTAAACCATGATTGGTTCAAGGGTGTCATATAAGTGTATTACTACAGATTAATATAAATCGTAAACAAAGGTGCTTTTTTGTATTTAATATGATTTGTTTTTAAGAAATTAAGTATACACAGTCTCCTATGTTTTAGCTCGAGCATCGGTTATTCAAATTAAATCATTATTCAGAGTGATAGAAAGCTCGTTCCGGAACTAATGAATATTAAAGGCCAAGAAATTGTGTAAACATAGGAAGCCGGTTAATCTTCCAATGTCATTCGACGAATATACTACATAATATTATAACCAATTAACTAAATAGCTGTGGCTTTCGTAGTGCGGTTTGAAAAAAATAGTATAGGTACAGACTTATCTTAGGCAATATTATTTTTTCGGTATAATTTAAACAAATATCGAATCGTTTGAATGAAAGTGGATAGACAGCTTCCTGCGCTTCATCTCCATAATATAAAGATGTTGCTCGATAAGTATGTTAATTTAATGTTACATTCACGCTGTGTTTATCAAAAAAGAAATAATACTATATACTGCGCGGTTTTTTAAAATAAAACTTTTTCTAAAAAATGTTACTAAGCCTTACTAAATTGCAAGTACATTTTTTTATATGTATGTGTGGTAATGAAGATCCGTAATAATGTATTTAGGATGTGCTCGTCATAATACGCGAAGATTTTTTTAATTGACCGGAATTACACTAATGTTATATACAAATAATACGTGAATGTATGTACTTACATAAATTAATATTGGAACGAACCAAGGAAAAGTTATATCGAGGACTTGAAATGAACCGGTTTTCGTTGTTTTTACCCCGCGTCCAGGTTCGGCAAGTGATTATAATGTACTTGATAGCAACCCAAGTAAAACTTTAAGTCCAAATATAATGACAACGAGTGAGGATTTTTGTCGCTCGATGGGTCAGGATTATGTCCTTCCACTAAATTTATTACTCGGTTGATCTAAGAACTACGTTTCTGAACGATCTACTATGACAGATTTTTCACTATGCCATATAGACAGTGCATTTTTTAACAAATTAGCAGATGTTAGGATAGCTTTTAGTCATAATGTATTTTTGGTGATGTGACGCGACGCATAGTATTTATTCAAGGGCGGATGGACAAAGAGAAGATCGTTACTTCAGTCACTTCTTCCGTGTTATTGTTTTATTCCGCTCTAACATCGCCAGAATATTAATATTCGAATAGCTAATCCAACATTCAATAGTCAATACCATTCTTTGTTTACTTATTAATAAACAAGACGGGTTTTTGTTATATTTTTTATAACCCCTGACGTCTCTATTCAATGGAGCGGTGCGATACCGGTTCAGAGGTCATAATAGTGTTTTGGTGATGGAGCCCGATGTCTTTTCTAATGTTTACGCGCCCCAAGGTCGGCGTGACTAAGTAACCACATTTTAGAATGTATCGAAACGCACAGGTTGAGTTGAAGTCGGTGTACTTGTATCGGTTGAGTCGAGATACATTGAGGAGCCGAATCGAGTAGTGTCGAATGTTGACGGGCCGACATGACGCGACCGCGACGGGGCGTGACACGAGAGTTCGTCGGCTTTGTTTGGCGGTAGGCGCAGGCCGCTGAGGCTCCGGATGGTGTCGCAGCCGCGGCAGCGTCCTGTTGTATCGGCGGTCATTGCTTCCTGATCACTGGTGGTTAATATTTATCTGGCGCGGCGCGTCACCGGCAGCGCTGAGAAGTTCTCGGTGCGCTTGCGCAACATACGCGACTGCAATATTCATGACGGTCACGATGGAGTTGTTTTGATTATCCTTTGTTCTGTAGCAATTTGATAATACAGATTACAATGCTTTTTTAGTTAATTTAAATTGAAAGCTTTTTTATTTCTATGTTCAAGCACCTATTTGTTGAGTAGTAATATATATTCGTTTGTTTATTATTAATAAATTAACATAGAGCGGTTTTATGAATGAGGCGGATGCACTATTTATAAGCCTTATTTTGAATGATAATGAGAGAGTTAATTGTGACGTTATGATATTTTTGGTTAAAGAAAACCTGTTGAACCGTATTTATGATTTGTTTTGAATCATTTGTAAAGCCAAAATTTCGTATGAGGTGTCGATTATACTGAATAAAATTTATTACAATTTCTCGTATGTGGTGTCACTTATATTTACAGATTTAGTGAACTAATTAATATTCCTTACAAAACTACTTAATATAAATATGGTTAGCAGTGATCGGGCATATGTATCAATTCCTAAGCATGACGAATTATTTTTCACGGGTTGGATCATAATTCGGTACTATAACGAGGGTTATTGTTGTAGATGCCATGGGACTCATCAGAGGAACAGATGGGTGGTCCCCGCGAGATGCGCATCCACGTGCAGCGCGTGATCGCGATCCCCGCGCCGCACAACATGCCACCGCCGGAATCGAACATGGGACCTTTCGCCCCGCCCCCGCCGCCGCCACAGAATCATGACCAAAACGAGGTAAACCCTATAAATAAAATGCAATATTTAAGGTATTATAAACTTCAGTAATGTATCTAATATTTCGTACCGACAATAATTATTTTATTTATGTATTTAAATATTTGCTTATAATATCTAAATAGTGACTTCTCTGATTGAGGTCACCCCTGCATAATAGCGGTGAGCTAACCGTATTTTTAGAATTTATTTGTGTCTATTCAAAATTTATAAGGTAACGGAAATATTGACCTACTAAAGGAATAAAAACAAAATCTACGATTAAATGACAAAATGTTTAATACTAAATCAATATAAAGTCACGTGTTTTACATTATAACATCAAAAAAACAATTTTTCCGAAACATGTCTGGCGGTCACTTGGGTGCCCAACATGGCTCGCAATATTATGTTTACATAAGGTTGTACACTATCGACATTAAAGTATTAATTTCCTTTTATAACGTATTGTAACACGATTTTTCTTCTAAAAATCAATAAAAAAAGTCTAAACAAAAAAAATTTGGCCGGGGTCTATAATAAAAATATTGAAAATAGAAATGGAATGGTATGGAAAGAAATATAACCCACTGAATAAAAAAATACATATTTGTCATTTTTTATTCAGTAAGTTATTTTTGTTCTACCTTGTATAATATTTGGAAACAATAAATCAGATGAATATTCGGATATTTATTTTTTGTATGAGAAACCTGAACACTTCACCCGAGCTCTGTAAAATTTTGTGAAAATATAACAATAAGAGGAAAAACAATAAAACTATTTTAATTCAATGTCGAACAGAGTATATTATGGCAATAACGATAACAATGCTATAGTACTTGAAATTTCTTGTATTTTAAGAATTTACTTCAAAGAAATAATATTGTCATGGCCATTGTCACGATGCAGAAAAAATAATAAGATATCATCGAACTTATCGCAGACATAATCTCGTTTCTAATCTTATTTAGATTTTTTTATAATAAACTAGCTTCCGCCCGCAGCTTCGCCCGCGTGGATTTCGGATTTCAAAAATGGAGAAGGTGCTCAATTTGTCGGGATGTTTTTTTAATTTATGGTGGTATGCAGGTGGTGGTGGTCCGATTGTCCGGTCAGGGTCTGATGATGGGATCCTGGTGAAATCGAAGGAACTTTTAACCATTAAGGTTGCACACGAAATGACGGAAGCTTAAAAAATGGAGTAACTTCTCCCGTTTTCCCAACATTTTCCATCACTGCTATGCTCCTATTAATTGTAGCGTGATGAAAAGTATACTATAACCAGCTCAGGAGTATGAAAAATAATTGTACCAAGTTAAGTTAAAATCCGTCGAGTAGTTTTTGTTTCTATAACGGTTATACAGACAGACAGACAAAAATTTTACTAATTGCATTTTTGGCATCAGTATCGATCCCTAATCACCCCCAGTTATTTTGGAAATATATTTCATGTACAGAATTGACCTCTCTACAGATTTATTATAAGTATAGATATGCAAAAGTAGCTCAAAAATTGTCAATAACGAAAACATGCATTTTAAAGTAAAACAAAAGAAATAATATCGTGAAGCCAACCAAATAACTAATGATATATTGAATTTTGTGACTGTTCAATTTAGTCGGGTCCGCGATATCACTTTTGTTGAGTTTCAGAACGCGACATTACATTACATTATTATATTCTGTGCTCCAACGCACACTGCTTTGATGTTAGGAACACACCTACATTGCTTAGACAACAGTGAACTTTATACAATAGCAATAAAGCTCAAATTGACTCTACGTATTAGTTAGAAAACGTTTGTATGGGAAATAGAAAAATGCTGTTTTGAGGATTTTCCCGGCAATTATTCGAATTTTTCTCACCTTTTAAACCTTCCCTAGACCTCCACGAATAATTCAAGACCAAGATAAGATAAATCCGTTCAGCCGTTCTCGAGTTTTAGCGAGACTAACGAACAGCAATTCATTTTTATATATATAGATTATTCAGAAATCTTTGCCATCCGTGACTGACTCGCGCGTTGCCAAGTATGAACCGAATTGGGCAAAGCCGTTTGCTCGAGGGAGGGGGGGGGGGGTGTATGTCTTAACTTAACATCTATAGTGGAACTTGCTTTAGGAAAAATATTTAAGTCCATTATAGTGAATATAATATAAATGATGATTTTAAATAATGTTATCACGTTGAAAGATTCGCTACGGTAATATAAAAACAACAAAGCGCTTGGCAAAGTATCGAAAAACTGAAGAGTACACAAAAACATTATATCAGTGAGCAATTTACAAGTTTGTAACGAACGCAAATTACTGAACGTCGAATACGGAAAACCAACGCATTATTTTATAATGGCGCCCATAAACTGTGAATGATCATTGACGGCCAAAGAGCAATATATTCATATAGAGTTTATTGTATTATATAATTAACATATGTATAGTCCGACCAAGAAAACAAAAATTCTTACCATATTGTGGTAAACTTTAAACTAATTTCTTGTACTGACAACTTTAACATTAAAACGAAAAAGGTAAACTGGTACCCCCAAAACATGTTTTTTTTTCCTGGTCAGCCTATGTAATATTAAATTTATCTCGTGAGTATATATTATTCCAATTCGTTAAAATATCGTATCGTATTCAGGGAAGGAAAAACTAAATGTAAACAAATACTTATTCACTCTTTTAATTATTGCTATTGTATTTTGTCATTGTCAAGTCTTAACAAATATATAATTTTAAAGGTTAAAAAGGTAAATAGGTTTGTTTCGAATTGTTTTTTCCTTCCCTGAAAATAGTTAACGAGAGGCCATTGTTCTAAATATAATAATAATAATACTTAATTTATTTATTTGGAACAAACACATTACCATAACATAGAGTACAATTGTATGTTGCTAACTACAGTAGTTAGAGGGATAACTGTGTCGCAGTTAGCAGCACCCACCTCCAGACATGAACATAGTTACAAGGGTTTTAAAGTAAAAAAAAAGGAATATAAAAATAAAATGCGGGTATGCATGCACGTATGAATGTGTGACTGTCTGTATGTGTGTGTGTGTGTGTACGTATTCAGAGCGCATTTAACAAAGTCTAACAAAAGTAAATAAGAATTAACCTTCTGATTTTTGTTAGGTACATCATAAAGCGATGAAGTTATTTTGTTTTGTTTGTAATTAAATATTTAATGATAACTGTATATTACTGTTTATTGCATAACTAATTTCAAAAACAAAGATATACTTGAATAATGGCGCTAACAAATCACAAAAGCTAATTTAGTTTTACCCTTCTACTGAGAATGTTTAAGCGTTTTGAAGAAATTGTGAAAAAGGTGTAAACAAGGACAGAATAATATCGATCGTCAACTAACCTGATTGATTTATTTCTTTCAGCAACCCACCATCCTGCATCAGTTCGTGCCCCAGACTGCTCCCACCCAGGAATTGGACCAACAGGAAGTGAGAATAAGCTTTTTAACAATTATACCTTTTCTTAAAGATTACAAAAAAGCAATTTGGCTAAGTAAAAGTACTGCAGTGCGGGTAAAAATTTTAATGAACTGAATCTAAATGCCGTTAATTGTGGTCCTGATTTCCCAAATAATTAGATATGGGTTGGATGTACTGATATTTAATAAGTCGCTGTTATAGAATGTTATTTGGGTAGCCTTTTACGACTTTTTGTAAAATCATTATTGTTAAGCATCGCGCTGTGACCGTTCCACGGTAAAAGCCATTTAAGTGATCGCAGAGTGATATGAACTTAATGGATAAGTCGAAATGCAACGTCGAGGCTTCGTATCAAATAGTGCACTAATGACTTTCGCAACTTCAATAACTGGAGGCTCTGACTTTCTTCGGGAGAAGTAAACTTTAGAAAATACTTCGTCGACGTTTCAAGTTTGGCTATTGTTTATATTGATTTCAAATTAGTTGCTTTTTATTGCTAGACGAATTGGTGAAAGTAGTAAAAAGTTAACGTTATCGAATAACATCGTCTCTTGGTCTGGTTTAAATAAATATCGAGTTAGAATGTATTTATTACATATTTATTTTTGAATACTCATTTCAAGAATTTGTATTCAATATTATTCACATAGTTTCGTTAATAATACCTAGACTCAGTTACAGACATAATATAGAACTAGTTGTCATTATAATCATCATGAAGTTATAGGAAACTGTTAAGTCTCGATATGATCCTACATTTAAATGTTACATCAAGATTACATTTATTGTTTTGAAAGAGTAAAACAATTTGTTAAAATAATAATCAAATTATTGTATAGTGTGTAGTTGTATTGCACGTCCGGTACAATAGCGCTCTGAGGTCCTGGGTTCGAATCCCGGGTCGGGCAAAGTGATATTTGGGTTTTTCTGCTCAGTATCAGCCCGGAGTCTGGAATTTGTGCCCGATATGGCGATAGGCTCGCCCCCTATCACATCATGGGACGGAACATACTTGGCGAAAAGTGGGTGCCCTAGTTGCGCCTCTGCATACCCCTTCGGGGATAAAATGCGTGATGTTATGTATGTTATGTAATAATCAAATTAGCTCTGTATTATATACTGTCTCACTGTTGGTTACGGGGTTCTTATATTAAGTACAGCTACGGTTTAGACCTTTGCGGAGTTCAAAATTATTTATAATTATCAGTTCCATGTAACTTTCTGCGTAGTTTTGCAGTTTTAATTTATGTTTACTTATTTTATAGCAGGAGCAGAAGATGCCAATGAACGGTGGGTCCGTCCAGATGAATTTACCGTGGGGTCTCACTCCTGATGACTTGCAAGCGATCCACCGCACAGCACAGGACGCTATGCAGAGACACGACCAACAACAACAGATCGATAATGACATGCAAGAGGTATGTATGCTGTATAATTTTAATTGATTCATTGTGGCCCAGGTTGTCGCTTTACGTTTATTATAATATTATTAGGATTTCTTATAAGAAATAATTCAAAAGTAACCTTTTGTAGTGATTCAAATGATGAGCAACATTCTTGAAGCTGTTGAATTATCTAACACGCCAAATATAGAATAAAAAATCCTTATTGCACTAGTAATTGTCTAGCGGTAATTAAAACAAACACGAATATGTGTTACGTAGAGCTCATAAAAGTCGTAGTTAATCCCATTTGTCATACAAAGATGGTGGACTCGAATGCAAATTTTGGTTTTGATCTACATAATAACTGCGTGATCGGATCATTATTTTTATTGTAAGGAAGAAAAATACAGACGTGTTATGTAAATATGTATGATCATATAAGTAAACATTGTAGAGCGTTAATGTGTTTAACATGCAAGAACATTATTGCATATTTTTACTTTATGTATATCATATAGGGGTGAATAATAAAACAGTCCTTCAACGAAAGGCATGTTCACATGTGTTAAATAATATAATTTATAGAACTAATTAGAACTATTTCTTTAGTTGGAGCATTTCCTTTGATCAGTTAATATATTTAAATAGTATAGAAAAGTAGAAGGGGAAATGCAAAACCTACGTCGCTCCTTTAACTATGCATATTTATTTTAGACATTATTTATTACATCTGCAGTACTTGTGACGATTATTAATAAACGAGTATAAAGACGGTCACAGTTCAGTGACTGCGTATCGTTAATTTAAAATTTTTATATGATATCAAAACAACATAATAATGTTACAATTATAAACAATTTTCAAAAAAAATTATCACTATTAAAATAAAATATGTCTTATGTAGGTATGAGGCTTATTAACATTTCTAAACAATATATTTTTTTGGTGATAAATTCTTTGGGTGCTGAGAGATTGACACACCACATTGGTGTTCATAGTAACATATTATATTATTCTTCTATAGATTAATAGGAATTTATATTGAAATGAGTTTCAGATGAAGACCATAGTAAACACATTAGCGGCAGCGGCTGAAGCCGAAGCCGAGGCCGAGGCTCGTGCGCAGGCTGAGGAACAACAGCGCCAGGAAGAAGAGCAGAGGAGGCAGGGAGAGGTCCGCGCCATTCCCTTGATGGAAGCGCCTGCGCAATCGCCTCGTGCACCGCGCACACTTCTGTTGCCCCAGGACCCTCAGGATGTGGACGAGAGGCCACACTGTGAGTCATATAATAATATATTTTATATATTATTTTATTAAGTGTGCTTTCTTAAAATTAATTGGTTACATTTTTTTTCCAAAATATATACAATGTCATAGTTATGTACTTACGTAAGTACCGATACATTTGTAAAATGATATCATTTTAAAAATATAGTGTGTATGCATCTCGGTGCAGACGACCGTACGTCCAGAGGACTGTTCACGCATGATTCACCTGTTGAATTCCGTAATGTTTCTGCACTATGGCGCATGTTATAAGAGCTGGAAAGGCTGCATGCGATTTATGTGTATAACTTACGTATTTCCGATGCCATTACATAATTCAAAAGCCGTTAGTTTCAATGGTTATAGCACAATGTCGTAATAAAAATGTACATCGTGTAAATTTTTATTGTTGTTATGTTTTTCAGGGTAGCATGCGACATTCTAGACTAGGGTAGTTAATCTAGTCCACCTACGCCGAATTTTTCGTAGGGCGCGCAGGAGGTTTAACAGGCTTAAAAAGCGTTGTGTCACAGGTGACACTTTTACATCTGCTTTTAATGAACTTAAAATTGCCAGGTCGCACTATAGAGCAGCAGTACAAAAATCGAAAGGTAATTTATTGCGTAAAATCGCCGCGCGGTTAGATAAGGAGGGCCCTTGGTCTCCTTTATACCAAGAGTTTAAAGCAAATAGACCAATTAATTTATCTTACATCGATAATATTAAATTTAATAATAGCTATACGACTGGTATTGAGGAGACTACGGAAGCACTGTTGCATTCACTTATACCCGATGATATTATTAATGACAACAATTATCACAACCAAATTAGAATGTGGGCCGCGGAATTGCCAAACTCTCCAGTCTCAAACCTTGCGACATTAGATGAATTTATTGCCATTGTTGCATCTCTGCCGTTAAACAAAGCCTCCGGCGAGAGATAAAGTGTCTAACAAGATGATTAAAGAAGCGTGTAAATCAGCCGGAGATTCGTTACTATCTGTCTTTAACCGATGTATTGCTGAAGGTATATTTCCGCGAATATGGCGCTCCGGTTTCATTCGAATAATACCTAAAAGTGGCGACAAGGCTCCCGATGATCCCAAGTCATATAGACCTATTACGTTGTTACCATCTTTAGGTAAACTTCTAGAACGCCTCATTGTCCCTCGTCTGCTACCTGGCGGACCAGTATTTCACAAAAATCAATTCGGATTTACCATAGGTAGGTCGACTACAGACGCGGCAATATCGGTTAGAAGAACAGTAAGTATATCGGAACATAAATATGTACTCGGTATCTTCTTAGACATCTCCGGTGCCTTCGACAATGCTTGGTGGCCTATGATACTTCTTAAGTTAAAAATACGAGGCTGCTATAGGAATATATATTCCCTAATTTACTCATACTTCTCGTACGGAACATCCAAACTGAAACTCGGCCACCATGCCGTGTCGAAGTCGCTGAGTATGGGATGTCCACAAGGCTCAGTTGTAGGTCCTTATTTATGGAATTTGAGCTTCGATGATTTTCTTTCAATTCCCTTACCTGTAGGATGCACTTTAACCGGATATGCGGATGACGGCCTCTTACTAATAGAATCTAATAGTAGATCGGGGCTTGAAAGTTTGGCGGATACGTGTTTACAATTAATATCTGAATGGAGTGAAAGAAATCGCCTTACATTCGCACCTCACAAAACGTTCCAACTGCTTTTAAAAGGTATATTAAAATCACCGCTGCGAATAAAATTTAATAATATTGTTGTAAAAAGGAAAGAATCGGTTTGTTATTTAGGTTTGATTTTAGAACGAAATTTTTCCTTTCTAGAGCATATAAAAAATGTCGGGGAAAAATCAAAACGTAACTTTTACGCCTTGACAAGGATATCGACCTCTACGTGGGGACTGTCTTTCACTACGCTCAAAATCATCTATGGAGCGACTTACTTAGCTTGCATTACATACGGATCACCTGTATGGGCCTATAGGGCAACTATCGGTGCTGTGCGCAGGAAACTGCTCCAGAGTCAACGATTGGCGTTGATATTCTTGTGCAAGGCGTATAGAACTGTTAGTACAGAAGCTTTGCCTGTCCTCGCGGGTGTACTTCCTGTCGATTTGGAGGTACAGCGTCGCGCCGCTATGTATTACTCAACCAGAGAGGATATGGATAAAAGTTTCTTACGTCTCGCGAGCTCTTAAGAATCGATAGACTATTTAAAACGCACACTGATGTACACAACGAGTTATTAAATGAATGGCAATGTAGGTGGGACTCGTCTTCGAAAGAGCGTCATTTATATAAATACTTTCCGTACGTTCGCGATCGCCTAATTAAAACTTGGCTAGAAATAGATTACTGTGTATCGCAATTTCTTACCGGCCATGGTAATTTTAAGGGTAAACTGTTCTCATTTAGGCTGGTTGATTCTCCTGCGTGCCCATGCTCTACACCTGGTTACGAGGTTGAACAATCTGCTCATGACGTACTTTGGGAGTGTGGTCTCTGGCATGAAGAGCGCACCATCATGTTAAACAGTATGCAAATAACATCTGGGGTTGTATACTACATGGACCTTGTTGAGACTAGACGGAATTTCCGTGCTTTCCGGCGTTTTTGCCATGCCTATTGTAATCAAATCTAACAGCTCATGTGATAGGACCCTTTCATTTAATTTTATCCGTGGTGCTTTATAACTAGCTTATCTAGTTGTAAACGTCCCTATCCTTGAGGTTAAATCGCCTCCTTACATCATGATTTTGTCACCCGCATTGCTCTGGAGGGAAGTGGACAATTAATATTTCCAACTCCTCCCTATTTTTTCTATTTGATTAATTTCGTTGCGGGATAATGACATATTAGTTTTCCCTGAGACTCGCCGAGCTTCACTGCTCGGTGTCACAAAATGCGTGCCACTGCTGATCCTGGCTTACAGGAGTTGTAGTGGTGGGTGTGAGGGCGGGAAAGTCTCTAGGGTAGTTTATCGTTTATTTTGAAAAATCTTTGAAGGTTATTCAGCGACAAAGTGCAAAATCTAACGACACTTTATATTAAAGCCGCAGATACGAGACGAATATGATTAATAGCACGATATCCTTTAACAAAGATGCGAAGATGCGGTTTTTTCATAATTTTTATTTCCACCAGTTCTAAGATTATAAAATAGAGTGGATATTGGGAAGATTGTCTTACAAAAATTTTGCGTTCATACGATGATTACTCGATCTATCGTGAAATAGCAAAACATCAATGTAAATTACTTGCTATTGTTTCCATATCGTGATTTCTACGTCGTTAATGCGCACGTTGGCATATTTTCAGTAAAAATGTTATTTTTGTATTAATATCTAAGGATACTGTGACCAGTCCGGTCTATAAATAAGTATACTGTTAAATGTCTTTGATTTCCACAGACATGCAGCCGCGTTCGGTGCGAAGCGTAGACGCCATGCTGCAACCTGAGAAGCGCGTCAAACGCTGCGCCTGCAGCTGCGCCTAGACGCAGCGCGCGTACTCTGTGCCGCGGCGGCATAATACGAGAGTCGCACTTCCAAACCTTTCGTCGCACTTTCCGTCCAACCCCTATCCGATGTGTAACAACACCCATTGGACACTGTAACGACTTTCCTTCTTAACTTTTGTAAATAAAGTTGTTACTCCTTCAGCTTTGAATGGTCGTTTTTAATTACCTATCGCAGTGAGGTATGGGGTATTATTATTTATACATTTTATGTTTTATCTTGAGCAATTTGTTTTATTTGCAAAATAAAATAAATAAAATTTAATAATAAGTATTAATCTACGTTAAAATAGGTACAATGTAGTCGAGGTTAACAGGAGGTGATAGTTTCACAAACGAGTAATTTACTTCATAAATGCTATTCCGAGTATTATCATTTGGTTAAGTAATTGACTTTCTTTTAAAGGACAATGTATTGTTAATTCATAGAGCTACATCATAGGTTTTAATTGATAAAGAGATACCTAAATTATATGAAATAATTTTCAAAATTATTATTGTGATCCTTAATTAAATTTTTATTAGTTTTAGATTGTGTTTTTTTTATCCCACGTTTGCGATGTATACATATTATAATTATTTTTATGGGCGGGGACGAATATACGTGAAATGGGTTCATCATAGGGACTTCCGTTCGACTTTGGCGTGGCTCGGAGGCGTAGTTGTATTGCGGTACGACTGTCGTGTTAAGGTTGTGGGTTCGATCACCGGGTCGGGTTTTGAGTTTTTCTTCATCAGGTCATGGGACGGAATTATGTATAATTTCACCAACTTTACATAAACGTTTCAGTAGAACATGTCTTTCTGGTTGAACAGTAGACAAAGCACATGGGGCATCCACCCGATTTGATTAAACCCTTGTTTTATTAATACTACATCGTTCGTAAACAAATATTTCTAAGTAAGTTACGACTATTAAGCATATACATTTGAATTTCTCATTTATTCCTTATAATTTTAGTCATAAATTGGTTTACGACGTGCACGATGCAAACCGCATGATTGTTGGTACATGTTCAAATTACAATGGTAGTGAGTGAGTAATGTTGACAAGCTACTAGTCATACTGCTATGACTAGTGCTACGGCTTATTAAATTAAAGTGGTACATAAGGAAATCATTAAACAAATATATGTTCACGTCATTTACTTTTAGAATTGATAAAACAAATATATTTTACTGGTGGTAGGTCGCTCATATGTGAGACTCCGCTTGGGTAGGTACCATCGCAATGTTTATTTCTGCCGCCAAGCAGGAGTGTGTAGTCACTGTTGTGTTCCGGTTTGAAGGACATTGTAGTGGACACTGACTAGTGTAACTACTGGACATAATGAGGCTTAACATCTCATGTCTCAGGAAGGCGAGCGTAGTGTAATACCAAACAATACTTTGTAATTCAAGGTGTTTCTTCTGTTTATGGGCGGCCGTATCGCTTACCATCAGACGATCAGCAAGTTCGTCTGGTCATTCAAAGCAATAAATAAAAATAAAAAAAATATAAACGAATGTTCAGTCGAAAGTATTGAAGAAAATGTGACAGGTACTACTTATATCAAGTTACAATTTATTTGAATCAAAATAGAAAAAGGATTTTAAATCAGAATTTTGAATTAGATACTTTACAAGAGTTTTGAAGAAAGTATTTTCGTTTAGGTTTGACGACTGGCCGTCTGCTTGACGTCAAAACTCACCAAAATATTTATCTAGACAAATTGTTTATCGCAAAGATTTAAAAACCCAATAATATTTAATTATTATTATCGTTTCCTCATATGTAGGCACTAGGCTCGGACTAAGTATGGACTTTGAAACCCTAATACGATCTAAGTCGGTCAACACTTTGTCTGGGTTTTCTATAATGAGTTGTTCTATAATGTTTGACGTCAGACATGACCAATCAAACTAGACCTATTCGTTTCTGCAACACGCGTTAAGAGTGTTGCTCATTCTGGGCCTTATTAAACTAAGTAACGGCAGGTGGAGGTGTAGAACGGTAGATAGGTACTTAACAAATTACCTTAACATATTATGTTTATAATAATATTCGCCCTGTATTATATATTGTCCCACTGCTGGGCACGGGCCTCCTCTACTACTATGAGGGATTAGGCCTTAGTCCACCACGCTGGCCTAGTGCGGATTGGTAGACTTCACACACCCTCAAAATTCCTATAGAGAAATTCTCAGGTATGCTGGTTTCCTCACGATGTTTTAATTCACCGTTAAAGCAAGCGATAATTCACAAAGAATACATACATCATTTTAGAAAATTCAAAGTTGTGTGCCCTTTGGATTCGAACTTGTGGACATTTGTCTCTACTACTACTACATACTACTACAATTGTTTTGTCATCTAAACTATCGTCGCCTCAACATATTATGTACATATTATGTAATAAACAATATATCTAGCATAGCCAATGTCACATTTGTAACTGATAAAATTGATTGAGTTAGGTGGACTCTTTGTAAGTATTTGCGTAGTAGTATTTTTTATTCTCTCGTTATAAGTGTCTTTTGCATAATACTCCATCTTGAGTTTAGTAATATAGGTAGGTAGATATAACGGAAAAACAAATCTACGTAAGAAGTTTAAAATATTGGTATATCACTGTATTCAATTGCTCCTAACATTGGTTAAAAACAGTTTATGTAACTACTTTAATATATATGACTGAAACGTAAATTCCAGAATAATCCTGGGAGATAAATTATAAAAATCAAATAGAGACAGAATAAATGCTTTGTATGTGGTCAATTTTACAGGCCTACGTACAACTTTAGAACAAACTGTAGCTTGGAGACTTACTCTTCGATGTAATGTAGTAGGTACATACGTCGTCCACGTTTTTACACTCGACGCTACGATCTAGTTTAAAGTTGAAGTTAAACTAGTTTATGAAACAGTTAAATTTTTTAGTAGTCTAAATAGTTCACAAAACACAGTTTATTATGTATAAGTTCATAGCTGTTGTTAACGAAATCTCAGTTATAATGACGTTCATGATCAAATTTTAAAACAACTTTATTGGGTAATTATGTACCACCTGTGGTTTATTTTCTAGTTTTATTTATTTAGTACTAAAATTGTTGCATAAATTTAAATAATCACTACGTAAAGGTATTGGAATAAGGGTCTGACTATTTATTATGCAATAAAATTTATTTTTTCTAATAAATAGTTGTACACGAACACACAGTTTTGTTGTAAATAGGAACTCTCAAATAAACAATACATCATTTTTATTTATCACAATATTTACTTATACAAATTGTATTAAGTATATTACAAACGGATAGGTATTTATTTTACATTGGCAAGACTGTATTGTGGAAACGATCTAGAAGACTGAGCGTTGTGGTTGAAATGCAATGCTATAAGGATGACGTACAAACAGAGTATAAGAAAATTGAGAAGGAATCCACTTAAATAACTTACTAACACAGTTACAAAAGATTTTAAACACCAAAGCTTGATTACATCTTTCGAAAATAAATAGAAGTTGGTTACTAGACACAATAAAAATGTTACAATAGTTAAACTTCTGGCAAATTGTCTTATTTTTTCTGATAATACCTGATACACTATAGTTATATATAATGAGGTTCCTAAAAATATTATAGGCCATCTGAACAGGCAACATATTATTAAATAAACATACCATTCTTCAAGTATATTGCTGACTATTATAGATGTCCAAAAAGCTGTTATGGGCACCGGTAACAACCAAATGCACATTAATATTTTATATAAGTTTTCCGAGCTTATTTTTACCAAAACTATTATCACACTGTCGTACATATGTTTGATAAAACATAACACCAATATAACTATAACAAAATCGATGTACATCTGTAAAGTATTTATAACCATTGTAACTTCAGTCGCCGGTGATATTTCTTGGTCTTCGAAAAACTTGAATAAAAATATGACTCTTTTTATGAATCTTGCAAGACTTAATTGCATTAACATTTGATTTCTGTAATTTCTTCGCCACTTTGTCATCTTTATAGCTGCTACAATCGATATTATTAATTCCAAAGCTGTCATCATGATTTCTATTATAATAAAACACTGCAATATTGTTGTTGCTTGCGGGTGTTCACTGTAGAGATGTTGCATTGTATTAAAATCACTGGAAGCATTACTTGTGCTGGATACGTTTAGTAAATCTTGCGATGAAGATGGTAGTTCGGTTTCATTGTCCCACGAGGAGAATGTTGTGGTGTCCATTGCAGCGTCGGTACCGCTGGTGACATCAACTTCCACAGTTGTTATATCGGTCATCTTGAAATACTTATACACATTTGGATAAATTTTATAAATCAAGTGAACACCCCACGCCCATGCTGTGTAGTATCAACAGACACACTGGAGTTCAAGTAATAAACTGTAAAACGAATGACGGGAAATACAAGTTAAGTATTATTGTTCAGAGGTAAATGATACAAAGGTTTATTGGAATTTGCGGTTTGTGGACGTCAGAGCGGTACGTGTAAAATACCAGCGTGTGGCTCACATTCATAATAGGTATCGTTTTCTTTTATGCCTCATATTTGTTTGTTTTTTTAATGTTGATGAGTTTGAGTTTTATCCATATAATATTATAAAGGTAAAGTATCTGACTAATCTCTTCCACCTCTAATTTTTATTCTACCTTAAGGTGGAGTCGACGCAACAAGCTTCTTCAAGCATGTTGTAGAAAGAAGTAATCTATGAGTGATTCAGTCTCGGACAAATCGTGTTAGAAGACTAAATATAATATTGCTCGGCCTATGATTGGAACCTAATTTTGCCCAGTCAACAACCTATATACGCTGCTTTAAAAATCAAGAACGTGATAAATATATTACCAATTATATCATATAATACCATAGTTTAAAAAAAGTAACCAAAAACTTTAATAGTAGCAGATAGTTAATTTGATGGAAGTCATCAAATTAGAAATGATATTATATTTGGTTTACCTGCACACATATATACTAAAAGAAGAATTTTGTTATTACACTGCAGATAAAAATCTCTTCAAATTTTAATATCTAGAATCCATCGAAGTCAGATATAGATATATTGAATTGTCGTCAGTTAGTGTACGGAATATTCACATTTATAACAGCCGGAAATAGAACGGATATTGTATCGTGAAGGATCCCTGACGTAAATGCACTAGGAATTTTATTATAACGTCATGGATATTTAAGGATATTTAATTAATAAAACTCAAAATAACTTCGCATTAAAGTACGAGTTACATATAACGATGTAATATCTGTGTTTAATATACATAAAGTAAAGTTATGAAACGTTAGCAATTAGAAAGGCACTTAACCAGAATATTAACGGAACTATCATGTATGACAGTTTAAAAATTGAGTCTACATACCTAGATAAGTCTAACTAGAAATGTTCGGTATGTGGGGGACCTTGCGAAAGCTCCGCGATCAATAGGTTTAAAATATGGGTCAAGCTCGCTTTACTGTGAGTCGTACTTACCTTCAAAACAGGTGAGACGCCCTCTGTGAGTTTTCAATTAGATAAATCATTAGGAGTCGTGTAATTGTAAATTCTATATACATACAATAATTATTGAAATGAAAGTAGGAATCCAATTTTGTTTGCACGGAATTCATTCTTACACCATTTTACTATATGTCAATTAATTATCATGGTTATAGTGTACTTGTGTCTATTAAAGGAAAAACAGACCAGGGATAAGAACGACATCGCAATGTGAAAATCGATTTATTGCGAGGTTCTCCCTCACTGCAAAACCGACGCCTTCCTCCTGTTAACATGTAGGAAACTCATAAATTTAACAATTTTGGTTAAACCAAGTAAGATTAAAATTGACTACAGGAAGGAATTAATTATATTATTTTATTTTTGTTTTATTATCCATGTATTCATCTACCTGTGTGCTTATTTGCATTCACATCGATTTTATTGCTACTGCCTTATGAACCTGCCATTTTTACTTTTACATTTATGTAATAATATTAGATATTCCTTGATATAGCAAAGTATGTTTTGAATTAATTAATATATTCGTTCTTAGGCATCATTCATATTAAGGAAAATATGGGCACCAGTAATTGCTTAAAGTTCATGCAGACAAGATTTTTTTATATGGACAAGGCAAAGTGGTTCTGATGTCCCTTATAACAGTAAGTGGAAGGGCCCAGAAGTACGATAAGGAGTTTAACAAGTTCATCAACTATCAGTTTTATAGTAGTGTGGTGTTTCTCGACGATAAGAAGACAGCATCTACGCGATCCCTTAACGTTTCAACCGTGTGAAATATTATATAGATTTTAAAGTGGAAGCTAGTTAGTGGGCAGGAAGCAGCAGTCCGTCAGTGGCGGTGCAGTTGCCTGGCCGTTGCTAGTCACGCTCATTTCCGCTCTCCAATCGATAATCAGCTTTATTGATGTGCACTTCACTTAGATTGGATTTGCCATTCCCTACATTATCCTGTTGGCCCTTGGATATATGACAATAATTGTTTTAACTTCTTGTTGCTGTTTTGCGATAATTTATTCTTATCATATAAATATGTTCCGAGATTTTCGATAGAAAAAATCTCAGTCTCACGGCGTACTTTCGCACCTTTTTATAGTGTTTAAGTGAAGGGAAGTTTATAGCCCCTACTGTTTCTGGGATACGAAGATATTTGATGTAAAAAGATGGGTTATGACATTTTTATGAAAACACAAGGCAAATATTCATAACTGTCGTGACGTTTCTTAGTAGATATATATATATATATATACAGTTATTTTATGTAGAGACTATTCGAATGTTACATACATACATACATACATCGGGTTATTTTACCGTCTCTCCTGACCTATTTATTCACATTAATAAGCAGATCTTAGGTTCGGTAGGTACTTACAAATTAAGGACTGAAGAAATATTTATGTAGTAGGTATTTCATCAATTGACCTAATATTGAAGAGAGAAATTTGAAATCAATATAGATTCCTGGAACAAATTTTCAATATCAGGTCTAGTTTTTTAATTCCACTTCAAAGAACTCCTTTTCAATTTTGTTCTGTCATGTTATCATCCTGAAAGCAATTTCCTAAATTACTGATAAAGTATGAACTGTTTAAAATAAATTACATTAAAGAAGTTATTTTATTCATTAAATAGTTTATTAAACGGGCAACGCTATTAAATCAGAAATGCATAGTATAAAAATACAAATGAATACAATGGCGCACCAGCCATTCTGCTCTTTATTAAACGTCAGAAGCCGTCATTCAAACAGCATGGAGAACTCCTATTACCTTGTGATTAGAAAACGTTTATTATTGATTTTAATTGCCTTTTTGTTAGCAGTCACTCCAATAGTCATAAAAGCTGCGAATTACGTGACCAATTTAAATTGGGATTTACTTATAGAATGCCAAAAAATATTTTCTAAAATGCTGTATGGCCATGAACAAATAAAATAAATGTTGGTTGTTAATATGTTGATTTTTTTCTGAATTGTCCAAGGGTTACAAAAATTGAGCTTATACTCATCCTTAAAGCCGGCAAAATATGAATGTGGAAGCGACGTACACGTGTCTGGATTTTAATTTCGCATTTCATTTCATAAGCGGATATACAGCAGTGAATTTCTACTGTCAGTTCCGACAGCCACAACTTTGCATTGATTTTATTTCCAACTAATTGCAGCTGCGGTTCGGAATATGTTACGCGAGGGATATACTCGTACGTTAACATTAAAGAGATATTTTGATATTTTATTTTATTTATATTTTATTCTTGCGCTGTTACATTTTCATAGTAATAACACTTTTCAGATTGCTAGTAGCTCCTTAAATAAACAGTCAGTTAATTTGTGATAGTTTTAGACTTATTAGTTCCTTATCTCTCAGTTTGACAATTTTAAATTTCTATAAAGTAGTCATAATTAATATTTTTCTCTCTCATAAGTTCATTAAAAAATTAAAGTTATAGTTTCCTAAAATGGCGTCGATGTGGTACGATAAAAGAGTTACTTCGCTTAAGTTCTGTGTTAACTTGAAAGGGATAATGGGGTTAATGAGGAGGTTGTTCACATAGGTATACAACATAAAATCTAACACTAAATTAATCGGAAAACAAAAGTACGTTTTTTACTACTAAAACATGTTTAACGAGTAGTAATGTAAGTAACATTTGGATTGTTAACTATAGACCGAAATTTCTTTATTATAGCTTTTAATAGGAAATACAATTATGATAAACATACATACATTGTGCCTGTCACCTTAGGAGCTACCCGAAGTGAACATCCTTTCCCTCTTAAAATCTAAGTTATATTATAAATGCGAAAGTTTGCAAAAAATTTTGGATGTTTATAACAAGTAAACGCAGAAACAGCTCAAGGGATTTGGTTGAAAGTTAAAACACACGCATAGACCGTGTTCTGGTTTAACGCTTTTTATCACCGTTATTTGCTCCCACGGAAACAATGGTATTTTTTAAATCAGATTTTCAATTAGAAGACGTTGGCATCGTACAGATGGCGCTTTGACTCACTACACTGTTTTAGAGACCTTTGTAGCGGGAAGGACCCATCAAGCGACGCCGTGGGGAATATCGATCCCCAGTGTATTTTTTTCTTCAGTGCTGGTAGATAAATCCACGACTTCTCTAGACATCCAGGAATTTTAGCTTGTTAGAGATTAGGTACTCCACAAATGCTTGTGCTATTTGTTTGATGTAGTACATTTAATAAGCAAAGCAAACGCTAGACAAGATTGCGGTAATATATAAGAAGAGAAAGTGCAGTACCTTCATTTTCAGTATATAGTTTATTGTTTATAACCCTTGTAACTCTCCACACACTTACGGAACTCTGCGCGTATACGAAATACCTAAAGTCGAACAATTGACAACATTTCAAAATGTAAACGTGCCTAAAACAAAAATACCGTTTCTTAATTTTTCTACTCTGAGTTCGATTATGAATTTTTAATATTTTTTTAATACTTAATTTCGGAGAAAAAAATTAAAAACCGAAAAATGCTTGATGACGTCACATATACGGTTGAATGAAATAGTTCCTTGGTCCACCTTATTATTTATTTTAAAAAACTAAGACACCGTCATTTATCAATGTCAAATGTCAATATTACAATAGATACGTCACAACTGCAATGATTAAAGAGTATAGAGGATGAGTGATATGGTCACGTGACATGTGGCACATTTAATGCATAAAATGGCGCCGACTCCGCCCCTTACATTAGTGATATGCTAGTACCGAAAATTTTGTATCGACATCGAAGAATTAAAAGAGAGACAAACAAGCCCAAAAAAGATCATATACGAAAAGGGCTAGGTTCTGCCGTAATATAAATATAACAAACCATAATAAACAAACAAACTGAAACTGATTTATAAGTAACAATTGTTAAAGAATGCAGTACCTGTTGTGACAAACAACCAGTTGTGTTTGATTTATATTTGTATGTTGCACTATTCCTTGCTAAAAATTTAAGTTACAGATTAAGATATTTACTTAATACATGATAAATGGAATAAGATAGCGTAGTCAGCAATTATTTGGTTGGTTTTATTTTATTTTATTATTATGCTCTTTGATCGAGAAACATAACTACGTTTCAGCAAACTAAAATCAATGAGCGTAAAGATGGTGGTTAAGATAATCAATTATAATAATTATTTACAATAACAACAATATGATTATGTATCTATTTCCGTGTAGGCAAAGGTTGCTCGAAACATAAGACCGCCAATTGTAAAAATATATCTTACATTTTATGTTTATGTTATTTCTTTTATGTTTATCTATTATTTTATGTAACAATTCTAATTTTATTCATAACAATATATTAAAGTAATATTACTATTAGGTGAAGTATAATAATCATTACTATTTTACTTATCGGGAATATTGTTGGAAAACAGTTATCTTTTACTCGCGTTAATTAAACGTGTGGTTTATGCATTTCTTCTCAAAATGTAAAGAACGAATATGTGTATTTGGTGTAGGATTCCAATCACGTCGCCCAATATTCTCAATTCATTTTGCCTTGGTTTTAATTTTTTTGGTAATCTTAAAAAAAATATTCTAATTTCACTTAGTTTGTCGTTCTGGATAATACAATATTGATGTGTGCTCTAACATTCTTTCAAAGACAAAATCCGTAACTGATAAACGGGCGTCTGTTAAAATATCGATATCAATAATTTCCAAACAAATCCACCCATCCCTAAGCTCGTGTGTAAACAAACATAATGATTTTAATGGATATAAATCACGCCTATAAGGGTTCTAAGCTTATCAAACAAGATCCACATATAATTTTAATTGATAAAAACACATCCAAAAAGTAAATATACAAAGATATTTACTAATTTTCGATAAAAACAGTTACTAACCTATGAAAAGATATTTCGGGATCTTTCTTGCGTGAATTCGATTTGCATCCTTTCACACAACACTAAGTCACTTTTGAAACTTAACAAATACACTAATAAACAAACTAAACAATTGAGAATATGATTATATTACTTTAAATTCAATATTTATGAAGATTTGTTTACATCGTCTGACACTACATGTACTTGCCGACTGGGCTGCAATAAATGGCGTTTCTGCCGCAAGGCGGTCCCAGTGTGTTGAAGTAAACGAAATAGTGCCATATTCGAAGACAGCAATTATTTTTGTCTTTGTTTGTTGCGTTCCAAATAAGCTTTGAGTAAAAGAGATAGACATATATATTGACAATTCTGCGTCAATTTCCCTAACATAAATATAACTTATTCATATAGCTAACTTTTGGGGCCTGTCCTCTTTATATTTAGTCATTGCACAACTGTCACTTTCAACGAGAGAGACAGAAACAAAAAACTGTCACTTCATTTTTTTTTTCCTGCAAAGCAAAGGTCATTGCGTTTTGAGCCGTATATGTGACGTCATTTGGAGTTTACGTCGTTTTAGAATAAAACAAAATTCAAAGTGAAAATCATGAATGAAAATATCTGCATTTCGAAAAAAGAAAAAATATGGGTCTCATCATTTTAGATCTAGTTTCATAAAATATAAACATTTTGGTATGTTGAAAATATGAAATGTTGTCAATTGCGCGCAACGTACAGGCCGTTAAATTCACCCATAAAATACACATTAATAAAGCTGTTATTTTAGCGGCAGAAGTGACGATATAGACGATTATTACTAGATATAAATGTTAATGAAAGAGTCATTAAGAGAACAGCGTGAAAACATAAACAATTAACATGTTTGTACTTTGTACCTTTTAGGAATAGCGATAAATATTATGATGTTGATTACAAATTTTCTATTATCACTTGTTTATTTTTTGTACACGAAGGAAATAAAATAATTATGAATTAATCAAAATATTTTATTGATATAATCGAATTTTTGGACTTTGTCGCAAATGTTCAAATTTTATATTACTCATAATATTTTTGTTCACTTGCAGTTATTCCGACTATACTTAATTGGGAAATCCATCGAGTTTAAACCGGTGTTTCGGTAAAATTATGATAAATATCCGTATTTATACCCGTATACATCCGGATCTTCATTGGAACTGAGTTTCTACCGAGGTACCGAGTTTCTCGTAATTGCTATTCTTATCATATCATCTATATTTCACGACATAAATCAAAGAGGTTACTCTCTCAGGCATATGTATTACTTATGTTTTGATAAATGTTTTACGATTTTCCCTAATTATTGTGTAGGTAATCGTACACAGTATGTATATAAATACGCAATCGTTTCGTATTCTGTCTAGCAAACTGAAATGAAACTTAGATACTTTATCATCTTTACAAGCATCTCTTACAGTGAATAAAACCTTGAAATTGGATCTCCGGTAAACAATTTAGCAAAGCTCTGCAACCGACCCGGCACAAGAGTTAATAACTTGTCACTCCCGTGGACTCTCTTTACTAGACCAAGAGGTCCGAGGTTCAAAATATGCTTGCGAGAGATGTATCGTTTACGGTAAGATATCACTGATCCTGATTTTGGGCATAATGTTAGCAGAGGTAAAGACGAGTATGTGTATTAATTTATTAACGCAATTTCAAAATTATTATATATAGAGACGACAGTTTAAATTCAACAGCCGACGTCCAAGTTAATATCACCATAGCCTAAGCCATAAGTTTAATAGAGTAATTGAACTAGCTTATGTATACGTATTAATTACGCTTCCTGATTGACTGATGTTTGAAAACGTCACTATGTAATAAATAATTTCGGCCTTATATAACATGCTTTTTTTTCGTTTATAAAAAAGTAACGCGAACAAATATTACAATATTTTTGTAATATAATCTCACTTAAAAGTTTTCATTGAAATAACTCCCATCACCTTCAAAGATCTTTGCTTTTAATAAAACTTTATCCTTGAGCACTTATTTCGCTTGGAAACAATAAAAGTTTGTTTATATTGATGAAGTATACATATACAGTTTCGAAGCAATTAGTAGATTAATTAGATCTTCAATTAAGTTATTGTTGAAACTCGATCAAGCGTCTCGACATCACTAACAATGACGAAAATATAATTCGAATAAACAATTTGTTTGAAATAAATTATTTTAATAGGCGCGTTTTTTCTTAATTTTGTGATCAGTATCGCTTGCCACAATAAATGTATTTCATATTATAATAATAATTCACAAAAATACACATGGAATTAATCGGTTGTGATTGGCAGAGGAAAGATGAAAATTATATAATAGGTGTCTATCGAACTGGAGCCATTAACCCACATAATACCTGAATGTAGTAGTAGTGGCTTTGGCAATGCTTTTCATGCCGTCAATGCAACTTGCAACTTTATCTACTGTCACTAATTTCTTCACACTAAGAATACTTCCTGTATAAAATAAAAAGTTTATGGCTACTACATACTAGCTTTTACCCACGTCTTTGTTCGCGTGAAAATCTTTCCCGGAATATAAAGACGATTATAATTAATTTAGTTTATCTTGGCACTGTCTATAATACCTGAATGTCACAACATAATTCCAGAACTTAATAAACTTAGATTTATATTATTGGACACGTCAGTACTCCAAAGTGAGGAAATAGATAGTTAAATTATGGACGCCATGTAACGTCGCCATAAAACGAAGGTTGAGCGAAAGGTAAAACTGATTTAACTTCTGTTTTAATTAATTTATTAAACACTTAAATGAAAAGTACCTTAAGCGCTCAAAACTTGAGTTTAAACGGAAACTAATTAAAATTGCTATGTTTAAGTCTGACCCACATAGGTTGGTGATTTGAATGAGGATTCAAGAAATCATTAAATAATATATTTTACGTGACTTCTAACAGAGTATTTAGGTAATACTTTTTAAGATGTAAGTTCCGTAGCACACAGTTCAATATTAAAGTTAAGATGGTTAGGAACACGAAATCATAGCAGTCCCCTGTGGTATTTTTGGCGGGTTTAACAAAGTACAAAACTGTTTTATGCCTTACAAAATACGACAAAATGGTAAAATTAATTGATAAAATTAATGATTGTAATAATATTATCTATTATCATGAGGATTCTACTGTGGAAGTGTGTGAAGAAATTTGTGTAAATGTTAGAAGTTACCATAATATACCTATATCACTTGGATATGGATTTAATTACACGCACACACGCCAAGATTCAGTATATTTCTAAATAGATTAGTTCTTTAGCTGCAAAAAATGCACACAGGGCGTTCCATTTTGGAAAATTTCAATAAAAAATCTTATAAATATGGAGTTAGATTCGTAATTGCTTTCATCAATGTATGACTTTATGTTCAATAGTTAGACGTGAAAGTTGAAGCGTTACTCATACAAGGCAAACGTTAAATAAATAGGCAGTTATTGAGGCCATTGTCCATGGGAATGTCCACTGCGTCAAACCTGTCAATATTTAAGAGTAAAATGACACGCATTCGTTTGAACTCTTTTCTGTGGCATAATTTCTATTAGAAATTGCTAATTTATATCCCAAATGTTTTTTTTTGTCGATACTTAGCAAATCGCGTAATGGCTAAACGTATTTGGATTAAATTTTGGCATACATGTGGACCAAGTTCTCGATTATCATCAAGGTTATCTTTACTACGAAAAATGATTGACGAGAGTTTCAATCTAGAGAAAGTTTTCTCGCGGGTAGACAATATTAATTGCATAGATATACTTGAATATTAATTATATCTACGTCAGATTTATCATAAGACGTATTTGTGTTTAGCTTTACTTCAATGTGGTTTTCGTTCATTTGTGTAAGCAAAATCCGTTGTCTCATTTACATTATAATTACCCTTTGTACGCTTCAAAGTACAACATTTTCATTTCACGTTAAAACTGAAGCTTAATGACTGAATTATTGATTTTCGGTGCGCAGAAGCGAGGTTTTAAATAACAGCTTTCATCATAATATGAAATGCAGAAACACTATTTTTCTGCGATTTTGTTTACGTGTACTATGAACATAAATATATTTACTTTCATAGACGCAGGAGGGAGCCTGTCGTGATGTGTTTTAGTCCAATAGATAGTTTTGAAAATATAAAGGAAAAAGATATCGTCTTTAACTTTAGTTCGAATCGTCACTGTTGACATCAACCCCCTGTCTGTGCAGTTAATATATACGAAGACAACAATAACTACCTTTATCATACAACCGGTAAATACTTACAGTAAATAAATGATAATCCCGTAATATTCAATTATTAGCTTTTGCCCGCGGCTCCACCCGTGTAGAAAAGTTCATCCGAGATAAATATTTTCTCGGGATAAAAAGTAGTCTATAGCACTCAAGTGTAACGTCGCTTCCTATTATTGAAAAAATAAATAGGTTTAGTAGTTTCTGAGATAAGCGCGTTCATACAAACAAATAAACTCTTCAGCTTTATATATTAGTACTAATATGAACTATATAATATTCGTAGTCTACATATTTGGCGATAAGAACTATTTACCTGTTAAATGTACCTATGACGTCAATTAATCGTCTATTGAATCCTATAGGTATATACCTACGCACCAGCAGTAGTCAGCAACAGATTTATTTCAATTATTAGCACGGAAAACCAATTACATTAATTAATATATTATTATTATTATATAGTATAAATTAATAAAATTTAACGTGTTATCGATACTAATAAAAACTTTGATTGCAAACGTTTCGCTGTTATCGAAATGTTTGTAACCTAAATGTTTTACATATATCCTCACTTACTTATTTAGCAGCATGTTTTCACATATGGGGTGACAGACAGGGAGGGGGGGGGGACGGTCGAGGTTCCACTATTTGATATTTGCGCCTCTTTTACCAAAACTGTTAGGTGACAAACACCAATAATACTTCTTTCCATTTTCACACTTCAGTATACGGTAACCTAATGATTGTTATGTTTAGAGAACAGAAATTGCCAGTTAGGTAAAACTGTTTGTTTCAAAGCGCGACTGCCTGTGGTTATTGATATTAAGTTCAATAATCAATGAATAGAAAAAGGATTTATCTGCTAGTACTATTAATCTTGATGATGTCACCAAAGAAAAAACGTTTCCATGGGTTTGCCTGAGAGATCCCTATTAATTCCTTTTTCTAACACAATTTCTAGGGTCTACACTTAAAACATAAAGAATAAATTCTTCAAAATACCATAGTATGCAGATCGCGTTCTGCTTTTTGCCTCTGAGAATATATTGACCCTCAAATAGCAATTCAGTCATCGGCTATAAGTTCTAAAGTGGTTTTGATGATGCTACTAAATAAACTAAATAAAATTACTAAATAAAACTGTCACTTTCTCGAAATTCTATATTATTGTTTAGATGGATAATAATTCCTGCAAAATATAATATACTTACATCAATACCGACGTAGCAAGAATTGAATTACCGCACGGAGAGTTCCGTTGTTTGATTATAATGGCAAATCTATCTATACTTATAATAAATCTGTAGAGAGGTCAATTCTGTACATGAAATATATTTCCAAAATAACTATCAGGGGGTGATTAGGGATCGATACTGATGCCAAAAATGCAATTAGTAAAATTTTTGTCTGTCTGTCTGTCTGTCTGTCTGTATAACCGTTATAGAAACAAAAACTACTCGACGGATTTTAACGAAACTTGGTACAATTGTTTGTCATACTCCTGTGCTGGTTATAGTATACTTTTCATCACGCTACAATTAATAGGAACAGAGCAGTGAAGGGAAATGTTGGGAAAACGGGAGAAGTTACTCCATTTTTTAAGCTTCCGTCGCATGTGCAACCTTAATGGTTAAAGCTACACAGAAATCATGTATGAGGGAAATGTTCTCCTTAAAATTATGTCAAAAATATCCCACGACAGCATATGTCTATCTTTTATGGTTGACTCACAATAACACGTGTAACTCCCGATAGCTTAGCAATTCGAAGCTTTCTCATTATATTTGTTTGCTCTTACGTTTATAACACTCTCAGTCATCCCTAATTAAAAAAGTTAACATTATAAATATTCCATAAAAAAGAATCATAGAAATCGGTATAGAAACACCAAAGTTATACATGAAATACGCTAATAATTAGCCATCACGCGTGAATATCATCAATCAGGTCGAAATCAAAAAGTATTTATCGACAACGTCTCCTCTGCCGGGTCCGCAGTTAGAATTGGGGTTCCCCAGGGTTCCATATTGGGTCCATTCCTATTCTTAGTTTACATAAATGACCTGCCTTACATGGTTGATAATATGGCAGATGTAGTATTGTTCGCTGACGACACTTCGATTATTTTTAAGTTAAATAGAAGGGATGAGAATCTCGGTGAGCCACATAAAGTACTTAGTTTGATTTCTGACTGGTTCTCTTCTAATAATTTACTTTTAAATGCCGCAAAAACGAAATGTGTCAGATTTTCGTTACTGAATAAAAAAGGAACTAAATATTGATTTAGATGGGGATAAATTAGAATTAGTTCCCTCAACGGTCTTCCTCGGGGTTTCAATCGATAGTAAATTGCAATGGGGCCCCCATATTCAAAAAAATTCTAGTAAACTGAGCTCTGCCGTGTTTGCTATTAGGAAGATTAGACAATTAACTGACGTGGCTACGGCAAGGCTAGTGTATTTTGCATACTTCCACAGCATTATGTCCTATTGTATTCTTCTGTGGGGCTCTGCTGCAGATCTGCAGACCATTTTTATCTTGCAGAAACGAGCGATTAGAGCTATTTACAACCTTCGCTCTCATGATTCCCTTAGGCAAATGTTTAAGGAGGTGAATATACTGACTTTGCCGGCCGAATATATTTTTCAGAATATAATGTACGTACGTAAAAACCTTAGTACTTTTATTAAAAACAGTGACTTGCATAGTCTAAATACCAGAAATAAAAATAAATTGGTTGTCCCTAATCATAGGCTCTGTAAAACCAATAAATCTTTCTTAGTTAATAGCATTAAGTTCTATAATAAACTTCCCTTCGAAGTTACCAATTTGACCGAACAAAAATGCTTTTTTTTTATAATAATGACATTTCTATAGTTCTAATTTGACATAATCATATCATATCTTAATGAAATGTAATTTTTGAAAGACGACCACCCGATCATGTTGTGTTTGCCTGTTCAATATCACTATTTTTTTTCTTTTCTCATGATTGAAAACTATGATTGTAAATGTAGGCGAATGCACGCTGTACGCCGTTATTTAAGTATGAATCTATGTTCTCTTTTATTTGCTATCGCTAATTTTATTTTATGCCGCTCCAGGTTTAGTCGTTTGGATTTAATCTTTTTCCATGTTAACGGTGATGTGCGTGCATTAGCTTATATAACTATTGTGACTATGTACAAGAAAGACTTGGAAAAAAATACAAAAGAAGTACTGAACAATTGATGACAAAAGAAAGCCCGGAGTTTCTTTCTGCCTTTCTTCTTCGGGTAGTCATCACTTAGGTAGCTAGTGAAAGGCTGGTAGGTTAGCTAGGCTAGGGCTCATGTCCTCACCGGTGAGGATCGCGACGCGTTACCCTTCTATTTCCCCTACTTGCCAGCCCGAGCTGGTTACTTCGTACTTTTGTACCTAGTCTTTTGTATAAACTTTATCCCTAATTTAAAATCTCCATAGTTATATAAGTGATTTTAATAGTTGTTTAGAAATAATAATTATTCTTATTCTTTGTTTTGACGTATCATAAGTGCAACTTTGTTCGCCTACGTGATAAATAAAGTATTTTATTTTATTTTTATTTTTATTTTAAAAATACTGAATCATGCTATAAGGATTATTTTTGTATATATATAAGGTCACGAACGCACAGGCAGGCGGCTTGCTTGGCACCTAGAGGCTAGCGAATCACCTAGCGAGTAGCTTCGTAAAACAAACATTCTCGAACGTTCGCGACCGGCTCCATTTTTGAAGTCCGAAATCCACGCGGGCGAAGCTTCGGGCGGAAGCTAGTATATAATAAAAGGTTCCATTACATCTTTTTTTTTGTCTTTATTGTTATCTATTTCATTGAATATATTTGGCATAAAATTTATTAAGAAATTTGTATTGTAGCTGGAAAGGACATAGTCGAAAACGGCCCCAGAACCAACAAAGGTGTGACTTGCACCATAATTATTTATATATTTTTTTATATTACTTGCAAATATGTGTATAAAACGGACAAGCTGTTACATCTAAAATGAATATATAAAAGTATTGTAAGGACAAATCAAAGTCGCTGACATGTTTACAGCTAATTGTCTATAGAGATATACCAGTTCGACAAGACGATAAATCTAATTACCGATAAATAATGATTGAAACATGTTAATATATTCGATTAAAATCGCGATATTTTCTTTCATTATTATAATAATATTTCATCGAGCAGTGGATGCATCTCAAATAAATAGGTAGTTAGTTTTAGGGTTAAATTGATTATAGATCAAGTTGCGTATAAAAAAGTTTTTTAGTTTGTAATTAACATTGATTTACTTTGTTTAATTAGATTCTATATAAGTGACCCGTCCTGACTGTACAAATAGCAAAGCATAATATATTATGCGAACATTTATTTTTCTGTCGTACAAAATATTTATGAATTATACATATAAAAAGTAGCGTTCTTCTCACTCCCTCCATCCCGGGGCCTCAAACTCTCTCCATGATCCATATCAAATTACTATCGGATCCGCTTGTGTGAAGGATTTTCCGGGATAAAGGTCCCGCTAAATATGTTCCCGATTAAAAAGAATGTTTAATGTTTTTGAAAATGTTTAATTAAAATCGATTTTAGTATAAATTATCGATATTATCGATCTAGAATCTAGTCAAGTAGCATCTCTACTTCTTACTTCATTGTTCAATTCAACGTCACTCACACTTCACTCATCAGAGACAAATAAACTAGACTCTACCTATTAATTATAACCTCAAAATCTAATCGTTTTTTTGGATAAATGCTATATCCCAGCTTGTCCGTTTTATAAATAATATGTTATGAGAATTTATTAATGATTCTAAATATTACAAACATTTTTCCATTGCTGTTGGTTTCGGGGCGAATTATGTATGAGTACAGAACAATGTCCTTTGAAAGCTGGTGAGGCTTTTTGTAAGTTAGTGAGACAGAAACAGAACAGACAGACAGATGGCGTTAGTGAGAATTTATAGATATGAATTATTCACTAATACCATAGATAAATACAAGAATTCAACACACTCGAAATGATACCGCCTTAATTCAATTAATCAATCACCGATAAATTGAGACCGCAAATGGATCGACTTGAGCAGTATCTACTACTAGTTAACTTCTTATTTAATATTTATAGCAGACTACAAGGCAAACAAAACTAATTTACTAATAAGTTTTTGAACAGGCAGTATATTAAATAAACGGAAGAAAAATTTTAAAATAGTAATTAAGTTAGCAAATTCATGTTGACGTTAGCGAAGACTCAATGTGATGGAAATCAATCTGGCAATATAACAATCAATTAAACTGTACGCTCGTGTACAATCGGGATTGAGCGAGATCGAATGAATGTACGGGATTGTACCCCAAATAATATAGTCCTTCCGGAATCGAATTACTACACACTTAAACCATTCGGATTGGCGTTGGGGGCTCTCGGGCCTCGACTTCAGAGGTTCCTCACGGCATGTTTGGAGAGGGGCCAGTTTCCACTTCGTTGGAAGACGGGGAAACTGGTCCTCATCGCGAAGTATGGGCGCCCCGCGGACAGTCCGTCCGCATACCGGCCCATCGTCCTGCTCGACGAGGTGGGCAAGCTCTTCGAAAGAGTTATTGCAGACCGCCTCGTCGGGCACCTGACGAGGGTTGGGCCGAATCTTGCGGACAGCCAATTCGGTTTCCGCAGAGGGCGCTCTACCGTGGATGCCATCATGCGCGTGGGGTCTCTCGCGACGGGGGATGCTGTTTCCCGGGGTGTGGTCGTCTTGGCGGTGTCGCTTGACATCGCTAATACCTTTAATACCCTGCCCTGGAGTTGTATCAGGGAGGCACTCCGGTATCACCGGGTGCCGACCTACCTCCATCGCGTTGTCGGGGCCTACTTGAGGGATAGGGCCGTCATTTACCCTGGTAACCAAGGGGAATGGATCAGGCGAGAGATGTCGTGCGGTGTTCCACAGGGTTCGGTTCTGGGGCCGCTCTTGTGGAACATCGGGTACGACTGGGTGCTCCGCACCGACCACCCGAGCGGCGTCAGCGTAGTATGCTCCCCTACGACATGGGGTAGCTCGTCGCCCGAAACACCCCAACGGCCCGTGTGTACGGCGCGTAGTGTTCCACGCGCGCCTCGAAGAGCAGTGTTAGTGTCATTGACGGGGCCCTTTGGGGCCGGTGCCTGCCTAGGTTTCAATGCCATCGGATCTTGGACCTAGGCACATAGGCAAAGGATAGGAACACCGTAGGTTTTTAGTCAGTAGAAGTCTGACACGCCCTCCCGCCCATCCCAAGGCGGGAGATAGTCATCTGATGATTTACCTACGTTAAAAAAAAAAAAAAAAAAAAAAGAAACATTCGGATCCTTTGCTATAACAACGCATTCCTCGCATACAGTATTTCGCGTATAACTTTGTCAACACGATATTATGTTTTTGGACCACGAATTGTGTAGCCATTTATGGTTTGACGCAGGAATCGTGAGATTAGAACCTTGCAGCTTAAACAATTCAGTAAACCATATACCTTTGTACATGGACGACGTCAATAAAAAGTTTTAGTTTTACTTAGCTAACACCTCAACCGCCTTTATGTATTTGGGTAATAAAGATAAGCTTTAAAATACTGCGAAAATTTTGGCACCGACTTCGCCGCCGCTATCATCTTTGTAGGAATTGGGCACAAGATTATTTTTGTCTCCCGCTTTTCTACGATGGAAAGTGGGCGATTTATATAAATCCAACTTCCACCTGTAATTTTGTTTGATGAATTATGTTGCGCTCAAAATAGATTTACTCTCTCTCTTTTTCTTGGTATGTATGACTCTCTAGATCTAGAGATTTAGAACAGAGCGAATCCTACGTCTATTCTGTTACATTTTAAGAACATAATATTAGGTAGTTACAGATATAAGTTGGAGCTACAAATTATCATTTGAAAAGCACAAACTAACACTCAGTCTTATGGAAGAGTATATTGTGTTAGGTTTATATATGACTAGTTTTTACCTGTGTGAAAATGTATTTCTGGGATTAAAGTCCCGCTATATATTTTCATGAGATTTCTAAACCCCTTTAGCACTCAGGTGTAGTGTATGTAACTTCCTATTTGTAAAAAAAAAAACAAAATAGGCTTAGTTTCAAATAAATAAAGAAACATGTGTAGATTACTCTTTTTACATAACAATTATACTGATATTTCCATTAGAAGTATAGTATAGTATATTTAAACAATAAAATTATACTCTGAAGAGCTCATGCGACATAAGTTCACGAGAATGACGCACATGGCGGGCATTAGTCTGCTTACCATGAAAAGGATGTGACCGACCCCGCAGATGGCGCCACCTATTGGTGAGCCATCCCATCAATATTTTCAGAGACACTATTGTGCCCATTAAAATATACGTGCGTGGCAGACACAATCCATGATGTTATAATAATATGTCAAATAGACAGATAGATAGCTAAAAAGTTTATTTGTGCATTGTTTCAAAGAGTAAAGCACTGGCAATTCTGCTGGAACCTGGTTTATAGTTCTTGATAAATATTAGAAGAAAAAAAATGAGACAAAGACCTTCTTTAAATATCAGAGGTTATAAATTTCAACATCTATTACAGTATAGCCTAGGCACTAGATTTTTATGTACCGGCTCCATTCGGCTGAACGTCCCTTCCTGGAATACTTTCATTCGTATAATGCACTTTTATAGAATAAAAAGTAGCTGACACCTTTATCTACCACTAGGTCTTTAGCGTATATAAATTGATCTAGCGTTTTATGCTTTTACTATAACAAACAAACATCAAAGCAATTTCATGTTTATAAAACAAATATGAAACAGGTTTCACAAAACATTTATATTTTATGAAATACGTTATAGGCCGAAGCGTGGAAATTTATCAACATTTGTCAATGTATGCGTTTAAATCGCAGGTGCAATATTCCCACACGTAGCATAGAAACATAATCCGGCTTGTTATGCCTGCAGATTGATACGCATGGCACATCAATATACGAGCATCATTATATCCAGCTTTAGTACGTAGGTACATCAGTTTAAGATACGGTAGGTAAGTCTTTTATAGCTCAAATAATTAAACTATAAATATGTTTTATGACTTATGAAGCTTGAATAATTAATATCCAATAAATAAATATTGGAGATAACAAACCAATTTCCTATGAATAGGGGCAAGTTAAAGAATTAGGAAGGGCATAGACACCTTCAATGTCAACTTTCAAGCCAGAGCCAGCTCCTCCCTGAAAAGGGGTCGACGGTTGACAGCCGTAATTTGTAATCGTAAGGAGCCAACGAGGCTCAAGGATCCCATCAATTATAATAAGAAACTCATTCGGTTTCTTCATGTTGCAACACATAAGGAGTAAAATAAGAGATTTACGAAAATTCCTAAACACATAAATCTATTTGATATGATGTGTTACTTTAACTATTTATGAGTATATATCGTCGGTTTACTGCGAGAATTCATTAACTAACAAATACAAAAGTATGAATTAAGCCACTTTTAGTTTTAGTTACTTATATGGTTTTCCCTATATCACCTTAGATATAATTATATAAAAAAAAAATACTATTATATTCTTAAATATTTTTATTCTTAAAATCAAGTGAGTACGTTAAATATTATGTTCAGGGCGTTATAAACTGTAATTGATGATTTTTGCCATTAGTGAGATCTTGCAGTAAACCGACGATTGTATAAAAGTTTCTTACAATCACATCTTTTTCACATTAAAATATCGAAAGTCAATAAGCTAAGAATTTTCTTTTTTTGAACAAATTCTGACCTCATTAGTGGATGTCGAGATAACTTATTTATTAAATAAATAAAACTAGAAATTGTGACCGTACTCACGAGCCTTAGCCAACGTTATTAAATTAAAAATGTTCTTATTTTAGTGCCGAGGTACAGGGCAGTTTAAAACGGTAAAGGTTATGACACAAAAGTTAATTATATACTATCATCACGCGTGGCAGCAACCATTTTTTGCCCACTATTATTTTTGAGGGTAAGTAGGTATTTATTATTTAAAAGTTAAGTGGTTTTTACAATGTCTCAATAGGAAAATAAGTAACTAATTTTATAGTGCTGTTATTTGGTTTCTGGCTGGTGTTATCTTTAGTACTAGGGTCCATCGTTCCATTTCGTTTCTCCCAATTCTCTCGCTCTTAACTATCTTGTCAATGAAAACATTGAGCGAGAACATTAAATATTGCACACACCAAAATTAACAGGCAGTTTATGCAGGAACATTAAAAGTAAAGGCTAAAGTAAAACCCACAGTAATCGCTAAAAAACAAACGTGGTAACATAAAAGTCATAAGAGTTGCCACAACACATACGTCACAATTATTATAAAAGTTACAGAAATTTTTACTGTTCCTATCAATGAAGAAATTAGCCGTAAGCGTATGACAGTGAACGCAAATATAGATCACCAAACAAGTACCTACTTAATTAGATATCTACCTCGTATCGACCTCTTGAGAGGTAGTAGTTAACTAGGTTCTCATTATTTGCAGGAATATAGGTCTCATAGAGCTTTATATGAAATACACTTTAATTATATTACATATATTTACATAACGTGTATGATCTTATTAAAGACCCTTAAGTAATGTACTGTACTTATGTACTACATAAAAATGAGGTGAATATGTTATATTGTTCAATAAAATTATACAGAAATTCCGGCGGTTTCCTGCTTGTGGAGAGCCATACAATCGGCTGTAACGATAGGAAATGTATTTGAGGATGTGTATATTCTATTGCTGTGTCTATTTTGTCTGTCTTAACTAAATTTAATTATTACTCAATGATTAATTCTTCTATCCACATGTCTTAGTGATATAGATCGTTTGTTTTCTCATGTTTGACTGTTCTTAGTTTAGAATTATACCAATAATGTGTATTTAAAAATTTTGGTATGTTAATTTCTCATATTTTCCCTAAAAGATTACAACTGTTTTACCTAAAGTTCTAGTCACCCGGGATTCTCATTTTGTTTAATTTGAAGTCATTCTTAAACGTTATTGAATTTTTTAGAGTATAATATACTTAGTGTGTATTTTACTCACTCCTTAGAGTACGTACTTTATATTCTTTATAAATAATGTAATTTGTGCCGAGGATGGTCATTAATTATCAACGTTAAATATGATAATGTTGTATAATAAAGTAAGTTTTAATAAGAAACTCAATATCACAAATTCAACTTATTCTATTTATAATTTATTAAAGTATTCATTTATACAGGTATACGATACCACAAATGACATGAAAACGGCTTAGTTTGAAACGTGGGTTTCTTCTGTAGGTGGCGATTATATGGAGTCTGATCCAGAGATACCTCAATAAACCGCCCCGCATAGAAATGAGACAAATATTATATAATATCATGGTTTTAATTTTGATTATAAATAATACGAGAACTACAGGGATATTTTTTTCAGATTACTTTAGAAACTCCAACAATTTCTTGAAAACTCAAAACAAAGTTGAAAAGGTCATGTGCTACATTCAACATCTGTTGTAATCCGCCTACCAGTAGTTAAGAACCGCCAGTCTGTAGGAATTGATAAAATCGATAAGGAAATATAAACAGATGTTGGTGATTAAAAGGTTGCAGATCACCTGTCGCGTACACGATCAACAGGAAGGGGATCCGGGCGAGGCTCGGAGGACGGAGGACGGAGCAGGGAGCACGCAGCCTGCGAGGACGCCTCACGCCGGCCGCCAGTCGCCGCCCAGCCGCCCTTCGCGACCGCCGTCGCCTACGAGCGCAATTCGCAGCCCTGTGCCCGCCACACTGCACAATTTATGTCCGGTCACGATCTGATATTCATGTTTTGAGTATTTTACTGTGAAGACGTTTCGCACGCTAGCAGCGTTGCCAAATAACTTAATGTTATCTTAGAACTGGGGACGTCGAAGTTTACTGAGTGCCAACAGATAGAAAAGGATTCTCTTGAACCCTTTTAACGTATTCCGCTGAAGGCGAGGTAAGTTTTAGGTAGTATTAAATGTTTTTTCTAGATATGTTACGTCGAAGCTAAAGTTTAACTGAAAAATTGTATGTTGGACTTAAGATTCGTAAAATACCCTCTTATTACGCCGTTACGTAGACCCTGTACCGTTGAATTTGTTTTATTTTTTTATATGGAAAATATATTTGAGTTATAAGGAATCTTATTAGTCCAACTATAATTTAATTCAAGGTATAGGTACCTTACCCGTATTTTTTGCAAGTGTACTTGTACAATGCATCAATATCAATTATACAAACACAAAAATATCAATATTTTAGAAAGTTATATAAATATAACTATTGAAGTAATCGTTTGAAATAAAAAAACGTGCCTAAACAATATTTTTCATCAAAAGTTCAGTTCACCATTGTATGACTATTGTTTACCTAGTACAAAAACCGCATCTGTTCGAAGCATAACGCAACTCGCTGGGGCATTTAGTCACTGTAAGGTGACTTTGATTTGTTATTATTATTGGTCGGGGGTTCATTAGGCTCTAGTAACTGATCGGCCTCTATGTGACCCGCGACGTGACCCTTGTCCTATCATACACGCCTACCACATTCATTGTTCTACAACGTAGATGGTGTCGAAAAAAATATAATATTATGTAGGTACGCTCGCAGCACCCTTGTTTTGCTCGGAGTAGTGAAACTAATTGATTTCTCGCTCTATTTTAAGGATTCTCGTTTACAAGAAACCTATCAACGAAATTGCTTTTACATTTACGTGAGCTTTATATAAATTGTATTAGATTAGAAATGAGTTTTGATATAACAAAACTATTAATGTAACGTGTGCAGAGAATACACTAAAACTGAATATTAACTAAATATTAATTAAAATGCTACGGAGTAAAACACATTTATTAAGGGATACATTTTTGGTAAAACATATGATTTCTCTGAATAATTAACGAAATTAACTGTATTATATATATATATATATATATATATATATATATATATATATATATATATATATATATATATACACACAGTTATACATATAACGAATGTTTGTGAATTGCGTTCATGTGGTTTATGACAAAGTTTTTAAACACGATGGATGTGAATATCAAACTGATGGCCCGCCGTTAATAATAAATCCAATGCATTTTCAACAACATGTATAAGCATATTATTGCGAGCTGCGACCATTTAACTTGATAAAAATCTTCCACTGACAAGCTTTTGCGTAATTCCCAAAACAATTTGACAGATGTTTTATTTAGCGTAATAAATATTATTATTAATTAAGGATTTCTTTTGTTTTTCTTTATTTTAAGAAACACGTCAAAAATTGTCATCTAAGATTCAAAATTAGGAATCCTGTTTACAGTTATAGTACACTAGGTGATGCTTGCGGTTTCGCCCGAGTGATTGACTTCTCCTGGAATAAAAGCCTCACTGAGTACTTAATCGGGATAAAACGTAGCCTCTATTATATAATCCAAGAATTTTTTTGTTTGGCACAAACTTCAAGCTAATACGTCCAGCATTTTCTGTGTTTTCTTCAAACCAAGCATTCAAAGATCTACAACACTTCTCAATTGTAATATTATGAATAAAATTATTCTCATCTGAATAACTGTTGTCTTGAAACTCCTGAGTTAGGTTTCCATTCACAAAATTCTACATTATGTTCGAGGTTCATTTTAATCTATTTTAACCGTTAATATTTTTCTAAATTCTAACAGTTACAAAGCTACCAAACTACTAAAATTTAAAAACAAAGGAGAATAATGCTGCTTGGCAGCTGTCAAGCGGACCTCTTCTAAAAAATAACGTCATTGTATGCAAACTAGATGGAAAAGCTTTGACGTACAACACTTTGTGCTTTAATAATAATAAAAACATAAGATTTTACGGTCTCGTGTTAAGACATGAACGTGTCAGTCGCGACGTTGATAGAGTGCTGAAAGCCTGAGTAAGATCCGTCACAAGCGGCAAAAATGGCGACATTAGTTACATTTTCCAAGTATTATTTTGTAATGCTTGAGGCCATAATATCTCTTTACTCACTACAAAAGTCGAGCCTTCTTATTCCTAAACGAATGGCTTAATTGTCTAATTTAAAAGGTGTATATGCAGAAATTATTCCCTGACTCCTCATCTCGTCATTTAGATATACAACAAAGAGGAACGTGCGTAAAATCATCAATATTACGAATCCATCAGCTATTGATGCCATCCATTATTTTATGTAGGAAAAAGATCCTTGTTAAAGCTGACCGTAGCAATAACCGACAGTCTTTAACACAGACCAAAATTCTTGTTTTGAATTTTGTAGTTTCACTGGACTCGGGAGCAATTTGTTTTGACGTACTGGAGTTTTGAGAACCCAAGATAATCCCAATACGATGCATAGTGATGGGCTCCGAGGTTTTCCGAATGTCAAAAGCTGTTAGTACGAGATATTTCCTGAGTAGGTATATCGACGATGGGATTTCACGAAGTCGTTTACCAGAGTTTAATAGTGGTATTTATAGGATCTGGATTTAAAACAACTCACGAAATCTTCGTAAGTGGATATTCAGTCGCCAAAAAAATATTTTAGAAAATAAATTCACAACGCGGCGGCAATCGAAACACATTGTAGTGTCCTGTTACTGAAAATAAATTATATATTTCTTTAGACCAAACCGATAATAACATCTAATATAATCACTAATGTTGGATAGCAAAAGTTACTCGAGAATTGCAATAACACATAGGCAAAGTTTCACCACAAGATCCTCTTAGGCGCATCAAATTATGCATAATAGTCCTTTCCGGCAATAAAAGAACGCAAACTTATCTTTCCTGAATCACAGCGTTGAATAAAGTTTTTGCTATTTCATACTACTTGTTTAAGAGCAGCGAGTGATGCAGGTATGACCGAACTACCCCCAAACCTTTTCAGTTTTATTAAGTGTCATTTTTTTGACCAAGCTTTGACTATCTAGTCGGAAATATATACGAACTACGTATGTATGTTATGATATATTACAATATTTCGATTGAAAATTCTCAAGTTGCGAATATTATAGATGTTTAAACTTCCCGTATATTATGTAATATACGTGAAGTTAATAATAATAAGACATATTTTTAGCATTTACACCTTAAAATCGACTTTCATATAAGACCCCTGCGCAATTTTCATTTTGAGTTTACTGACAATAGATTCTTTGTACGTGACATTTTTATTTCGGAACTAACTGTTGCTCGCGGCTTCTTCCGCGTATTAAAGGTTTTCCCTTGATTGTCCCACTTTATATTTACCCGGGATAAAATGCAAATGTATTATATAATCAACAGATTATGAAAGAGAAAAACTAGAGAAGTTCCTCTCTGCGTCTTCGAAGGCCAAGGTCCTGCACAAATTTATGAAATAAAAAATTATCTCTTAACAAACACAAAAGAAAAATTTGCAGATCTACATCTAGAACAACCTTTAGAGTCTTTTATAAACAAAAAAGTAACGAAGTACGGCAATATTGGTCTTCTTCTGTCGTACGGGTACACTATTTCATGTTTTCATGTTTTTCTCTAATTCATGTTTGGATCCTTATTACAGATACCATTGCGATGCGATACTTCCAAGCGATTCCAGTTGGTTGTATTGTGTAAACAATTCACAATGGGCTGTGTGGCAACTTAAATTAAATCCGTCCAGCGCGTTTTGGGTTCGGCCACGCGTGACGCGACCGTTTGCCTTCCACAGACCCGGGCCCCCAGGGATAATAAAGCGTTTCATAGACCTGGTTACGGTTCACATGGTCGAAATATCTGGGAATTTGTAACCGTTATATGCTCTTTAAAGACAGTAACAAAACATTGATTCATTCCAGTACTGATAATTAATGTTTATTGCCATTAGGGCACGACGGTTGTTTCAGTTATGGTTTCATGAGGATACCGAGGGAGGAGGAGAGGGCAGCTGCCTTTCTCCTGGATTTAGTATGACTTCGCACTATTGTGTATGTTGAAATATTAGAGCTACCTTTAAGAAATACTTAATTACTCCCATCTTGTACTGAAAACTAAGTTTTTTCTTCTTCTTCTTTATATCAAACCAGGTCACGCCTATGAGTGGTTTAATTTTCAGTGCGCAAAACTACCTAGAGATATTCACTTTCGACGGGTAATTACTACACATTCCATTGTTCCAGTAATTGCACAGCTGTGGCAACTATCTTAACTGTAATCTAAATAAGAGATTATCCCTTGTGCCTCAGAGAGATTAAGTTATTATTATCTCATAGATACCATCCGTCCTTCAAGCTTCTCACTAAAGGCGGTTCACGTAGTATGGCCCACGTAAACTTTAGTGCGGATATAGAGAATGAACACGTGTATGGTGTTTGTAATAATGTACTTATTTAGGAAGAACTTGTTTGTGTGATCAAGTATGATAACTTATTTCAACAACTATTACGGAATAGGATTGACTAAGAGGCATGAAATAAAATCTGATTGTGTGTATGTTGCCTGGTATCTGGTAAACATTTTTTTAACCGACTTACATGTGGAATTAGTATGATAGAATAATTTCTTATATTTATGCGAAAGTTAGACATCGAAATAAAACTATTTTTTGGATTTTATCTCGGTTTTTTATATCATAATTTTCCCATGCGTAGATCGACCCATCTACATTTATTTTTTTTATTTTTTAATAATAATTTTAAATAGCAGGTAGATATTGTGAAGTAAATTTTTTGGGTGATTATTCCTCATAATGATTTCTTATGTTTACGCGAATGCTAGACATTAAAATTAAACTATTTAGTAAAGTTTAAAAATAAATTATTTAGAAAGAGTATAATATTAAAACCGCGATAAAATCCGAAATATAGTTTAATTTTAATGATTATACCTCAGTCTGCTCCATGATCATGAAATCTGCAGTCTTCGACAAGTCAGGAAAAAAATATTGGAATTAAATATAGCCACGCCACTGACCCAGCCCAGGCAGTTTCTAGGTGCATTGTTAAAGTCATCAAATTTTCGACCATTTCATATAAGTACGTACAACGTTTATGTGTACATTTATTTAAACTGTCAGTTTTCGTTTTATTTTTAATATCCAACAAGTACGTTTGTTAGCGTTATACACACGTACCGGCTGTCTGTATTGTTTACCGAGGACGGGAGGGAGCGTCGCGAATAACGATTTACTTTAACATTATACCCAAAGTTTGCTACAGACACCAACTACAGTTTTAATCAAAGGTTATATAGTAATACAAATCTATGAATAAACTGTAAATTTATGAAACTGTTATCTTCTCATTCGATGTTTATTCCGGGGAAAGAAACAATTAAACGAGTCATTGTTTTATATTTTATTTTTTATTTTGTGTCAGTAGTATTTACGAAAAAAGTGATTGTAATTGACTTATCATCTCCCAAGTATATATTGTATATTATGATGAAATGAAGGTAATGAAAATGCCTATATAATATATCTTCTATTGCCTTAGTAGGCAAAAGAGCAAGAGGTCCGCTTGATGGTAAGTAGCATCTGCCACCCAAAGACTTAGCAATGCCAAAGGCACATAGTCTAGCTATTGTTTTCCGGGAGATGAGAAATAAATTAAAACTTGCTATGTACTTATAGCAGATTTTATTGTCACGAGATTTAAATTACTTATGTTGTTGCCTATTTTGAAAGCAAATACATGTAATTAATTTCTTTAAATCTAATTCTCGGCTATCATTTAACTGTTTTGTCTTAAACATAACAAGAGCCTCGTTTTTACGAAACATCATACCCGCATCACAAAAACAGATATTGTATTAATAAATAATTATACATCTGTTATACTTGGCTTCATAAGTAACACAAAATTTATGACTAACAAAACTTGAATAAATCTTTTACCCATTTAATTAGAAGCACGTTTACTTAATACTTTCAGTAATTCGGGAAGTTAGACGTTTGTTTAACCTTTAGACTACTTTTGCACAAGAGACTTAAGGGCATTTATAAGTAAAGTTAGAGGAAATTAAATATCTGCGCCAAGAAAACTAATTAAAATTTGACATGTTAGTAGTAGTATAATTAATTTAATTTTCTTCTACAACTACTCGAAAGGGTGCCTTTTTTTACATAGGTAGTATACATAACAAAAATAAGTAAGTGGTTTCACATACTAATTATTTATTAATTCATGCTCAACTGCTAACAACAAATAATCTTAATTATAAATTGAAATTTGTCAAGACTATTCGTATAGATAGTCTTCAATCGAAACTAGGCTTAAAACATAATTACAAAAGTTGGCAAATGCAAGGCACAGGAAGTTGAAACACTTTTTGTGTCGGACTTGGGCAATCTTTAGTTACCGAAGTTGAGTAGATTAAAACCCCTGCAAATGCTAAAGCAATTGTAATTTTCGAAGATAAATAAGGAAATGTGATGGCTGTCATTAAAGTGTGTACAAATAGTTAAAAATACTTATGGTTTTCCATTTAACAAAGAGTTATGCCTGCACATAGCGGTTAAAACCACCTTTATACGAATAGTATGTTAAAACTGTGTCAAATTCTATACGACACATAAAATTCAAAACATGAAATTCCTATACATGAGAACAGGTCATTTCTCATAATATTCCATGTTGAATTTCGCCTCGAATGTTTGCACCGGGCTGTCAAGTTTCTACGTCACGTAATTTTAGTTCGACCAGTGCTCACTTCAATCCACGGGCAAATACACAAGAATTTATAGAACCATATGTCGAGATTGAAAGGCCGCTGACGTGTAGCGACTACCAAACGTGTTTCATCCCAAAAGCTTTATATAACTACGTTTGTAGGTATAGAAGTTGTGATTTTGTATACAATGGGTAGCTAATAAATGTAGTTTTATATAGATACATTCATATAAGGGTCAATGGGCTTTCTTCAATCCCTTGATTTTAATAGACATCATGCTTGACGTCGAGTAAATGTATGATACATTACAGAATATAACGAGGTAATATTAAAAGGTAGAAAAGATTTAAAGTTAAAAAAATTATTATTACCAATGATAAACTGCAAGACTTAGGTTCGTTATAATGTTTTTTACGTGTCATAGGGCAGTTGAGAATGTTAACAAAGTTATTTTTTTGTTTAATTCTCTAGGCACTTACTATTGGGTACACGGGTAGATAAAAAAAAATGTGGATTGAGAAATTTAAACTCACATAAAATTCATTATAAACAATCCTTAATCTCAGGCCAAGTGCATTGTAGTTAAGTTAAATCTAAAAACGTCAATCTATAACAAGGTTTAGTCTAATCGATTGTAATCATACAGTATGCAGGTCGGTGCCGAAGCGTGACTCATGGAAATTAGTCACTATTCACTATACCTAACAGGCTTTTCGACATGTCTCGTAACAAATAGTTAGTATTCCTAGGTCCACTCACGCCTCCTTAGATACTAAATCGAATAAAAATCGCCTGAAAGCTATAAAGAGGTGAAAACAATTTAGAGGACGTATTTTATTACCTTAGTAAACGAGCAAGTGGATTACCTTTTTTTATATAATAGTATATTATATAATATAATATCTACTATTTACAATTTGTTAATATTTTTATACTTTAAAAAGATGGAATAATACCAGTTCAGTTCGCTTTTGAACCTACTTAAAAAAAAGGAGGAGGTACTCAATTCGACTGTAGTTTTTTTATGTTTGCTACCTCAGAACTTTTGACTGGGTCAACGGATTGTGATAATTCTTTTTTTATTAGAAAGCTGTCGTTTCCCGTGTAGTTGTTAGACCATTGACTTCGGAGATAAATGAGACATTTCTTAAAATTATGTCGTCAACTACGATGACCTCAACGTATACTGATTTTTACTAACGCAACACAAAAAACGAAAAAATAAAAGCTTTTAATAAACAATTATACCGTCTTCACAAACCACTAAAGACCAAAAATAATTTAACATTACTTACATACTGGTTACCATTTCGGGAGTCGGTGACTAATTAAAATTTATTTTTATAAATTTATTTATCTAGCTTAACTAGCATTAAGCTAGATAAATATATGAACAAATGTACGAAAACTACATGTTCTCTTTGCTCCTACTAATGGCAAGTGTCATTTAGTATAGCAAGACATAACTGCGTAACTGATTTAGAATACACAAGATTTATTATTAGTAACACGGTAAGGGATTAAAACGTTTATTAAATTATAATGTAGGTTATGACATCCGAAAATATTTTAAACATAATTTATTTGAGACTTGATAAGAGTGTACCCTCGGCACGAGTGCCGCCGTCTGCGAAATCTTACTTAATTTGTTCATTAACCCTTAAAAGCTGACCTATATACAGGATTGGTAGGTTTCTGTGAACATAATAAATATAAATAATGACTAAGATGTTAATCTTGTTACATATACCTGCATAATTTTTGCAATTAAAGTATAGTGACTAGGTACCTACGTAATATGGTGATATCTGGATATTTATTAAAATATTACGGCAATGGTGAATAGGTTTTCCCAATTTTTATGCTATTTGGACATATCTAAAAGTGTATAGGAGAGGACATCCTCTTCGTTTTGCTTATCACTCATCGTTCTTGACCACAATCTATATTATCCCCTCGGCTCAAAACATGTACCTATATTTCGCATATGGATCTTCAATTATGTTTTGACAAACTTATACTATCTGACACAGACGAGAAAAGGAATATTTATTCGTGGTGTTTATACGGTGTTTAGCATACAATTAATGTATCTTTAGGATTCATTTACCAAATATAGTGGCGACACGAGAATACATTTGTACTGTCATAAAGTTCTGGTATAGGTACGGTTTTTATAAATATTTCAATTTCATCGTAAAGGCACGAAAATCTTTTTGGCCCTTTTTATTTGATGTATGGAACGGTAGTTCCTTTGACTCTAGATTAGGCTTTTGTGAGTCAGAATGATAATTTCTAACTTCTACTAATCAAACTGCCACTTCATGGCAGATTTCTCTGAGAGTGGGGCACCAGCACAGTTGAGCTAATCTATTCATATAAAGAAATAAAATCCCAACGAGGATCGAGGCCGAGTGCGAGGTTCGAGTACATTAGAAACTTTTGTTTCTAAGTAAAGTTGTATAAGTCCTAGAGCTATTTTTGTTTCGGGCATTGCATGCTAGCCTGTTATCACAATGTTTCCGACCTGCGTATCTAGCATTTTGTCACTGGCTCTTTATCGTACACCAATGAAGGGTGATTTATATATTCGCCACGTTTATATTTCAATCAACCTTTATAAACAATCTTTATAAATGGTGTTTTTTCATAAGACACACAATATAGCTCGTCGTGATTTTCTCACAATGTATTTGAAATGTGGTTGTTTGTATGTGTATAAACAGACGCTTTTCACCTCTTCCCTGTATTTTGTATATTATTCAATTACATTTAATTGCAGCTTAAAATATTATCTACCGTGGCTCGTTCTTAAGAGCTATATGGCTTTAGTAATGCATTTTGCTTATCATCTTTGTCATAATTTTCACATTGCTTTTCGACAGTTGCTTCTGTGTTACATAGTTATAGGTATGCGATTGCCATGCCATTTCTCTAAGGTGAAGATACAAAATTTACTTCAAAGACTGGGCAGAAATATTAAGCACAAACTAAAGCGTTGTCATGGGGCTGCAACTTCAATGTTGTATTTAATATCCTCAAACCAAAATTATGATGAAAATAACCGAAGAAGATTATATTACTATTTATACAGACAAAAGCTTTCAAAATGAAACTAATATATTAATTACGCCGGTTTATTATACATGACTGCTGAGAATTCATTAAAAATGTAAAGTTTATAATCTCTAGCAATTTCCTTTTTATAGGACGTTTTAAAATGATGGTTAATAATGGCGGGTGTCGGAAACATTATGAATGTTTGACACATGAATGAAACGATTAAGTCATAATATGCATGTCGCGTGCTGCGACCACACGATACTTGTCATATACTGAACAGACAATTAATGTCTCATATGATAGGCTGAGTAAGCACGAGTAAGGTTTTTATACGATACCTGCCATTTTGGTTTGACAATGGCGTTAGCTATTAAGGGCTCTTTTCTTAGAATCGTTCCCCAGCCTTCCTATAAGCACGTCCGACCGATCAATGATGTAAGGAAAGTTTAATATGGTAATATCGCAATCTAAAAATTCATCCAGTTTGTCATTGAAGGAGTCTAGACGAAGCAATTGTGCGTTGCGAAGTAAGACGCAAGCGGAACACATCCGACTCGCTTTGTAACAATGTTACTCGTTTGAGGTCCACCCGGTTTAATCGCGGGAAGACGATGCCAGCTCTTTACCCAACTGGGGTAAAGCCGAAGGAGGGTTATTAATTATAGCAGTATATCATATATAAAGAAACGTTACCTCATACTTTCTAAAATACTTATTTCGGCAAATAAAATATCAAGCAATGCGAACATTCCGCATGTCATAGTCTATAATTTTTATTGAGTTTCAATAAAAATGATAGGTTTATTAATTATATTTTTTTATGTGCACAATCACGAAATATATAATCTATCTTCTATACTTATAATAAATCTGTAGAGAGGTCAATTCTGTACATGAAATATATTTCCAAAATAACTATCAGGGGGTGATTAGGGATCGATACTGATGCCAAAAATGCAATTAGTAAAATTTTTGTCTGTCTGTCTGTCTGTCTGTCTGTATAACCGTTATAGAAACAAAAACTACTCGACGGATTTTAACGAAACTTGGTACAATTATTTATCATACTCCTGTGCTGGTTATAGTATACTTTTCATCACGCTACAATTAATAGGAGCAGAGCAGTGAAGGGAAATGTTGGGAAAACGGGAGAAGTTATTCCATTTTTTAAGCTTCCGTCGCGTGTGCAACCTTAATGGTTAAAGCTACACAGAAATCATGTATGACGGAAATGTTCTCCTTAAAATTATGTAAAAAATATCCCACGACAGCATATGTCTATCTTTTATGGTTGACTCACAATAACACGTGTAACTCCCGATAGCTTAGCAGTTCGAAGCTTTCTCATTATATTTGTCTACTCTTACGTTTATAACACTCTCAGTCATCCCTTATTAAATAAGTTAACATTATTAAATATTCCATAAAAAAGAATCATAGATATCGGTATAGAAACACCAAAGTTATACATGAAATACGCTAATAATAAGCCATCATGCGTGAATACTGAATCATGCTATAAGGATTATTTTTGTATATATATAAGGTCGCGAACGCACAGGCAGGCGGCTTGCTTGGCACCTAGAGGCTAGCGAATCACGTAGCGAGTAGCTTCGTAAAACGAACATTCTCGAACGTTCGCGACCGGCTCCATTTTTGAAGTCCGAAATCCACGCGGGCGAAGCTGCGAGCGGAAGCTAGTAGTTAAATAAGAGTTAAAAAACACTACAATCCAAAATATAATTGAACTGTACTGTATATATAGATTAATGAGAAATTATTAAAACAAAAGTAATGTAATTTTCTTTCCAATTTGTATTTTTATGATATGCGCTTTATATTATTTTTGGCATCGGTGATTAATTTTAATTGAATATTTATTCGTGTTTAATATTTACTAAACTTAGCTAGCATTTTAATTAAGCACCGACTCCAAATAAATATTGAGTCTGCATGTATAATATAAATAAAAATACAATAATTGGTAAGATTAAATTGCTTAAGTTTTATCAATTTCTTATTAACTCGTATATAAAGTTCAATATATTATTTTATTTGACTATGGTGGTTTTTGGAGACGGATTCTCTTTGTTAAAAAGATTTATTTTTCCTTTTTTGTTAGTTATAAAAGACATCTAAATGAACCCTGTATGAAAATAATCATTCAGATCCTATTTTATTTTGAGGTGGTCCCTGCTGTGTTATGGAAGTTTAAGGTCAAACTAAAATATTTTAAGATTATATTGAAGTTATGCTGAATAACCAAAAAAATAATCATCAAAAACCAATTTGATTTTGAAGAGTTTGCTCTGCATCTTCGAAGTCCAAGGTCCTATTACCAATGAAATTAAAATGAAACCATTCCGGGACTATGTAATCTAACGGAAAAGAACCACTTAAATTCGATCACCGAGTAAAAAACTATCGTTGAATAAACATTAAAAAAAATACGACGCATGGATAAACCTTACTTCTTTGGAGTCAGTTTAAAAAGTCTATTACCCGTAAGACTTCAGCGTAAGACAAAATCAATCTGTCTAGACTCTAGCTATGGTTTAGCAGAGTTTTGGGCTTGTTACACTTTTAGGCACCGCATTTATAAGAACATGTGATGATTATTGTTACGATTTATAGCAGAATCGCTTAACAGAATTTCTTCATGTTTTTCCTATTCCGGTATTATTGCATAACAAACATGATGTAAAGTATGAATCTTATGGCAATAATAAATATTAAATATTATTATTTTAATTAAATTAAGGTTCAACACACATCAAAGACGCATTGCAAATAGATATACTTAGGCAACCAAGCACGTTGCTTCACGAAGCACGATGTCGCAAAATAACCGTGCCACGCCCATTTACACTCCGATCATGAACGTTACATGACATTTGTTGACATATTCTGTCTAACATAGATAGGAGTGAGGATAGGAGTTAAAGTGTGCTCTTCTATGATTATTCCAAAAAGACATTACACGATGCCGAATAAGCTGAAACAAAAACAACAGTCTATATCCATTAATGCATCTAAATGAGCTTTTGTAAGGTAATATAAATAATGAATAAAGAAATGAACTTCGTACATTCAATTTAGAAATGTCAAAGCCAAAACCAAATTTGTAAAATAAAAATAGTCCATATTTTCTCTCTTTGCTTTATGCAGACTTCATTGGAATTTGGATAGTCGTTAAAATATTTTTCTATATGAATATTTTAACAACATTTTCATTTCTCTTGTTTACTTACATTACATGCATGAATTAACAATTTTATACAGGAGCCAACGTTTACTTTAAAAATAAAGGTAAAAATTACATTTGTTGTTTGAAAAGCATGTTGAAAAATAAAATGTTGATTGTTAGCTCTCATTACGAGACAATTTTCCGTCCATTCCAGCTCCGTTCCTAATTTTTTAATGGCTTGCTGCCATCAACACGTTTTAGCGTCCATCTATGTCTGTATACATTTAATGCGATGTTTGTAATAATGTTTCTACTATATACATTCTGCATAGTACTGTAGGGATCTCTCCAATTAAACTTCAGGCTCGAATATCTTGTATTTATTATTCACTTATTTTTCCTTTTATCACTTCACAATTATAAATCATTAGTTACATATCTATAAACTCTAACTATAACCAACTTAGGTACACTTTATATTTCTGGTACATAACTTGCCCGCAGTCTTACGCCGAATGACCCATCTGCCGAATGCACCCAGTATAAATACCCTTCTTTTTATCCAACTACCCCTTTTGATATAATTTTTATAAAAATGTCATTCCAAAAATATGAAACCTTACACTCGTCCATCCTGATAACGTGTATGTCCCCATACACGACCCTGTTGGAAACCTTACACTCGGTGCACTGACAGACTGGATCATTCTGTTAACAATAGTTTTTAATATTACACAACTTATGATATTGTTAAAACTATTCGTTGATAACATAAGGGGGTATGATTCAAATGATTTCTTACTATTAACATAAATTTTAAGCTCTCAGTAAATTAGCCTATTTTTTACATAATCTATATTTGATACCTCTTGATCATTAATTGAATAAAACCGACGAGTCAAGTTGCGAACCCATTCATTCTCGCAACTTACCCGTTAACCATATAAAAATGACGAGTCAAGTTGCGAACCAATCCATTCTCGCAACTTGCCCGTTAACCAAATAAAAATGACGAGTCAAGCTGCGAACCAATCCATTCTCGCAACTTGCTCGTTAACCAAATAAAAATGACGAGTCAAGTTGCGAACCCATCCATTCTCGCAACTTGCCCGTTAACCAAATAAAAATGACGAGTCAAGTTGCGAACCCATCCATTCTCGCAACTTGCCCGTTAACCAAATAAAAATGACGAGTCAAGTTGCGAACCCATCCATTCTCGCAACTCGTCTGTTCTGAAACAATACATAAAGCATTCTGCAGTTTACTTATAAAGAGAAGAATTCTAACGAGCTGATTAAACAATGCAACAAATAATCTATAAACGTAAACGTTCACCCTCAATGCTTTCACAGTCGTCATTTACGTCTGTACAATTGTTCTCATCGTCATTATCATCATTATCAAGGTCCAGAGATGCTATGTGAATCCAAGGTTGCATCCTATCCGAGGCTACAGTCGTCCTACGCTTGTTCTTCATACCTTCGAAGCCAGGGATAGGTGCAACCCTGTAACGATCCTTCCCCAAGACCTTATCTACTTTGAACGGACCTTCATAAGTTGGCAAAAGTTTAGTGCTCTTGCCATCGTTATGGAATGTTGATTTTACAATTTTTACCAAGTCACCTTTACTATAGATACGTGCTGGTTTTCGCCCTTTGTCATAATAAGCTTTCTGTTTCTCCTGTTCCCCATCCAACCTAGTCTTAATTCTCTCGCGCAAATGAGTCAGGTCATCGGTCTCACGGACTAAGTCAGTGATTTCATTAAGTGTAGGATTACTTTCACTATTCATCACAGTACCAAACATTACTTCAGCTGGTGCCTTACCTATGGTTTTTTGAACCGTATTATTGAGCCCCCACTGAATACGGCCGAGTTTATAATCCCAATCTTTCTCATTGTCCTTTAAATTTTGCGCAGTTAAAGATTCTAAAATGGTTCGATTATACCTCTCCACCTGTCCATTAGACCTAGGGCTTGCTACCGCATTTAAAATATGCTTTACGCCTCTGTTTAAACAAAACTTGCGAAAAGCGTGCGACGTGAAGCAACTACCACGGTCACTTATAACTCTATCGGGTGTCCTAAAGGTATCAAAAATTTCTTCTAACACCCGAATCACGTTGACCGCCTTCGTATTCCTGACGGCTCTTATGAACAGAAATTTAGTTAAAGAATCTACAACGACCAGTATGTGAGTATGACCACGTTTTGACCTTACAAACGGGCCCAGGTGGTCTGTGTGCAACGTATGGAAAGGTATTGCAACCTTGGTAATAGGATGCAATAAACCTTCTCGTGAATTATTAGATGTTTTCTTAGCGTACGCGCATTTCAAACATGAGCTAACATACTTTCTAACAAAACGCGCCATTTTTGAAAACCAATAACATCTTTTGATGCGTTCCAGGGTCTTCTCATAACCAACATGCCCAATGTCGTCATGATTCATTTTGCACACCTGCCACCTGGCCCCCTTCGGCACTACCCACCTCAACTTAGTTTTATCCCCATCTATGTATCTAAATAATTTATTGTCTTGAATGATATAATTTTCTTTAATATACTCAAGACCCTTCGGGTCTAGATCACTGCAGATAATAGCACGGATTCTACCCAACTCAGTGTCACCTAACTGTAGAGTGAAAAGCCAATCTTCGTCATTGATGGCAAATACATTTGGGTAGTCTGGTGCACAGTGGACTTCCTGATCTATGATCGGGTTCCTTGATAATGCGTCTACGTGTAACATCTTTGTACCCGCTCTGTATTCAATAATACAGTTAAACTCTTGTAAGACAAGCCACCACCTTGCGATGCGAGGAATAAGATCGCGCTTTTGGAAAGTGGATCGAAGAGCACTACGATCTGTTACAATCTTAAACTGTTTTCCTAACAAGAACACTCTGAATTTTCTTAGAGCACAAACGACAGCCAGAGTTTCCAACTCATAAGAGTGGAAATTTTTCTCTTCTGGAGTTGTTTGGCGACTGTAATACGCAACAGGTCTTAGGGAATCAGAGTCTTGTGGTTTTTGTAACAAAATTGCTCCTAGACCAATCCTGCTCGCATCTGTGTGAAGCTCAGTTTCCGCAGAGTGATCATATATCGCGAGAACTGGTCTGTTCACCAAACTAGCTTTCAATGCTTTGAATGCTTGTTGCTGGTCGTTAGTCCATTCCCACTTAACGTCCTTTTTTAACAGTTTAGTGAGAGGAGAAGCCAGTTCAGCGAAACCTCGAATATACTTTCTGAAGTAATTTACGAGACCTAGGAACTGTCTAACACCATGAACATTATTCGGCTGAGGAAACTCTGAACACATTTACATTTTGCTTCCCCTGGCCGTATTGCAGAGGAACCTAGCTCATGTCCCAAATATTCTATTTGAGTTTGTAAGAAGCTGCATTTAGACAAGTTTAATTTTAATTTAGCCTCGTCTAAAAGCTGTAATACTTCCTCGAGCCTTGAAAGTACTTCTTTAGTGTCCCTGCCATATATTAGCAGATCGTCTATATATACAGTGGCTTTGTTAAACCTAGCTGGTCCCAGAACACGGTTCATCATCCGCTGAAAAACAGCGGGCGCGTTTGCCAGACCAAATGGCATTCGGTTGAACTCATATTGCCCATCCGGCGTAACAAACGCTGTCAGGTGCTTACATGATTCTGCTATCGGTACTTGGTAATATCCCGACATTAAATCTAGAGTGATAAACCATGCCTGTCCAGACAGACGAGATATCTCGTCTTCTATTATTGGTATTGGATATCGCTCCTTTAAAGTAAAAGAATTTAGCATTCTATAATCTACACACATACAAAATTTACCGTCCTTTTTCCGTACCAAAATAATGGGGCTTGCATAATTTGAAACTGACTCTCGAATTATGCCAGCCTCTAACATTTCATCCACCATACTTCGCAGTTTGTCACGTTCGTGGTGGGATAGTCGATACGGTCTATATACTATCGGGTCGTTGGTGGTAAGCTCTATTTTCATTTCTGCGACATTCGTACAACCTAATGCTGATAATTTTGAAGCAAAGCAGTGCTCGTAACGTTGGAGCAATTCAAGTAACTTCATTTTATCATTTTCAGTTGCAGAATCGCCAAGCTTCACCTGACTTATATCTAATTTGTTGGTTAACTGCGATTCACTAGTCTCGATAGGTTTATAGGGGTCGAGGCAAAGCTTATTAACAACTTTGACCTTTTCAGCCCGAGACAACACAAATTTTTCTTGTATCAAACAAGGAATTGAACAAGGAGTAACGGTTACTTTAACGCGACCTTTACATACCTCATGCACGCCCCCGAGTATAACGTATTGTTCGTTAGGCTTTCCTACGACCTTTGTATCTAACCAAACGTCTCCGCTAAATGTCGGATCCATTTGTGCCACTAAAGACGCTGCGCCAAACAACGTGTGATGAGTTATCATCCATATCCGCATGGATTGTACTTCATCATCGTGGCAATGGGAGGGAACTACTGTGCCTACATTGAAGAATTGTAACTTCGTTGCATCCTTAACTACTACGATGTGTGGTTGCTCTGTAAATGACTGGCCTACTAGCAGTGGTTTGTCAAGTAAACCATCTTCTATAATTTTACACAACACTACGGCACTTACTTCATCTATCGTAATATTCAGTGATACTGACCCTAAAGAGTGCACCAATGCACCACCAAAACCCTTCATTACCGACCGTATACCATCATGGGTAACTCCTATTTTCGAAATCATAGATTTGCTTAATAGCGTTACTTCACTGCCAAGATCTACAAAGGCGTCCATAGTGACATCATTGATGCTAACAGTTTTTATGTACTTATCATTTGGTTTGGAATTAGATATACACATAGTTTTAGGCAACATGGTAGCCTTTGCAGACTGGTTTGGTTGTGTGGATTGACAACTCTCGGATTTATGACCTACCCTATGGCACTTCTCACACTTAATTAGCGGTTTTGTGCACTTAAGGTATGGATGACCTCGTTCTTTACAATTATAGCAGACCAAAGTTGTATTCACATTTGTTCTGCCGGATGTTTTACCATATTGATTATTATCAGCAAAACTTTGTTGCTCTGTATTCTTAGATCGAAAAGGTGTTGAATAGGTGCATTCCTTATTGCTCAATAAATATTGTAATAGCTGTTCTGGTTCTGAACATCGTAATGCTAATGCGCTTGATTTGGTGGTTTTATCAGACAGACCATGAATGATGCAATCAACCGCACGTCTACCCGTAATTTCACATTGATTAATCAAAGCAAGCTTTTCATAATAATAATTTTCAATAGGCTCGAGAAACCTACTTTTACGCCTTAACATATCCTCTAAGGACTGGCCATAATTCTGCTCACAAGGAAAAGCCTTAAGTAGCTTCTCCTGCCATTCAGTCCATGAAAACAAAATTGAAGTTAAACTTTGATACCAAATTTTGGCCAATCCCTGCAGTTTTTGCATAGAGAAATGTATTTTAGTTTTCTCGTCCCAGCCATAGACCATAGCACATTCGTTCACTTTTCTAAGCCACACATCCATCCGTTGGCTCTTATTAGATGGGTCAAATTCTGGTAAAATATTTTTACTATCTATTTTACTCATAGATTGCGCATGATGGTTCAATGGTTGTGACGAGGCTGTTTTAAGCGATTTAATAATCTCTACAATGTCCTTAGAAGAGAAAGTTGGGCTACATGACCTTGAACGACACCCGGAGCGAGTGTCGCGATCTCGATGTTCTCCTTCGTTTCGCCCCGAATCTCGCGACGCCGGTTGACCCGCCGCCCTGGAGTATCTCTGCTGCTCGTCCGTACGGGTCCGGACACGAGACCGCTCGCGGGGCTCTTGATACGATCTGTGTCGAGATTGCTGCCGCTGTTCGTTGCGTTTCAGACGCGCCACTGTGTCACGTTCCCTTTGAAGTTCATGCTCCAACAGGCGGAGCCGCTGTCTCTCTCTTGTCAGTTCTCGATCTTGAACTTGCAGGCTTCTACTGCTGGCGCGACTGCGTCTTTGTTCATTAATGCGACTGCGACTACGCGAACGACTGCGCCTCGCAACGCTATGGCCATGGCATGGGGTTGCCAGCCGCCGGGATTTGTTTTCATTGTCTTGATCCATGTACTGCAACTCGTAACCAAATTGGCGTTATTACTATCATACTCATCATGAATTTATCCTCGAAGCGGTATGCAGAGGCTTTACCAGGGTACCTACTTTTCGCCAAGCGTGTTTCGTACCTTGATGCGATAGACACATTCCAGACCCCGGGCTAACACTGAGCAGAAGAACCCAAATATCACTTTGCTCGTCCCGGGTTTCGAACCCAGGACTTCAGAACGCTGCCGTACTATGCATGCAGTACAACTACGCCACTGAGTCAGTTATTACTATTAGAGTTTAATAAACTTGTGTAAAAACATGGTTTGATTCTACCCCCTAAGATTTTTTTGCTCATCACATTCATTCCACATTGATTTTAAAACAACTTTAATTAGGTACATAAAATCCTCGACTTGTATTTCAAAATCCCTACCGCTTATAATCTTTAAAAAGGACTTCTAGGCATGCGTTCCTTAATTATTATTTTTTTTTTTTTTTACCTGATTGTTTTTGAAATACATCTAGATACTTACGCAGTTTACGTCGTCTATCCCACTTCTGATTTGTAGGGATCTCTCCAATTAAACTTCAGGCTCGAATATCTTGTATTTATTATTCACTTATTTTTCCTTTTATCACTTCACAATTATAAATCATTAGTTACATATGTATAAACTCTAACTATAACCAACTTAGGTACACTTTATATTTCTGGTACATAACTTGCCCGCAGTCTTACGCCGAATGACCCATCTGCCGAATGCACCCAGTATAAATACCCTTCTTTTTATCCAACTACCCCTTTTGATATAATTTTTATAAAAATGTCATTCCAAAAATATGAAACCTTACAGTACAAAGTACAAACAGGGCACATAAATTATAATAATTCATGAAGGATGGCAGGATTTTTGACAAATAATGTAGTAAATTTTTAGAAGATGAACTTTTAGGTCTTAAAGTAATAAAGTCAAGAACTAAATGTAGCTTATTTTCCTGACGCATAAGACTTCATAAAACTTATCTTGAAGCTTTTATGTAACTCATATTTTTTTTTTCAGGTACTAAAGATATGATGTACGATACCTAATAAGTGTGTAAGTGTCTCATACAATGGTTGTACATTAAGAGAAGCTCGTTTATACTGAGTGATAGTAACAAATGTGCGGCGAGTGGCTGTAAGTGCAGTGAGCCATGAGTTTCCTGACGTCGCTGGGTCAGTACGTGGCGGGTGTGGCGGACAGCGTGGCCGGGCTGGCGCTGTCGCCACGCCGCGCCCCACCCTCGCGCCATCGCTCCGCGGAAGAAACGCAAGCGAAGCAGCCGCAACCATCCACAGCCACTATGAGAGGTATGAATACAACATTGAATAATCTTTCCGCCCACCACTCTTATGTGGAAGTGGAGTCTATTTCAACCCATTTTTCAGGCATATTGCAGGCGTAACCTGTATGGCGTCAACTACTTTTGAAGAATTTAGTGTTAATTGCTGAGATTTTGGGTGCAAGAATGAGCAATAAAATAATTTTGTTAAAACTATCCATGTACTTTGTGCGGATTTATATAAATACCTATAAAAACTACAGACTAATTAAAGAGAAAAAAGGTTGCTTTTTTTTTCTCTACTTAGTCGTAACTCAAATATATAGGTATACCAGTGGGTATATAAAATTGAAATCAAAAATGTCAAAAATGATCTATCAAGTACCATATATATCGTTATCATACGCTCATAAGCTATTTCTATAATTTCATTTTGGGAGCCATTTTTAATTCTACGAATATTTCATAATCTACCCATGTAGTTTGTAGACGGTAAGTATTTATTAAAATGACTGAAAATCATGGAAAATTACTATTTGAACATGGACTTTAACTTTTTTTAAAAAACACCACACTAAAATTTTATTTCTCGGGGAGCATACAATAGCCACGACTAACCATAAAAACCTCTTTCTTGCGATTTAGAAGTAATAAGAAGACTGAGGAGTAATATGGTATATTAACGAGACTATCCCGCCCTCACAGCCACCACTACAACTCCTGTAAGCCAGGATCGGCGGAGGCACACATTTTATGACACCGAGCGACGAAGCTCGGCGAGTTTCAGGGAACACTAATTAGTCTTAACCCGCAACGAAATTAATCAAATAGAAGGGAGGAGTTGGATAATAGTATATTACAGCAAACAGATTGCCTGATTACGTGAAGCAAAAATCTCTATCTTTCTAAAAAGGGGGAAAAGAGTTGTTTGTTGATTGAGGCGAAATCCGTAGTCTCGGACGGCGGATCGGACATTTTGTTACTACGAAGTGTTACGAATCCGATCCGTTCATCGCAATATTTCAGACATGGAATTTGTAAGAACTTATAGGGTTTCGCCATCCCTTTTTAAAACCATCTGCGAAAATAAAGTTCCACTGCTATCTCTAAAATAAAATATACGGGGAATTGATCCTATCACTAAGGTAAGCTACAAAACGGTGACGGAACCGAAGTAATATGGTAGTAAAGATAAATCCGAAGTTCGTCGTTTCTTCGTTTCGGACCGACGTTTCGACGTTCGTTTTTCGAAGTAGATCGTCAGGAAACAATTTCTTTCACAGGCTTACAAAACGTTCCTAAAACCCTTATTCTTATAGGTTTCCCACGTGTGTTGCCGACCGAAGGAGCATCGGCGTTAAGCGCTCGCCGTCGTACTTTGGACTGCCTGGCTCCTGCACCACCGCCACGTCGAGGAGGCTCACTCCGGGTTCCAAGGAACCAACCACCGCCAGAGAAACCCACCATGGCGTTCTGCAAGCGACGTTTGTCCTGGCCCGAAGTGGACAACTCAGTGAATTCTGGGTAAGTCATATTGATCAACAAGTGGCTGCTATCCAGCTATCATTTAGTTGTTCGATAGGGGACAGCTCTAATCTCGCCGATGAGGATTACTGACGGGTGTTGACGTATATTAAACCTGTGGTATATGAAATTGCTTGTTCAATTATTGTGTTTTATCTTGTATTTTTAGCTTTATCATTCATATAATTATTACAAGGCGTTATCGCTTATTGTGTCCTGTTAGTATTTTATGTACACATCAACTACAGTAGAATCAAATTGATTTGATAGAGAAAACTCAATATCTCTCATTCAACACAAAATTTATGAAGTATCCTCCACATTCTGTTTATGTAACACAATAGGGTAGTTTCTTATATTTGATTTACTTTATATGTTATATGTAACAGAAAATAACATGAAAAAGAAATTCTTCTGTGAAATCAACATCAAAATTGGTTGAAATTTAAAGCAGTTATTTTGTATTTGAAATATTGTTGCGAACAAAAGAGGGGGTGTGGTGGGATTATCGCGCTGTTCTTTTCTCACTCACGCAACGTCATGGTCGGTGGCACTGGGTGACGTCGCATTTCACTGTTATTGACATTTGGCAGCTCCTCTTTCCATCAAATTTTAAAACTTTACAACTTATTTATTATTGCGTGGATTTCGGATAAAAACATGTTTCATAAATATGAAAATGGACAATAGAGTCAGTACCTCAAAAGGGTAAAACAAACCGGCTGCAAAAATATTTGAACAAACTGTAACTTGCCGTATTCTTTCCCTAGTAATAGTAAAAGTTCAATAATCTTAAAACAGCCTGACTGCAGCCTGTTCGGAGCACCATCATCATCAATAATGTTATTGGGGAAATCTCAAGGCCGCAAAGGATATTAACCTGTTTCTACGGAGGGGAATTGTAAATCTAAGCGGCAACTCTTTAGGGCCCTGTGGACATGCTGGGAATAGTGATGAGATGCCGACGAAATTTCTTATTAACGCTCAACGCTGATATTTAACATCCTTTATTTTTATTTTATCGAAGCTCGATATTGTAAACAGATATTTCTTAAACTTCTTCAAATAAATAGTATACTTAGTTGGGAAAATTAGGAATTTCGAAGCTATTCGAAAGAATATATATTATATTATATATATAAACAAAATACTTACACCCGCATCCCAGAATTGAAGGTAGTATTGCAACTAAGGCCCCTAAAACTAATGTCGGCCCTTTTCCTGAACGATTGGAAGCGAACTTATCGTCACATCGAGCACTTTAATTTTAGTGGAGTCCAACTCACGTCTGGTTTTGAGTTGAAAACTTCGTCATAGTATTTCTATGTCTGACGTGGTAATCGAATACTAGGCCTATCCAATTTACCAAATTCATAAATTAGGTAGACCCTCAAGTTATGTAAAGGTATGTATGTAGAAAAACTAGATTGCGTTCTTACACTACTGACACTTACATAACTTAAAATATTGTATGCAAAAACACAAAAATAATAATAAAAATCCTATTTGATTTCGAGGAGTACCCTTCACCATTTTTGAAGTACCTACGAAGTACTATATTAACATAAATAGCACCATTCGGAAGCTATACAAAATTTACAGAAAAAAATATTTAAATCTGATCCTGAGGCAGAAAGTTATTGTTGAACAAACATTTTTTATGTTGAATAGATAACCTCTTTTCTTTGAAGTGGGTAAATATAATAACAAATTGAACAAAATAAACGCATGTTATAGTTTTATTTTTTGTTTCTTTACACAGACATTGCAAGTGTAGGATATGTTTCGAGTCATTTTAACGAAAGGTTTTCGCACGGTAAAATCAAAGGCATTTTTTAATTCTATCATTGGATGTAAAAGGTAAATTGGAATAAGTGTTTTGCTATGCTAATGCAATGGTGTCGATAAATAAAGAAGGTGGGCGTCGAGTGGCGACGCAGCAGACATTCGTTAGATGAATCAATTTATCAGCGGGAGCCACATTTGGTCGAATAGAAAATTTGATTGCCAATTGCGTTTTATTTATTTTTTTCACTTCAAATGTAATCGATTTTTTCCTGAACTTGTTGAGGGTGTTTGCGGCCCAATTTCGGATTGAGCATTGCATATTACCTTGATAAGATGATTTGGGATAGGTATGGCAGTAAATATTGTTAAAAAGCATTGATTCAAATTATTACTCGTTAGCCAGGCATACAAGTAATAAAAACCTTGATATTACCTGCTACATTATTTTATGTATATAGAATCTAAGATGTTTTTATTACAAAGAATAATTTAAACTCTCATAAACCAGAGTAAGTATTAAATTAAATTTATATAGTTTCTGTCTGCAAATTTTTATAGTAGGCCTATATTCAGCAGTGGACTTCATGTGGCTGATGATGATGATGACGTTATGATAAATAACATAGATGTTGGTAAAATTCTACAATCCACAATTTTACACGTTGAAAATACAAACGGAATAGCACCGTAAAATATTTTATTTTGTCGTACTGAATAAAACAACACACAAAGTAAATTCCATTTTTATTCCGCACCTGATAAAATTTCCCTGTCTCTGTTAGTATGTTGGTGCAAGAAAACAGAAACATTTAATTATAATAGCAAACTGTGGGTCTACAACAACAAAAGGTTTTTATTACAAACGCCACTGTTTACGCGTTTCATAATTGAAAATGAAAGCACGCCGCGCCGGGCTCGAGTGCGTAGGCAAGGGCCTAGGGTGTTTAGCCTACTTGTGGAAATGAAAGGTATAGGGAAAACAGAAATGGCATATACAATGTTGTCTTATGCAGGCTGTGCAACAGGTAACTGTATTTATAATTACAAATGTATTGATTTCTCGTATAAAGGGCACGCGAGCAGGAAAAACGTCGCGCCGTTAGTAAGCGTCTATCAGAAAGCTTTTGAGAAGTAACGAAGAGATGTTTTTATAATAGGCTGATCTATGGAATATGTTCGTTCTCCTACAAAAGCAATAAAAAAACAATATATTTCCAGATAAGCTTAATAACAACAACAAACAAAATCAATGTTCTATTTAAATTAGATATTGACTTCAAACATGTTTGTCCATGTAAACATGACAACATAAATTATAAATAGATTCAATTGCTTGTGTTTTAATCATTTTTAATTTATCCGAACATAAAGTGCAATTATTTTTTAATTGTAGTAGTTTTTGGACATATCTAATTAAACAAAATACTAATAAAAATATGATTATTTTATTTTGAGGAGTTCCTACTGCATTTTCCATGCTAAAATTCAGACAACATTTTTAAGCGCATTTATTTACTATAATCTTTATTAGGACTTGTATTACAACTAATAGTTAATCGAGCTTTGTATTTTTGCGTATGATGTGAGACTACTAAAATTGTTTCACATAAGTAAATAAATTAATTATCCTTTCAAATCCCTGAAAAGAGTAGATTCTGATCATCAAATTACGTAAATAAATGAAATCTGGACTATCAGGGAATGACTAATTCTGTAAAGTTTTTAGGTTCTAATTAGAAGTTCGTTAAGCTAGGTGAGCCGAACATTTGTTCAATGAATAGCGTGTTCAATGGTTCAGTACATTTTCCACGCCGTCGTATTCAATTTAGCTTAAAATAATTCACAAGATTTAATGCTAATATCCTTGAATAATAATACAGATGTTTATTTTTCTTTAACCGTTAACGCACTGTTCGCAAGTCTCGTCGCTGAGTTAGGCCCCTGAAGTATCAACTACTTACATAAACTCGACTCCTTAAGTAACAGTCTGTTTGAATTATAGATTATTTGGAGATCACCATCTGTCTGAAATCCTTATGCATGCGAAGAAACGGTTCTTTATGCATCCTCCGTCATCAATTCCATTGTGAATACTTTGAATGTTCAACATTATGATATTGTAATAATCGTAGGTACTGCCCGATACCGAAGTATGATACATTATTAATATATTTTGGAATACTTAAGATTTTGTTGTGTGACTTCATGAAACGTATGACCCGGGCTCTCTTGTCACATAATATCAAACTTCGTTGAACATCCAATCCAGTCTACTTTATTTTGTTTGCGTTGAACATTACCCAATCGAATTTAACGTCTCTAAACTGACTTATCTGTTGCAAGTGTCAAGCGAGTTACGAAAATAGTTTTTCACGTGATTATTGGGCTGCAAATTACATCGGTCGCTTTGAACACTTATAGCATGCAACTTATGTGTACTAGGATAAAATAGCTAACTCAATGAAATCTTCCAATAAATTCATCTTTTGTACCATAAATTAATAATAAACAAAATAAAATGTTTTTGGTATTTGTAAAAAATAACATGCTCGAAAAATTCAAATTAGTTGGATAATGTAGTAAAGTACGAAGGTATATTATTCATGTTCTAAAATTTCTGACTCAAGGAATTATATTCACCACATAGAAGGCTTTTAATAATATAAAATGCCTACATCTTTTTAAAATATGTATCAATATTGTTAAACTCTGTTTTTACAGTAAACATTATATTAATAATTACAGAATACAATTTTAGAAATTTTTTAACAACGTCCAACCACAGAGAATAGTGGAATAGTCGCCGCGTAACATATGTATCTTCTCTTCTGCCAGCCTGGCCGCGCAGCCGAATACTGCCGGAAACGCCCGATGTCATCGACTAGGATAGCGGAGTGTAACAATATATTTGTCAATATACGCTATAGTCCCACAAACTTATCTGACCCGGTGAGAAAGTCGCTGTTATGTCAGCGAATGGCAGGCAGATTGACTTTTCAAAACGATCTCGTTAGTTCCTCTTTCGGCCACCGGGCCAGATAAGTTTGTGGCACTATACATGAGAGTAACTTTAATAATTCAGCACAGCAGTTGCGCAATAGAGCTTATTAAAGTGGATTGAAAAAAAAAAACTTAATTACATTTTTGAACTACGTAGTTTCAAGCTTTATACGAAGGCGTTCAATGGATGGATTTAAAGTCTCTTACGACCCGTTGGTCCGCCCATGTTGTATCCTATATGCATGTTTTCCAGAGATAACGTAGCGCGCAGACATTGTCAGCTATTCAGTTGAATATTTATTAATTATTTTCCCCGCCATCTATAAGTTATAAGTAACTTAGTTGTATGGTAGGTATGACTACGAAATTGGACTGCTCATCTCCGCCATTTTGTGCCGTGTGCCAGGGTTCCACAGTAAATAAAGTACTGCGCGGCATCTTAAATATGCGCCCAAAACTCCCAAATATGGCGAATGCGCGAATAACTAATCTATAATATTTTATTTGTTTGGTATTCTTAGAATTAACCCATATAACATCGGCTGCCTTTCTTGTAAATTGAAATGTTTGTTCGGCGTCTTACATAAAATTTTACTCACAGCACAAAGTAAATTTTCTAATAATTACTATTAAGGTTTCACTACTCATTTATATAAAGCACAAAGTTATAATTTCTAATACTGCTTTGCTACTCAGACAGCGTGGCTGTGGATATTGTCGGCATGGCGCAGCGTGATGAAAGTGTGGCGGGAGCACGGCGCGACGTTCACACACATCACGTCGCGTCGCGGCTGGGTTGAACAAGCCAAGTTAGGTTTGGCGGGGCTTGACAACTGTCATAATCGTCCTCCAAAACAATTTGCACGATTTGCTCAGTTTGATGAATAATATCAGACGATTCTGACGCACGAGTTCATTTTTATTACTTTTGTTTGTGCTAAAAAGTCAAAAGAGATAAATCAAATGGGTGCGCGAAATAAGTAAACGGAGACAAGAATGTGGACAGTATAACAAGATTGTGTAGAGAGCTTTCATCTCGTCTAGACAAATTTTGCAGCTATTTTCGTCTGTCTGAAAACAGGTTCTAAGAACTAAATATCATTAAGCCTTCAGATTCCCTATATTTTAGTAAACATTTAGATTAAAAAATTCCTTTATAAACTACTGAATGCCTTTTCATTATTGTAGTGGATAGTGAGCAGAATGTAAGGCAATACATATAAGCTCGCGCCTGATTATAGCACTATCTAAAAGTGTACCTAACTAAATGAACTCTTATCAGAAGAACAAACGAACCGTCACACGCATGCCAGGGCTTTCATAGACGACCCGGCGTCTATATATTATGTCTTTATGGGGCCTCCCCTCGTCATAGCCAGGATAATACAATTCCGTGAAGGTGACAGGAAGGTCTCGATCTTTGTTCTGTCAACAGCATTAGATTATGATTCATAAAAGTTTTATTTAAATTCATATAACATTGTTTCGTGAGAAAGAGCCGGCGTACAAGTATGATTTTCCATGTTGGCGTAAATATACATTGCAGCCAGTGTAACTACTGGACATAATAAGACTTAACATCTCATGTCTCAAGATGGCGAGCGCAGTTGAATAGCAAACAATATCTATACTTTGTAGTTCAAGGTGTTAAATAGTATTTCTACTGTTTATGAGTGGTCGTATCGCTTACCATCGGGCAAATGACAAGCGCATCTCGTCATTCAAAACAATAAAGAAAATAAACATATTTGTAATATTTATTGTCTATAGTACTAAAATCAGTTCCTAAATAAAAACCCTATTATATTTGGACTACACACAGATAAGAGAATAAAATAAGTTTGCTCTATTACGTATCGCTTATTCACGAGAATTTACATTACCAGGGTACAAGAGACGGACGGTTCGTACTTCGAGAGTTTTACGGCATTGTCATGGCGACAAGAGAACAGACGATTAGCTGCATTGAGGCTAGCCGAGGCGAGAGCGGAGCGGCCGCCGCCGGCGCCGCACGATCTGGGCCTGCCCAGCGTCCCAGCGCAACTCTCGCACAAAGAACACGAACATTTGTATACAGAGGTAAGCATTGTCACTTTCATATACTTAATCACAATAGTGCCTAACTATTGTCCAACACACTACCGCCATGATGTTCTGAACAAAATACATATCACTTAATAGGCATTTTATTATTTTTTTTGAAGAATATTATAAAATTTAAAACTATGTAGACCAAATTTAAAAAAATATTTTTACTATAGACACTAAACTTGTGAAATACACAAGACAATACTACACAAATATATTACCTTTTTATTTCATAAAATGTATTTCAAAATACATAGTACATAATAGGTAGCTTTAACTAGTTTCTGTTTCTGTGATGCTTTAATTAAGTTTAGCACATTGTTGTGGAGATTAAGGTTTTGTGTTTCGGTACGGTTGTTTTGACTGAAGAGGTTCTTATAAAGTAAAGTGTAATCTTTGTTTGGGCGTCGAGGCTTAGAGAATATTAAATCTAGTACCTACTTATTACAGCTAATCTTATCGTTAGTGAAGGCCAAGTATGGTAGGTTATACTAAAACTAACCGTAAAACGTGACTAAACGCGGCTCACCATTTTACCTTCCTTGCCTAATTTACTTGGAAAAGAAAATTAGGCAAATTCTGGCATAAAATATTAATAGCACACGTATGGGCTATTTTGTAAGCTTATGATTTTTTATTGAATACTAAGAATAATGGTCTTAGAACATGCGATATTGTCTTTATAGTGAACGCCATAAAATAACGACGAACATAATTTAAGAATGTCGCGTGAAATATTTGTAATGCTTTAAGTGTCCGGTTCAATTTATCTCAAGCTTAACGCTTTCAACATCTTTCATTCATTTTAATTAAGAGCATTTCGATCTTGTAAATGTCATCCTGAAAGGTCACAATATAAGCGCAAAGTGCTTTTAATTATAATCATTTATACTCATTGCCTCAATGGCTTAATGAACGTATCAAATTAACGTATTAGTCTGAATTCAGTCATTCTTTACCGGATAGAAATACAACCTGGTAGTAACAAAGGACACGGTTTTAAATATTTTCAAATAAATTAAACAGTATTGTTAGTTACGTATTTCAAGTTGTTTTTCAAGTTTTCAAGTTTTCGTAAACTTTTTTTAGTATAAAACGAATTATATTAAAAATTTCAATGTTCATCTTAATTACGGATAATGAGTTTTACTGCTAAGTAATTTTTAGAAGCGATAATACGTTAAAGCTCGGGGCACCGTCAATCTTGTTCCATTAAAAAATGTGAATAAAATATAAATAAGATATTTTACATTCAAGAAATATTTGACAAATACCGTTTTTTATTTAATGTTTGTATCGTTACACCAAGACGCACTTTGCTTTGAGAAATATAATTATATAGCTAGAAACATCCAATTTAAACCCAAACGCTTTAAAGCATAGAAAGTTAGAGCAGGCAAATGCATGAAGAACATTGTCATTGGTTGTAGGATGTATTGTACATCCGAGATGTAGCGGATAGCGACCACTGTACACAAGGTGTTAAAACCCATCATAATGGCCTGCGTAAGTGTGTCGCGTGCTGGGATCAGCCTGTGTATATTTGGTTCCAACAGGCCAGTATAATTATGTTGACTGCTAAGGGGTAATCATCTCTCGTCAGTCACCATTCTCTTGGACCCCACTCCACTTATCATCAGGTGCCATGGAATCACTCAGTCATGCACGTATAAAAAAATATATTGACAGTTGGCAGGCTAATTGAGATGACCCACATTTATTTAGCAGAGAAGACAACGAGATGGGAAATTCTTAAAATATGCATACAATTACATTTTTTTTGACTTCTGATCATTCCTAAGGCTAATTAGTTTATTAATTAACCGAAATTGACTGCAAGAAAGCTATAAGTTAAACATTTGGCATATTTTTATGTTTAATTTAAGGTAAATTAATTTAGCATGTTTCGTTCTTGCGGTTTAAGGGTTGTAAAAGTGAGTGTAACTCTTTTACCAATTGCAATTACAATGGGCCGAGGGAATAAGATACCGAATTGATTCTCAAAAATTCAGAAAAATATTCATAACTCTAAAACTATGAATAATCGCGGAACATACATGGGAGTGATTCGTATACCCCAAGGGGTGCTCTATCTATGGATCTCCGCTTGACACTATTTTCTGGGTCACCCGGTATTATAATTATGACGACACCACAATTATTGAAAAAAGAACGTAATTCCTGAACGTTTTATTCAACTGCGCTACGAGAATAAGACTTAAAAATAAAAAAATATTATACTAAAAAAATACTACTAATACTAAGTAATAGCTTCAGTAGGTTTGCTATATAAGCTTACAATAGACCTTAAGCCGTCGACACAAAAGCGATATAGCAATATGCGACATCTGGGTTTCCGATTTGCGACGCTATCGGGAAATTTTCTTTGCCTTTTTTATGCCTTTCTTCGTCTCCGCTCAGTGTAGTAGTAATTTACCAGCATTATGTGAAATGAAAGCAGTTATGCTTAGCTTTGCTCAACCAATGGATTTTTATTCCATTTTAAATTTATGCCAGGATCATTGGTCATGAGACCTGCACTTACAACTTTCAGAGTAAGCGTTTAGTATTACATCGCTTAATAAGAAAGCCGGAATTTCAAGTACAACTATTATATTTATTATTAATGTTTACGATCAATTAGCATCAATTTGGCGCCATGGCCGGGACACAATTATAAAATGATTAAACGATTTTTATTTTTCTGTCGGCATGCATTGACATATTATATATATTGAGGTTTAAGGGTCGCGCCCATGCTATTAACTTCTTGCCAAGAAACACTACACTATTTATTATACACCTGACACTCGCAGAAAACTGAAGCAACTGCGCGACCCGTTGTGTCAATGCACCGACGTTGCTATTATTTTTCCATTTCCGTTCCATTACATAAGTTTATAGAGGAACAAATATAGTGATTTTATTTGTTTCAGCCGGAAGATTGATTTGTAATAAAATATCTTAGTTAAAAACAAAATGTAACTCGACTCGTACCATAAATACAAATAAATATTTTAAACAAATATCATGATCTAGCTCAGAATATTTAAAAAAATGCTGTTTTCCTATATCAGCAACATTAAGAATGCTTAGAATTATGAAAAAACTACTTTTGAGAAGAAATAAATATTTGTATTCTAATTCTATGAATAAATTCTACTTATAATAAAACGTACAACATCTATCTAAGTTTACAAGATTTTTTAATATCAATATAACTCGTTTGCTTTGGCTCTTACCAAATAATATACGATGATTAACGTGAAATTCCAAAAAAAAATACGAAAAAAGAACACATATTTTACATATAAAGTTTGCAATTCAATTTTATCACGGTTGGGCGGCGGCATTCCGGCTGAAATTGCTCTTTTTAAATTATGTAAAACGGATAGTGTATTTTCGTCAGCGTTTTCGATAACCTGATTTGTTTTTTATGTGAATACGTGAAGCTGATGCAACGTTTCGTAAACCATAGGCGTCCCTTATATTAGGAGTAACATTACTCCTAAGACTTCTCCAACTGACTCCAACTCTATCAGGGCACTGACACGGTGTAGCTCCTTTGTTGTTTAATTTCCCCCACTCTATGGAATTTACTAAGAAATGGTCCTACCTAGTCCTCTTTTCTTTAATGCCCATCGAAGTACACACGTTTCTTCTGGATTATTCCTAATTATCTTTTATATGTTCCCTAAAAGAAAACTCATAATTGACTCAAATCCAATTCTAATATAATACAATATTATCCTGAACATAAAGACGACGGCATATCAATAAAAATCAATATTGCAATAACATCGATAGACAGTGACAGATAGTAATTGAACATCTATGTTGTTTTACGATCATTTCACAAGAATTTACTCAGTACTCGGAACGACGCCACCCCGCCGGCAATCCAATTAGCAACAAATAGTAAATAGTCATTTATTCAATTGGTAAACAATGTATCCTTTATTAAATTATTGTGAATAAATACATTGTATATACTTGGGTAGACTACAACTTTCAGACTAATTGAAACATTACATGTTCCTAATTCCATATTTAAGTTGAGCTATTGGTATCGAAGATTCATCCGATGCTCACATATTTTATTTACCAAACCAACAAAATAAAAATACATACTATTATTTTTTACATCATATCATGACATTTAAATAAACAATGTAATTATACAGATCGTAAGCATGCATGATGCTTATAAAAATATTATTTTAATATAATTGGTAGGAAAACATCGTAAGGAAACCTGCACACACGGTGGAGGAAGTGGTGGCCGCCATTGTCGGGACTACGGGATGCTCAGCTGAAGAGCTGAAGCCGGGAGCCCTACGTCCCGACTATGCGGGTATGCTGGCCATCACGGTCAGCTGCCCCGTGACGGCGGCCAAAGTGGTGGCTGAGGGCCGGAGGGTTTTTGGTGGGCTGGGTGTCGGCGCAGGTTAAGCTGCTCGAGCCCCAGCCTCTGAGGTGTTACCGATGTCAGACCGGACATCACGTCGGGGTAAGGTGCACCTCGGAGGTCGACCGCAGCGCGTTGTGCTTCCGCTGCGGTCAGCCCGGTCATAAAATCGGCTCGTGCATCGCCGACAAGCCGCACTGCTTAGCCTGTGCGGCGGTTGGCAAGCCAGCCGAACACCGGGCGGGGAGTAGGGCCTGCGCCGCTCCCGCCAATACCGGGGGCAAACGCCGGCCCACGGCCTCCACTGCCGCTTCCGCCGCGGCTCCCGCTAGCGCTGCCGCTGCTACTTTTGGAGAGAGCGCAATGGAATGCCATTAATGGCCCCATTGCGCTTTCTCCAGGCGAACATCAACCATTGCGCCAGAGCTCAGGATCTCTTGCTCCAGAGCATGGCGCGGTGGTCGATTAATATCGCCGTGGTCTCCGAGCCGTACTTTGTCCCGCCCAGGAATGACTGGGTGGAGGACCTGAGCGGCTCGGTGGCCATCATCGCGTCGGCCGCCGCCGGTACCCTGACCCACGAGAGGGTGAAGAGGGGCCAGGGTTGTGTCGCAGCCCGGTTCGGAGGGATAGTCGTAGTGGGGTGCTACTTCTCTCCGAGCCGAACTCTCGCCGAATTCCACAACTCCCTCAGGGAGTTGAGTGACGTCGTCATCGAGTGCGGTTCGCTTCCCGTCGTCGTGCTGGGGGACTTCAACGCCAAGAGCCTGGCTTGGGGTTCCCGGTACACGGATGTACGGGGGCGAATGGTTGAGGACTGGGCCTTGTAGGTTGGCCTGGACGTCCTCAACCGGGGTTCCGTCGCCACGTGTGTGCGGATGCGGGGTGAGTCCGTGGCGGACATTTCGTTTGCCAGCCCCGCATTGTCGCAGCGTGTTGTCGACTGGCGAGTAATGGAGGCGGTGTAGACGCTATCGGACCACCGGTATATCCGGTTCGACGTCTCCACCGATCCCTCGAGTGCGCCAGTCCGACGGGCCCCAAGTGGTCCACGTTGGGCGCTGAGACAGCTGGACAGGGAGCTCCTCCTGGAAGCCTCCATCGTCCAGTCCTGGGTGCAAGCACCGGTCAGGCCGGACGATGTGAATAACGAGGCCGACTGGTTCCGGGAGGCTATGTCCACTGTCTGCGACTCGGCAATGCCCCGAGTCCGCCGAAGCCAAGCGCGGCGCAAGGTGTACTGGTGGTCGCGGGAGCTGGCATCGCTCCAGGCGGCATGCTATGCCGCGCGACGCCGGTACACCAGGTACCGCCAAATCCGCATCCGGCCTGTGGATGCGGTGGCTCGAGAGGCGGAGCTATACCAGGGGTACAGAGACGCAAAAGACGCTCACCAGGCGCGATTCTAGAGTCTAAGAATCGCGCCCACCAGGAGTTGCTGGAGTCTCTTGACGCAGACCCGTGGGGACGTCCTTACAAAATGGTGCGGAGCAAGCTCCGCATCTGGGCGCCCCCACTGACGCAGAGTCTCCGGCGGGAACTGGTCGAGGGCGTCGTTGGCGCTCTGTTCCCTGCGCGAGGGGAGCACGCTCCTCCGCCCATGGCTCCGCCTCCGGCGGCGCCCGGCATGGACCACGACGACGACGTCACTGTTCCCGCGGTGACCGGGGTAGACTTGAGGGTGGCGGTGGCCAAGATGAAGGCCAAGAACACCGCCCCAGGGCCCGACGGCTTGCCTGGAAAAGCCTGGGTCCTGGCCTTGGGGGCTCTCGGGCCTCGACTTCAGAGGTTCCTCATGGCATGTTTGGAGAGGGGCCAGTTTCCACTTCGTTGGAAGACGGGGAAACTGGTCCTCATCGCGAAGCATGGGCGCCCCGCGGACAGTCCGTCCGCATACCGGCCCATCGTCCTGCTCGACGAGGTGGGCAAGCTCTTCGAAAGAGTTATTTCAGACCGCCTCGTCGGGCACCTGACGAGGGTTGGGCCGGATCTTGCGGACAGCCAATTTGGCTTCCGTAGAGGGCGCTCTACTGTGGATGCCATCATGCGCGTGAGGTCTCTCGCGACGGGGGATGCTGTTTCCCGGGGTAGGGTCGTCTTGGCGGTGTCGCTTGACATCGCCAATGCCTTTAATACCCTGCCCTGGAGTTGTATCAGGGAGGCACTCCGGTATCACCGGGTGCCGACCTACCTCCGTCGCGTTGTCGGGGCCTACTTGACGGATAGGGCCGTCATTTACCCCGGTCGCCAAGGGGAATGGATCAGGCGAGAGATGTCGTGCGGTGTTCCCCAGGGTTCGGTTCTGGGGCCGCTCTTGTGGAACATCGGATACGACTGGTGCTGCGCACCGACCTCCCGAGCGGCGTCAGCGTGGTATGCTACGCTGACGACACGCTAGTTTTGGCTCACGGGGGGTCGCATCAGGCGGCGGTCGACGCGGCTACAATTGGGGTTGCGACAGTCGTTGAGAGAATCCGACAACTGGGACTCGAGGTGGCGCTGCACAAATCCGAGGCCATGTGCTTTCATGGCCGGGGAACGCGCCACCTCCGGGTCTCCAGATCACGGCGGGGGGGGGTTCACATCGGCGTCGGGTCGACGATGAAGTACCTGGGACTCGTCCTCGACAGCCGATGGAACTTCAAGGAGCACATCCGCCTTTTGGCTCCCAGGTTGGTAAAATTCACCTGCATAATGCGGCGTCTTTTGCCAAACTTGGGGGGGCCAAATGCTCCCTGCCGGCGGCTCTACGCAGGAGTCGTGCGGTCCATGGCCCTGTACGGTGCCCCCGTATGGTCCGCAGCTGTGGCGCGGCGGCAAGGCCGCTTTCTGAACGCGCCACAAAGAGCGATGGCCATACGGCTGATACGGGGATACCGCACGATCTCCTGCGAGGCGGCGGGCCTCCTTGCCGGACTACCGCCATGGGGTCTCGAGGCGAAGGTCCTTGCGTCACTGTATGTGTGGCGCGGGGAGGCGAAGAGCCGGGGCGTAGCTCCGCTACCGCGACAAATTGCCGCGCGGCGGACGGAGCTCCGGCAGAACCTCATGGCGGAATGGCGACAACGACTGTCGCAACCCTTGGCTGGGCACGCCACGATAGCGGCGGTAAGTCCCCTCTTCGAGGTGTGGCTGACGAAACGTCACGGCGTCCTCTCATTCCGGACGACGCAGGTACTGACCGGTCACGGCTGCTTCGGCAGGTACCTGTATCGGATCCGGGTGGAGGATACGCCCGCGTGTTTTTACTGTGCGGATCGGCCGGAGGACACGGTGGAGCATACGGTGGAGGTGTGCCCAGCTTGGGCTGAGCACCGCCGTGTTCTCACAACGGCCATCGGTGGCGGAGACCTCTCGCGTCGGGGCCTGGTAGAAGCCATGCTCCGGGGCGAGAGAGTGGGACGCAGTCACCTCCTTCTGCGAGGACGTGATGCTCGCAAAGGAGGTGGCGGAACGGATACGGCGCCAAAGCGCCCAACGTCCCATCCGCCACGGCAGACGCACAAGACGCGGGCGTCGAACGTCTGCTGAGGATCGTCGGCCTCCGTAGGCGCGGACCGTCGGGTGACGAGCATTGGGTAGCTCGTCGCCCGAAACACCCCTAACGGCTTCCGTGTGTACGGCGCGTAGTGTTCCACGCGCGCCTCGAAGAGCAGTGTCAGTATAATTTGCGGGGCCCTTTAGGGCCGGTGCCTGCCTAGGTCTCAATGCCACCGGATCTTGGACCTAGGCACATAGGCAAAGGATGGGAACACCGTAGGTTCTTAGTCAGTAAAAGTCTGACACGCCCTCCCGCCCATCCCAAGGCGGGAGATAGTCAACTGACGATTTACCTACGTAAAAAAAAAAAAAAAAAAAAAAGAAACCTGCACACCTGAGAAATTTCCTATAAAAATTGGAGGGTGTGTGAAGTCTACAAATCCGCACTAGCCCAGCGTGGTGGACTAAATCCTAATCTCTCTCAATAGTAGAAGAGGGCCGTTCACAGCAGTAAATAATACAAGGTTGATATTATTATTATAATTGGTACATTAAAACAAATTTCGAATAATGCTATATATACAGGTTGTTTAAAATTATAATCCTTTATAAGTAAGTACCACAAAAATCTATTATAAAGTAAATACATTTCATTCATACCTAAATCAGGTAAGGAATGCTTGAATGAACCAAATGTATGGGAGAAAATGTCTGCACAATTGTTCGGTATATTCTATTACACATTATACAATTTTGCTATACGTATCAGAGGGCTATTATTTGACGAATTCAGCGTAGAAATCGGAATATCGAAGATACAAGGATTAATCACTGCCCAAGGAATCAGCCTCAGGTAAAAGTTACTGTTTAGGAACGCATCCATCATTCCCTTTACAAAGTTATAGAGAATAAGTAAATATGGCACTTTTTAAAAGTTAGGATTTATAAAAGATTGTAGTTTATTGTTATATCCAGATATTATATAGATTTTTGGAAACAATTCTTATACTTAGGTGTCTAACAAACCAGATTCAATTAATGAATCCTTCCAAGCCGAATTACAGCAGCTATTCTCAACGGAGATCAACCAGGTACGTAGAAGATATTGTACTGCACAAGTGTGTGCGCAATGCACAGGTGCACTCTTTGAGGAAAGGAATCAGGCGTAGGCCCAAGGTCTTTACGTGCTTAAACAAGGTCAACATAAGTGAAATAGTGAGGGGACCATAATTAGTCAGCAAATAATAAGTTTATCCTTTTATACGTCTTATAAGGAGAACTGAAATTATGTCCTAAAGTAATAATACGTAACACAGTATTATTCAATAAAGATTATAATAATGGAAACTGAAATTGAAATTATATAAGAAGTATTCTTGAAATTCTTAATCTTGTATTCCCACTTAAATATATAAAAATAGAAAGTAATTACTGAATGACTAAATAATAAATCATCTATACTCATACATATTTATAGGAAAGACATATTATTGGAACCACATAAACTCAGCTTAGTTACGGTTTTTTATTAAATATGGAACATATTTAAAGAAAGAGTAATAAGTTATGCATATTCCGTAGAGTGAGATATATTATGAATCAAAATACATAGAGTCGACTAGTTCCAATAGAGGGAAAAATCCGATAATGTCTTAAAAAAATCATCCGCTAAATACGGCTGCTCCATTTATAAATTGGCGGTGGCAATAACATGATTATAATTTTTATGATATCATAAAGCTTTGTTTAATCAAGTGGCTAATCCAAGCATCCCGCGCGCATTTCCGCCACATCTTTATATAAGAATAGTTATAACTTATAAGTTATAATATATCATTTATAATTATTTATTATAATATATTTTTGCTTACCAATTTATAAATAATATTAATTATTATTTTTCTTTCTTTTTACATTTGTTTCCACGTATTACGCAATTTCGTTTAGACATTGTAGAGCCTTGCTTTAAACTGTAATTTGTTTAGGTGCTGTATTGTATCGAGAATGCAGTCGGAGCTCCAGCACCGGACGGGCAATTCGCATCCTTTAAAGATGAGGTGATAGAATACGCGCGCCGAGCGTTCAGGATATCGCCTGAGGTGCACGCGCGTGCGGTGCGCGCGGCTGGCAGCGAGCGGCCCCCCACCGTGGTCCTCGGATGTGCCGTCATCGAAGCTGATGGACTCGAAGCGAAGGATGCTAATGGTCAGTCGTCATTTTACTTTTAGATTATGAACATACGACAACTTACGATAACTATAATTAGAAAGTAATTGCACACGAGCTAAATTACTTATTTATTACTATTGCTTTTATGATTATGATAAAAATTAAAGCATTTTCGTGTCTTATCGAGCAGTAGGCATGTCCTGAAAAAAACGTATTCCTCATTTAATATTTCGTGAGACGTGTGCCAATTGTTGCATACAAGCCGATAACTCGTCATCCAAGCAATTAATTGGTTAAACACTGACACGCGAGAGCTATCTACATGTTAAGGGGAAAAGAATTTGAATTCAGATTTCCTTACCAAAATAAAGGGCACATGTTACGTCAATCCCTCAGAAGAAGTATAACTGAAGGTCGATTGGTAAATGTTCAAAGGTCATCGCCAGAGAGTCCAAGTTTTTATACATACAATAACCTTAACCATTTATTTCAAAAACTTTGCAATATTCGTTTGCATGAAACAGCGGTGTATGTCTTAGAACCGAGCGTATTATGAATCTTTCGACCAAATTCATAATTAAAGTTAAAGATATAATCTGTTTGCTTGTGATCCTACTTATTAAGTTGAATGTTGAGTTTTCCCTTTGGTATTCATATTTGTGAATAAGAAATATAGCTTTAAAGTCATACCGCCCATTGATAGTGACAGCAAACCGCGTAGGTACTTTAAATACTGGAGTTCAAGAAAATTATCAGGACTTATTTTTTTTTTTAAATCTTTATTTAATGAATAAGCTTAGAGGCTTTTAATCTACAAGATTATGCCAGCCTCATTGTATCCTAAAACTAATTTAACAGTAAAGGAAGCATTTTATGTCCTTTTTAGCTTGCTTACAAATTTATATATTTTAACAGCATCTTCACTGTAAGGTGTAGAACACATTCAAGTTATTGAACACAACAATTATCAGGTCGAAAAATAAAAATGTTGGCATGTTTTAGTCTAAAAATACTTGTATTGGAATTTAAGTACCTCTGTACCGATGAATTATTTTACTTCACAAAAACAAAAATAATCCAATGAAACTTAACGTGTAGATGCGATTTCAAGTTTTGAATTTTTTCAACTATTTGTGTTTTGACTGAACTTAACTGAAATTCCTACTGAAACGATGACGTTAATACCTAAACTAAATATGACATCACTGGAGGTTTCATCAGAAATGTTCAAAGAGCTTATTACTAATCCGTCGTGAATACGGAATGGGAGAAAAGCTAGTTGTACATAACATAACACATGCGCGATATATACTCTAGAATCTCGATGCAAATCAGATAAGCAGTGGCCGTCAGCATGAGGGAGTTTAATATTCGCATGAGCGGTCAAACATGGTTACATCTCAAAATTAATATCTGATGTCGAAAGATACGGATGTTCTTGTACAAACAAAAATCTTCCGTAATGTCCAGCTTGTGGCGGTGAAAATAAACCGTCCTTTCATAGATAGAACTCGATCGTGGCTCTCAAATACGCGCTTTTACATGTCCCAAATCGTATTTGTTGTCACCGCTTTGAGCACTGGTATGAGCAGTTGACGTACTTTTTTCTTGTTTTATATTACTGAATACAGACCGCTGACCGGGTAGATATATCAGATGGATGCGCCATAAAAATATATTAAATTATGATAAGCATTTTTTATAAAACAGGCAATTTTATAATGTATTTGATTATCTATACATTTTTTTCCATATAAAGAAACAAAAAAAATATATTTTTTATTACCTTTAAGAAATGTAATGTAAAATACACTATTTTATGCTGAATTTTCTTTTCGTAGAGTAATAAAGTAATTCGTAACAACCTTTTAGGTACCTACACCCTACAGTTAAAATTGACTTCAATATACTCCTCAATTAAGTTTAAGTACTTAAATTTTAACTATCTCTCCAATCGTAATGAAGCCTTAAGGCCAACTGTAATACATTTTTAAATTAAATAACAATTTTACTATGCATTTTTCCTCCAGCATAATGAAAATGGTTTCGGGGAAAAGCAGTTCATGTTACATGTACGCAAAATAAAAATATTACAGAGAGAATGCGCGACGTATATACCTGAATACTATAGAATATCAACACTCTGTTTTAATAAATTACCTGATAGTAGTGAGTGGCAGGATATGCTATCGCATCGGACAACACTTTTACATGTTCATATCAACATTATTATTATTCAGTAACCTACTCCTTAAACTATGCGTACTAATTAATTGTTTTAGGCTTCTATTGATATTAAGTGTTGTTTGTTGATAATATAGAGAGAAGCTTTAATTTAAAATATGTAGATTGAGTCTTGCGGGTGAAGTAGGAGGGCACAACGAACAGCTTTAGATAAACACTTCTTCACTTGCAATTTGCAACCGCGCAATTTACATGTATTGCGAAAACTAACACTTAGGAGTTGAAATGAGAATTATGACATATAATACATTCTCGTTCCATATTAACACTGCCACATGAACTGAACTGCGCTATTCAATCGCTTCTTTAGCTCCGTCGGTGCCTACGTGCATACAATTTCTTTCATTTCTTATTTCTTTTACATCCCCTATAATATTTGTGTCCCTGCATAATTTTATACACGCTCACGTTCACCACGGGCGTGCGTAACAAACCACGGTTCTGTTTAGAAATCCGTATATAATAATCGAAACGCCCTGGCTTGCTATTATAGACAATCACAGAGCATTTTGATATGTATGTACTTAACTTTCGAAGATTTACATCCAGTCCTTAATACATAATTGGAGTGTCAGTCATATGAATTCACTTAATTTTTTACAGTTAGTATTTATCACGAATATAACATGTTTTTTATACTTTCTATGAAACCCGATATTATTATGTATCTAGGTGACACCACTACGGTTAGTTCCTGTACACTTTACTATACATACATGCATGTATGCAAAGTATAAGATAAGACATCTACAACACAGTAAGCTGTAAGTGAAAACTATAAATATTTTTGTTGCATTTTGTATGCTTCATACGTATTCATTGCCCAACGCATTCCAAACAGAAATGCAACTTGGCGAAAGTTGAAATCAAATTTCTATTCGTACGAAACTTTATTTGAACAACCCTGGCAACTGTTTATGAAAGTTGAACTGGTGTTTAATTACGTTTCTAGAAGTTGTAGGAGCAACGTACAAAGCTTTGAAACCAATAGCATTGGAATGCCATGTCTTTAGTTTCTGAACTCTACCTAACAATTTATTAACCATGACCAAAACAGTATAGTATAATACAATTATATAATAACCGTGAATACATACAAATATCAGTGGAGTTTAAGATAAAATGGATATATATACCTCCATTATTCTGTTTTGGGATACATATACGATATATTAAATATGAATGAGATTACCTCACCTCCTCTTACAGACTAATATGATTTTCTAAAAGGAAAAATCAAAATATTTTATGCTGTAATGTGGCTCATACCACATAGTAATTTAATTATTAATATTTTACTTTACCTCTCATTCCTGTAGGCTTTAGCGATCCCTACTGCATGCTGGGCATACAGCCGGCATCTCTACCAGCCTCTCCGCGGGCTTCAGAGGACGAAGGTCGCAAGCACGGTTTTCGCCTGAGTTTTAAACGTCGTGATGGTCGACAACAGCGAGACAGCCTCGGCAGACTGCCGGCCCGGTACATACGGGCCACCAGCGTCCGCCAACACACCCTCTCACCCAAGTGGAACGAAACATTTAAGTTGTAAGTGTACTTGGAAAATAATCGAGTTTCGATGGGTAATGTGCGGTAAAACTATTTCCAAATCAATGTGGATTTAGTTTTCCTTATACATTTCTAAAACGCCTGATTTCTGTAAATTTTCCCCTGACGAAGTTTAAGTATGATTGAAGTTACAAATAACTAATATTTGTTGAAAAAGTTTTTTATAATTTTATTGCGAAGACCAGCAAATAAGTAAACGGGTCATATTATGTTGATTTAATTGATTCCCACCGTCTCTAAATGTCCCTAACCGAATGAAACGCAATAGCTAAGCTTGAGTGAGACAGTGCTACTACCCCGATCTAACAGGACGAATTATGACGCGGACACCTTAGTGAAAAAGAAACTCATTTAACTATAAGTACTGTTATTCGGGTTAAATAATATTAAGCGTCTAATACACGCATCTCTATAATTGTATGTTATTGTTAACAGCGCTTAACAAAACATTATTAACATTAAATATTGTCCGACAATAATTTAATCTTGCTGTCTGCATGATAATATGGATTCGTTATATGATTTAATTAATTAATTATCCTGCGTCGAAAATGCTAATTGTTGATACTATATAGTTTCAATCAAAACCAGATATATCATATAGTACTCAGTTGTAAATATTCTACTGACGTGTTAACCAAATTGATTGATTCGAAATGTTTTGTGTAGCGTAGTAGTATTGTGTTCTGCAAAAGCATTTTCGTGTTCAAATTCATCAATCTCTGCCATTCTTTTTTGATATAGGTAGTTACAAAACACGAGCTTGTATTACAAATTTTAGATCCTCTGGGAGCACTTCATCTCCCTCCTACTAATAATTTAGCCATTGCGTCAAAGCTACGTTCGAGACAGTTACATCTGTAGTTTGAATAGTTTGGCTTGACCAGAGTAGAAATACTGTCTGGAGCACAAACTCAACTTTCTTTTCTAACCTTTATCCTTTTTTTTGCGGACTCTGGCATTGCGGTGATTTTTTGGCTTTGGAATTCACCTAAGAACAGGCCCACTTGTTCTCTTGCCAGTCTATGGTAGAAATAAGAAATAAGAAATAAATTTATTTTCCAAAAAGTTCCACAACTTATACCAATTAGCAACGATGTCCACTCTCGGCTATGCCTGTATCGTGGACATCAAAAACAAAGTTTAATAGGACAAACCATATACCATCTAAATTGTAGTACATACATTTAAATAAAATAAAAAGGAAAACAAAAACAATAAAAATTCTAACATAAAACTCTCAGAAATTTAAAACTAAAAACTCTGTTGAAAAAATTATAGTGGACGATGTGCAAAAGCAGGAGCCTAGGAATGTGTATGCGTGTGTGTAAGTGTAAGTATGAGTGTGTGTATATGTATGTATTTATGTGAAAGTCGCAATCATTTAAGCCTCAACTTTTAAAAGTCTCTCAGTAACATCATGATTCAAATTCAAAAGCATGCTTTTGACTGTTTTGATAGAAATATAAATATTATTTTATTCGTTGTACAGTGATATCGACGACATATCATCGGATGTTCTGCACCTAGACATCTGGGACCACGATGATGAGAGCTCAGTGCTGGACGCGGTGTCCCGCCTTAATGAGGTGCGCGGAGTACGCGGTCTTGGCAGATTTTTCAAGCAAGTCTGCCAGAGTGCAAGGCAAGGCAGCCAGGATGACTTTCTTGGTGAGTTTTGCTACCTTTTCTTACATAAGTAACATTTTTTTTATTACGAAATGATATTAAATTTTATTATATGTTATTATTGGCTCAGAGACAGTTTTCTAGTTGTCGTTTTTCTGCAAATTTTGAATTTTTTTAACCGACTTCAAAAAAAGGTGGACGTTATCAATTCGACGTGATTTTTTTTTATTCATCTTAACAAATTCTTGACTATAAAACACTAGCATTCATTCTGAAATAAAAAGAACAAAAGGAATAATCAATAATAACAATAGACCTATGTAGTTGTATAAAACATTGTATATTGAGAGAAACTAACATTACAGTAAAGTTGAAAGGGGAACTAATATGACCTCTATGCATATCTCTAACATTTTATGCCTTTTATTGGAAAATAAATGAGTACACAAATAAAAGCAACAGTGTCGTTGTTTTGTTGTCGACGGCAAACGGCTGGGGAAGTGCTCTCCGGGGAACTGATACGCGCACGTGCATGCCGACGACCCGGTATTACTACCATACAATATATGTGTTACATTGTGCTTGGTTTCAACCATGATGAATTTAAACCTGAACTGTTTGTTTCGAATATTTGTAGGATTCAGTTATTGATGTATATTTTTTTTGTGATCCTTCTTTATAAATTATAAAAAAATAAGAAACAAAATTATATCAAGTTTGTTTTGCAGAACTTATTCGTGTTCTTAAATATTTGAAAGTTACTTTATAATAAAAGTAATTACTCGGTCTACTACAGTGCTATTTTTAAACTAACGGCATTGTTTTCCTATTTATGACTTTTCAATAAGCAGTATTTTCATCATCTCAAAATTAATAAGTGGAGTGTTTGAGATTAATTCGCATCTCAAAAAATTCTCGGGAACATCTGCAAGATGATTTATTCGCTCACTATTCCCTAGCTATCTATTTTAGTTACAAAGTACTCTTCACTGTCGACAGGTATAATTTTCCATTAAAGCGAGACTTTCTTCGTAATTATAATTACAATAAAGGGCGAGATTCTTGATAATTAATTAGATATTGTACCGTAATAATGCCAGCTTCAATCATGTTTTCATTAATTACGCCAGTTAATAGACATTTCCCATAGCTGACTACAAAAGAGAAACTATGCCTGTTGTATATAATAGAACAATACATGTTGAGAAAATGATCAAAATTGGTATAAGAATATACTACTTATATAATAAATATAAGCTATTATTCTTTATTTAAAAGTTTTGGAATAACCAGACCAAAATTTAGGTTTCTCAAAAAATATCGTGAAGGAATTAGTTATACATATTTTATTTTTTTATTAAAAAAAATACTTTGTTATACATATAGTACCTACATTGATTTGATAAATACTCAGAGATGCTTCGGTTCTGGAAATATATTATCATGCATCTTACATATAAATAAATCTGGATGTGTTGTAAAAAAAACTAACACTAAATACATTATGAATTAACTTCTAGAAAAAGATTATCATTCTATGTGGGAATTTAGAATCTAATTCTCAACATTATGAACCTAATCTTATGAGCTACTGCTAAAGCAAATTAAGCCGCAGACGCAATAAAGAGACATTGGAATGTTTCCTTCGTTTTTAGGTTCGTTGATAAATTGGCAATAAACGTGAATACGGTGTGTTTGTCGGTTTAATTAAAACAGTCATTCTGTTCTAGGCACGGCTAATGTGAATAAACAGCCAGATTACGCAATAAATTTCTTATGCAAAGAAGCCAAGTGCTTGCATTTTATACGGGAAAGGGACAACATGGAGTCGACAACAGACAAACAAGGCTGGAGTACTTTGTGCCAAATTTCTGTTTAGTCTCATGTACCAGACTTTATTCAGCAGACTTGTGTCGCACAAACACATTAAAACTGTTTATAGGACTCTATAATCTGATAACACAATATCATCGTGTTGGACGAGTACAATCTCGAAATTACGCACATTGACGTCACGCTGCCTTTGTATACAAAATGAGATTGTTTCATTCTTTATACTAGGGCAAACGAATTACTTCACCACCCTCATACTACGTCATGACGCGCGTACTCTCTCGTTCCAGTTATTGCTAACTAGTTTTTGCGTAATAGGCTACAATTGATTAATATGAATTCATAAAATACAGACTTTAATTGAGGAAAATCGTTTCAACTCATAATCGTAATAATTTACGTCACACAGCTTTAGTCTATAAATTGGAAACTTTTTCTCGCGTCTTATTTAGCTGTGTTGATAGATTAAATAGGTAATAATTTGGATACTATTTTATTGGTCTTCTTGGTATTGCATCAAGAGATTTATTTATTGAGTTCCACTAGTTTTAATACATTTATTTAAATGACATATTAAGGAATCTTTCACTCGAATTCGAATTAAAACCTAGTAAGCTGGGTTCTTCTAAAACATCAACATATTAATTGACCGACGATTTTGTACCTTGTATTAGGAATTTTCTTTCAAACATAGCAAAATAATTCATACCTATCCAAAATCCTGGTACAGAGTATTCACATTTAGAAACCCTTTTTGTAAAATGGGATAAAATGCAAAGTTTTGACTAAAATTAGTAGTAACAAGAATGAGGGAAGAGATCCTACACAAGTATTTATGTAGCTGGTGACTGGTATAAGTATTAATCCATTCTAAATGGAAGTTATTGGCATGCGAACTCCGATAGGAGCCGGATGAGTGGTGTATAAAGGTCCAAAACTCACAGCGCACTTGAATGAATAAGCGCTATTTGTATATTATACTATATATCATAATGATTATTGAGGTAGTTCATCCGTTTGTTTGTAGAGTCTCCGAAACATGTCGAAATGCTAGTTTTAACGCACCCGTGTCAATGCATTTAAAAAGTATAGGTAATAAAGAATATTCAAATATTAGGTATATTGTTTTAAAGTACATTATAATGTTATAGAAATCAAATATTTTATTTAGTTTTAACATATGAATAAAAAAATATCTTTTTTATTGAAGCAAATACAAGTTAGGTTCCTTATTGTTAATAGGATTTTTTATTGATGGATGTGTCGTTTTAAAAATAAGTATATTTTTAGTCCGCCTTAAAAATTTAACTAATATATTATGTAATGTGAATGAATATACTTATAACATATATAGATATGCTCAAGTATACACATCTACCAGCATGATTTATAATTTATATTATCTATATCAGTCACAAAACAGAGCCATAAAAGTTTATTTATTTATTTATTTCTTTATTTGGAAAAACAGTAGTTGTTACATTGTAGCATGGATACAAAAATCGTTACAAATAATATATTACAATGTACAACACTTTAAAATATTTATAAATAAATATTGGTATTAAAACGATCTCACTATCCAAGCACTATTCACTTGCAGTATAAAGGAGAAATATTTCAAAATTAAAATTCTTTGAACTCTAGATACCAGACCGTACTAGGGATTTGTTCCACAATCTTACTAAACAGATTTAGTTTACAATTTCTATTAGTACCTAAGTATTCTTTAAAAATAAATACTTAAATAATTATTATTAACAAAAATGTGATAGCCTATTTGGACTGTGAAGATAGTAATTACCTGGATTAAATTAGGCGCGGCACTATGTTTAGTATTTTAATTTTTCAAAATAGAGTACGACGCTTTGTTGTTCTAAATTTTAGGTAGTGTTGTTTACGTGTAGTTGTAGCATTACAGAACTTTGCCAAGAAAAAGTTTACGTAGTGTTTACGGGAGACCGACACGTATCCGCTTTGGAGGATTTAATCAATTTCTAATCCTTGACAAATCATGTTACAGCAACATTTATTTTTATACCATAAATTTACTTGCGGATCTGTCCACGAAAAATTCTTTACCTGAATAACAGCTCCGTATGTAATGTGAATTTTTGCAAGAAAAAAAATAGCTTAAATTTCTCGCCAACCTTGAAACGCTTCATTCGTTCTATACATTTACAGCGTACGAGCTACGGAAAGAAATATGAAAAGATTTACGAATAATTTATTCATAAAATAAATTATAAGTGGACCTGACACTTTTTACATGCCAAAATGTTTCTTATTTAATTATCCTTTCTAAAGTATTGTTTGCAAATTGAAATGATGTGTTCTTTAGGTGATGATGCACGGAATCAACAATTTAGTAGCATATTCATTATGAAATGAATGAAACAATATCCACATTATATTATAAAAAAAATATTAAACAACAAAAGTAAAAATAACATATTTTAAAAATATGATGTTTTTTTCTTTAAGCATTATAAATTTCGAATCGAAGAGAGCTTCTACAATGGCAGGATGCCGTTTATATTTGAATGAATTAATAATAAAAAATAGGAGACAACCCTATTACTACCAATTCCATGACTCTAATTTAATTTTGTTAAAAATTGCAAAGTTAACGAAATGAAGGCTTTAAGCAAAGATCGTGCACGCGATATTGTAGATATTAATTCTTCGCTTATACACGAAAGTTATGTTGCGCTCGTTCATAGCTTTTATATGCCCCAAAGGTAATTGATTTCCCTTTCTGGGTAAAGCGCCCCATTATGTCGCTTCATTAAAGAACAAAGTAAATCAATGGAAGCGTAAAAACTGTTAATTGACAAGCATATTATGCTCTATCAGATGACGTCTCGTAAAAATATTTTATATATATTATATGTTTTGTTGTCAAATTGCAATTCTTATGTTTAAATGGTTGTCGAATTGCAATTCCATATCTAATATTTTAATTAGGTTGCGTTAACATCCCACTGCGTGAGATTCCTTCAACTGGTGTAGAAGCCTGGTATAAGCTGGAAGCCCGTTCTCAGCGATCATCGGTGCAGGGTCGCATCCGTCTGCGCCTGTGGCTGTCTGCCAGGGAGGCAGGCCGACATGACGATGACAACTGGCAACAGGTAATAAATTCTGGGTAGCCCGTTTTTTTCATTAAAGCAATTACAGGCTAGACCGAGTATAGTCATAGAAGTAATAAATCATGAAGTCTTGTCAAAATATGACACATTGCGTAGACGGTTTATGATAATAGTATATTGGTTTTGATGTATTTTGAATGCTTGTTTATAACGAATAAAATATACATAACGAATATTCGTATTTATTAATATATATTGATTATACATAAGTTAGTATTTATAAGGATTTTCATATTGTGTTTTGAGTCAGTCATCTAATTTTACTTCTCTTCTTATCTTACACTTAATTTCAAAGTTTTTTTTCTGTTTGGATCTTTTTACTCGGAATAACCACCCGCCCTGAAACGCCCGGAAAATGGTGGTTTAGTCTCCCTATTGTTGACCGTGTACGAAAATTTTCCTCTAACATTGCTCAATATTATAGACTTATGGATTACTGCCTGTTTTTGGAGAGTGTTGATATCTGGAATTGTGGAATTTAACGTATATATTTGGATAAAACTTTTGCTACTATATCCATTGACAACAACCATATATCTACTCGCTGCCCATTGAACACATTGAATTGTCACTATAGAGATGATCTGTGTTACTTATTAATATTAAAAAAAATGTGAAATTTTTTGTAAGCGCATCAAAAACTAAACAATTTTGGATGAAATGAACTAGATTAAATCGAAAGTTACTGTTTATTCCAATAATTTGCTCCCATGGGAAATAATTGAAATTCTTAATCTGTTTTAAATGACGACATTGGCGATTGAGGGACTTTTGTAGCAGGAAAGGCATTTCACACGGGCACAGTCCTGAGCAACACCTATAATGGGAATAAATTCAAAATTCTTATAAAACTCACAATTTTTTTACTTTTACCTAACATAAAGTTACAAATTTCCCATTGCCACCACTACGAAGAGCTGTTTGTTTCGCTCGCTCTACTAGTTTATCGGTGAAAGCTATAGTCAGATAGTTGAATATAAAAACCACAGGCATTTTTCCATGCGTTTTTATAACCTGTTCAATACTCAGTAATTGACGTACGCGAAATCTATGATAGATAATACTGTTCCTGCAATAACGACTTATTGGGCAATAAGGCACATAATGGATTTTACTATATTGTATTACAACATAACAGAGCATCTGTAATCTTCAAAGCCAGTGCACCGTACATAAAATAATTTATTGGCTTTTTGCAACGAACAAGAACCATTACCTAGTCGGTACGTCAATACACGTAGTGTGTAGCCTTTGTACCCACCGCGGCTCGCCGGCGGCGCCCGGCGGTATATCTACTGTACGTTATCGCGGGGACGAGCCGCTACTCGCGCACGCTCCGTCGCCCGTGTTGTTATTTTGGATCATATCGCCCCTTTTATTAGTTCAACAGCCCATAACCGATATAGATTTATACACCAGTGCCACTTTATAATTAACTTCGTATACCATAACGTCATTACATAAGCTACGGCTGCAAATTTTCGCTCAGACCTACAAACAAAATTTAAAAACAAAACTTGCACCTAATGGATTCCGTGTATATAAATTAAACATTCCAAGATAGCGTGATTGTGAAACTAATGTGAAGAAAATGAATCGTATTAGCTATTTGCAGAAGGCACAGATTATTTGAGAAAAACCGACAGTCCACCCGCTTGACGAATTCGCAACGAGAATTTAGACAACGTAATGTTGAAATGCATTATAAAGATATTTATCAACTTTTCATAATAAAATACAAATTCTGAAAAAAAATACGGTAGCATCTTCAGTATTACATTTATAAAGATCAACATAAAAAATGAACAAAACCATCTTTATAAAGCACCAGATTATCGGCGCTTAAACGCTAATAACTTAAAGTATGCATACCGAGGGGACAGTTCGAGTAGCTACGGAACAAACATTGAATACATTTACATCGAATATCACGATAAAGAATTTCCCAGTATCTCAGTAACGTATTCAGTGTATTCAGCGAGTGAATCTCTTTTGGCCCAGCGTAATCAAGTGAGCGAGCGAGTAAAGCGAAATTGCGATTACACGATAAATCCAATTCATTCGTCATAGGTGCTTTTTCTGTGTGATTCAGTGGAACTGGCTTTTTTCGCTTCAAAAATTTTGACATCCCAATTTCATTATTCAGCGTTTTAGGCTGTTCTTTGGTATCACCTTTTCCAAATGGTTAGAGATTAATGATCGGCGTACATTTTCTCATGCGGCTTAAGACCCGCACTCGACTAACTTAGAGGGTGGTTTTACAATTAACATACTTATTATGTTCAATTGGATATTATCATATTCTAGTTTTAATTTTTAAATCGTATTTTAAGTAGTCTATTTCGAAAGGAGTTCATGCGAATCTGACACGATATCAGAAAACAGACGCCGACAATAATAGTGATAGTTGGGAGACAAGTGCCATATTACAAAGAAATGACGTTCTATCATATTACGAGCAAAGAAACAGAACACCGGCGGATGAAACGTAAAAAGAGTAATAAAATTAAAATGAAACCTCGACTGCAAAATACTATCTTGACTGGGACATGAATATTCACTGCATAGTTACGAGCTACAGGTTCGCGATAGATTAAACATAACCTATATCCAGAAAATAATGACACTTTATTTGAAATACGAAACGAGTAATATACATACATAGTCCGGCATATTTGTATATATGGCATATCACTTCTTTAATAACTATGTAGTACAAAATGCTCTGGATTCACTACCTTGCTATTTTTTTCTCTTTCATTGTAGCTATAGGCACAGTCACACAAAAACTGCCTCACTCGTCTACCCAGACATATGTCCGAAGGAACGTCGTGGAATATTCCACAAATATGTAGAAGCATTCCCAACTTTCTAGCACATTTAGATCCGCTCCGAGAGTTACGAGAAATTTTCGAACTACGTAGATATTTCTAGATCATGCCGTACTCAAATATTCCACACTTAATACAGTACAAGTATTTACATGTATCAGCCAGCTTAATGCTATAAAATGTTTAACTTTAAATGTGTCTCCAACTGCGGTATTCATTTTTGCCTCTTTTTTTATTATTTCATTCTTCATTAATAGACAATGATTGACCCACATCTGATATTTTACATTCAAATTTAAACGTAACCTATATGGATTTCTACATCGCCGATAACCCAGTACGTTTATTCTTCTTTATTGTCCTATAGGTGATACAAAATAATGTAGGTAGTATATTCTTTATGATTTTTTAAACCAGGTTCGTCAACACGAGAGGCTTTTTGGCGTATTATTGGCGCATGAAGTGGAGACGGCGGCGAATGCAACGGGTGCAGAAGGTGAAGCCAGCGCCGCCTTTGAAGGAGAACTCTGCGGTGCAGCCCAGACCCTGCTGCACCAACACGCCATACAGGGCGACCTTAGCGCGCTACAGGCTGCTATTGCACGCTTCGCTGCAGCTTGCAGGCTCAACAGTGACGCCCCGGTTGACCCAAAGTAAAAATAAGATCTAGAACGTATTTTACGATTTTATATTTCTTTGACGCTCGTGGTTTGTGTTCATTCTTTGCCGAATCTATAGGTATAATAGTGCTGCTAGCACTATGTTTATTTGTGCTGTTTACCTACGAAACGGAAGTGTTATTCTGAAAATTCAATGACAATTTGAAATTAATGTTCTAAAATAAAATAATTGAGATATTGAGACAACGCTTCTAAACTAAAAAAGAAAATACATAATTTGTGTTAGTTGTAATAACCTATACGCTTTTTAGCTTTTATTTGGGCTGTTTATGACTGCCTAAAATGCAGTCTAATAAGCTTAAAATTTTCGGAATACACAGTTCAGCGTAGTTAATAGCGTTTGCATAGTTACTTATAATATTTAGGTACATGTACAAACTGCTGACCGAGTTGGAAAGGGCGTGGTGCTCGAGCGAGATTGACGCAGGCGCGGGCGCAGAGTGCGGCGCCACCGTCTCCCGTGACGAGGAGCGCTGGCTGGCCGACTGTTTTGGCGAGCTGGTCGAACGCGCGCTCCACCAACTACGCCTGCACAGGGACCTCTATCCTGTTCTACATCGCCTCAGTCTTAACAAGTATATACTCCTAATTTCATTCCATTTAATATTGATTTATTTACGTTTACCAAAAGATAAATTAAACGCCGATCTCGCATCGATATTTTTTTTACTTTTGCGGATGTTTATGGACGCAAACCTGCTACTGTTAAAAACCTCCTATATAATCACTTCTATATGACACTTACATCGTGTGTTCTATATTAAAGTGTAAAACCAGGGATAGGGACCTACGTCAGCGTTTCATGTTTTGCGATTAGCCTCTACTTGATTCGGACTGTGCAGGCCAGCGTGACTATGTATACTGGCGAGGTATAACATTCTCACGTCATTCATTATTCTATCTGAATGGTACTATACTAATCATCAAGTGCAGTAGTCACCTGCTATGCCAGAAAACCACTGTACTGGAACATCGACTCATGACGAACAAAATAATTTAACACGCTGCACTATAGTGTACCTAAATGAAATCCCAACATGTTCGCTGTCAGACTCATTAGCAATTGACGAGATCAGTAGCAACACTATTGGACAGATTCAATTAACGTAATGATATCTAGTTTATCTGTCCACTGCGAAAGCTCGATAATGTAATTTACATTTAATTTGCAGAACCAATTAGTATCATAACTTTGTCTTATTAATGTGCTGCGGAAATTAATTTATTAAACAAATTATAGACTATGAAAAAGATAGTTATATGATAATTGATCAAAATAAAGTAATCTAAAAATGCTTGTCTTTGAGAAAAGAGCTTATATTAAGCAACAATAATTTATTTTTACAAAGTTTATTATCTATATACTATTATATAAAGCTGAAGAGTTTGTTTGTTTGTTTGTTTGAACGCGCTAATCTCAGGAACTACCGGTCCAAATTGAAAAAATATTTTTGTGTTGGATAGCCCTTTGTTCGTGGAGTGCTATAGGCTATATATCATCACGCTATACCCAATAGGAGCGGAGCAGTAATGGCTAATCTCAGGAACTACCGGTCCACACTGAAAAAATCTTTTTGCGTTGGATAGCCCTTTGTTCGTGGAGTGCTATAGGCTATATATCATCACGCTATAACCAATAGGAGCGCAGCAGTAATGGCTAATCTCAGGAACTACCGGTCCAAACTGAAAAATTCTTTTTGCGTTGGATAGCCCTTTGTTCGTGGAGTGCTATAGGCTATATATCATCACGCTATACCCAATGGGAGCGGAGCAGTAATGGCTAATCTCAGGAACTACCGATTCGAACTGAAAAAATCTTTTTGTGTTAAATAGCTCTTTGTTTGTGGAGTGCTCTAAGTTAAATATCAGCACGCTATGACCAATAGGAACGGAGCAGTAATGAAACATGTTGCAAAACGGGAACAATTTATTAGTTTTGAGAGCTTCCGTTGCGTGCGCTGCGTAAACGGTTAAAGTTATGCAACAATGATGTATGACGGGATTGTTCCTCTTAAAAAGTTCTAAAAAATATATTATAAAACAAAGCCCCCCGCTGCATCAATCTGCCTGAACGTGTTAAACTCAAAAACTACCCAACGTATTAAGATGAAATTTGGTATGGAGACAGTGTTAGACCCTGGGAAGAACATAGGCTCCCGGGAAACTACTACTTTTATAACGGAAAACTTTAACCTGAAAAACTTTATAACGCGGGCGGAGCCGCGGGCAAAAGCTAGTTGCTAATATCAGAGACTTGTTACATCCAAACTTTTTTGGTATACGAAACATAGGTTTATCCCAATGGTTGCCGTTTGTTGTTTTTACTTAAACATAACTTTTTTATCCTTCATATTTCAAGAATAAGTTATCATCAAAATATTTAAGTATAGCACCGTACAATAATAATTACTGCTACAAATAAAATAATTCATAGCTAATAATATACTTGTCTACCTGTCGCAAAATCACTTACATTTGTTGAAAAACAATTATTTTCAATAATAATGAATCTTTACTAATTATCATCGCACTTAATGTTAAGTAGATTTTTTTAATATATCAATTCACATAAACAAACAAAAATTTCGAATATTTAAATAAATAACAACCGATGACTTAATGTAATAGTATGTCTCTAAAACTGGAGAAAATATACATATACGGACTATAAACTGTATTCTTAATAAAAAAAAATCTTTAAATCGGTAGTTCTTACGGATACAGATTTGAGTGCTTGTTTCATAGCTAGCCATCGCTGTTAGATTTCAAAATGGCCTCAATTTCACAGAGAGGCTTTGTGGTCAGAATAAGGCTAGGCAATGGCCACTCTAGTGCTAGGATTTTAAGTAACTCAAAGGAATGGTTGTTACCACTTCACCACAACCGGCTCAGTGTATATGCTCAAAGGTATCCCTAGTGGCTGGATTGAAAACACTAGCTTTAATAAACAAAATCAATTACGTAGAGACTCTTATACTTAATTATCTGGTTTTAGAAACTAACACAAAGAAAACAAATGTAAATAATCATTAAAACCCTGGTTGAAACAAAATGGTTTTCTTTTTATTTTTAATACAAATTGTTTACAGAATGATTTATTATTCGTCAAACATATTCAATAAGTTAAATGTTCAATGTTTCGAGGATAATTTTATTTACAGGTTGGAATATTTATTACGTTGTTTGAGCCAACTATCTCAAATGAAAGCATTTTGGCGCTGCTGTCCATTCAACAAAGAAATCAGGCAAGTATAATGATTTTCCAAATACAGGGCCCTTTAAAATTTTATTGGATTAAACATTCATTTGAAATCTGATATTAATTTCTGTCGAATTGTCTCGCCAAAACATTTATTGTTCTTGTTTAACATTTCGGCATTTGCTCTTTGTTTAAAATATAACGTTTTATGTGTAAAAGATATTTCATTATCTTTCAAATCGACAGATTCTAATGGCAGTTTTATTTTAAAGATTCGTTTTGCAAATATTATAAAGTTTACCAAACCGTTTCAAAAGATGTAAGTTTATAGTTCTTTCCTTTTGCTATTTGTTCACAAGATTTTACTAAACTGAAGTGTTTCAATCATAGCCCACCACGTGTTTCCGAAAAAAATCACTGACGGAATATTCATTCGAATTATTTTTATAATGTTGTCAAATAAATACAAATTATTATGCTATGTCACTACACATTTTTTTTTTAATTCAGTGAGCATATTTTATTACCATAACATTTCCATATGTGGATACTTATAGCCCTAGGACAAGTTTTTTTTCTTTATTGATTCTATAGAAATAAAACTGTTATGTAACAATCCACGATATACGACAGGAGTGAAATAGTGGGCGCCCTACGTAAAGGTACATCGGAGTGGTACGAAGCTCTTTGTGCTCAAGACACTGAATCGGAACGGGGCGAAGATCTCGTCAACTTGATCACGCTTGTGCAAATTGATCTGCAGCAGGGACTCACATACTATCATCCGCTGTTTGAAACGTGAGTAGTAAACCAACGCCCTAACGTTGTTAACAGTAATTTATTAAATCCAACTGCACTACGATAGCACGTAGATAGATTTGTTTTGACATGCTCTAGTTTTTAGGTTCAGACTAAATTTGCGTTCAAACACGTAGTTACTGATAATATTATGATAATGATTTGGTAGATAAATAATAACTGTTTGAGGCACGAGATGATCACGTTTTACTGAACCACGGGGAAAAATCATCGCAGATTATTGCTAGATCAAAATTCAAGCATTAAAAGAGGCTCACAGTAATAACTTCGAAGTGAAATACACAAAATGTTCTATGAAACACAACATAACTCTATGTGATATCCATGAAAAAGGTCAAACTTTTGTTGTCCGCAAGACTTCTTTATGTTTGCTCAAGTAAATTTCGCAAGATGACGCAAACTTAATATTTCAGAACGAATAATGTGCCGTACTTCAGCGTCGTTTTCACACAGATCGATAAAATGGTAAGTAAAGTATATGTCTGGATTATAAACTAGTCTTTGTTCATTTTTATAATTATAAAAAAAACTGCGGTTACTACAAATAATATATATTACTAAATCGATTTTTCTGTGAATACTCATTAGTCTACGGAGTACAGAGCTTGTGACATTTACTTTAAATAGATTAAGATGTAAATAACCCAGTAAGCTATTCAAAATTAAAATGATTTAGGATATAGGTACATGGAAAACTAAAATAACTTCCAGTTTGTGCTTAGAGAACTACGTATATTACCCATATACGCCTGCTGGCCACGATTTAATCTAATTTTAAAATTTTAGTAACTATTATACTTCGAAAAAACCTTACCTTGTTAAAATGTTACGTAAAAGAACCCAGAAGCGAATACTAACAACCATCAATGTGCTCACAGATTAAACAGAAATAGTTGTCGTAGGTATCTATATATCTATATATCAGTGGCGAAGGGTGAAAATTTTCAAAAGGTAACCCGACCCAATCAAATATGGCCTTAGATAACATATCGAGGCCAATTTTACAGAAAACAAAAACTAAGCCAACCATAATAAACCTAAAAGGGAAGCCGGCAGGCATCGGGTTGTATGGACGCTTCGCCACTGCTATATATATATATGTGTGTGTGTGTGTAGGTATGTACTTCTTAGCCATCCTGTAAAGCTAATACAAGAAAAATTTATATATTGGATGATCCATTGATTTTAATTGGGCTATTTTTTGGGTCCGTTACTGTAATCGAATATTTTATTACCTTGACAACTAAGACCTTCATTGTATTGTTAGTAATTTAATCAAGATGTATAATATATATCGCCAATTTTTTTGCCCGATGCCTCGAGGCAATTTTGTAATTACTAACAATAACACCTTTCATTGTCACTTTGTCTGTTAACTGGTATATCATTTACAATTTCAGTTACTTTGCCTCTTGGGCAATATTATATATCTAAGGCCCTTAGATTTCAGTTTGTATTTTGTACGTGCTCAGGTTTAATACATCTAACCAATAATTATTTGTATAAGTGAAATGAGTGTTTTAATCATGAATTACGCGTATTATAATTAATTAGCTGTATTATATAAACGACTCTCTCCCAGGTTAATAAATAGGTCACACAGTAAAATGCGGTCAATGATTACGTGTCATTTACAATGAAACGTAATTCAATTCAAGACTCATCTGCGTTAATAGGGTACCGGACTCATTTTTGTTCTTAACAATTATCAAATATTTACATAATATAAATTATAACACCAAAGAAATTATTAAAATCCAGTGAAAAATCAACAAGTTATAAGCATTTGAATTTTGGTGGAAGGGGTAATTAACAAGAAACAGAAAGAGACAAAATATCCACATGTGACGTCATCGGGAATTACGACGCGTGCGAAAGAAAGAGATGAAGCGATATCCCCACATCGCGCCCACTTCTGCACATTACAATATTTTAAATATGAATTACTCGCTCATTTTTTAACCAATTTTTATGCTGTTTTCGCAGAAGTGCTTCTTTTTCGTATTTAAAGCCATTACATATAGAATAATGTACAAAATCGAGCATAGGCCGGTCCCCTATTGTTTTGTGGGAAATAGGTTTATGCTTTCATTATAGGAAATCAGAAGGACATATAAATCGATAATTAAACTTCTGTACTTCTTACAAGTAAAATTAAAACTGAAGCTCCTGACAAATTTAATATATGGACAAGCGTATATATTTTTGGTTTAATGTCAAAATCAAAAATGAAAAGTAAATTACCTAAGTTTATACAAATTTTCATAATCTCAGCACATTCCCCAGAGGCCACGTGACAAATTGAGCTGACAAGCCTCAATTGTTTTACCGCGATATTTTTCCCCACATTTAACCTCAAAAAGCATGGATAGCCAGTAGGTATTTTACTGTCATTTACTCTTCGGTGCATCCCGTAGATAGAATATGCAAAAGTAGTTTGAAATCCGTCACGCAATATCGCCGACGCGACGCCGCACGTGCAATTATCATAATAAAGGGGCGTGCGTCCATCTTTACATTACAGGGCTGGGCCCATTATCGACTACATTGACCCAACGTGGCTCGATAGATAAAGTATATAGATAGATAACTATATAACTGTAGATAATTATTAACAGTTTTTATTGATTTTAAAACATTGTAGGTATGAAGGCTTCTCCATAACGATATGTATTGCAATTTGAATATAAACTTGCAACTGTTGATTCACATAATGCATAAATAATTTCCTTGCTTGTTCTACGTACTACGCGAGTACTTTGGCATAGAATTATAATACTAATTTCATGTTATACTAATACAAGAAAAAATCACAAATAAAAAATATTATGTTAGTCATAAGATTCAATATTTGTACCGACGGTAATTAGTAACGAATCCTTGTGAATTTTTAATACATTCAATAATTGTTTTGTCCATACATAAATACATTTCTATTATTTAAAAAAAATCAATTAACTAAATACAAAAGTTTTGAAATATTTAAAATCGATACAACACCCTAATAAGCAACAAGCTTAATTGGCATCAACAAAGTTTCAGCACAAATTGCCAATTTTCTAGATGACTTTAAATTTCTCAGTCTGTGAAAGCAAATCTCAATGTCTTTAAAATGATGGACAGTCTCCTAAGATAAAGTTTTGTAGCTACAGGGGTCACGGTAGCTACCTTTACTGTCGCGTCTCCAAAAATGTCTTTTTCATGTCCAAAATTCCATTTATAACAAAATTTCAGAGCCACTTTTTATGATATCTGTCTATCAGTCAATGTTAAGTTTTTTAGTAAGTGAAATAATAACGTCGTGTCTGTTAATATGAATAAAATTTTGTTTATGAAAAATCAAAAATAATTGTACTTGCGAATACAACTAAATATTCACAAGGAATTACTTTTCACATTCTAAAATCGATACCAACTACATTGCATCTTTAATCAGGATCAATTGTTTTATAAACCTATAGATAAATAAATAAATAAATATAGATTAGCGTAGATGCACGTCAAAATTTAGAAAAGATTGAGTCAAACCATTTTTAAATAAATGTCATAATGGTCGTAAGAAGCATTTATCAATTAAACTACAAATCATGCTTACCTAAGGCACGTAGTAACACAATCTGTAAATTGATAAATTTTGAGAACTAATGCTTATTACAGCCACTAAAACATATAATTATATATAACTGCACTTATGTAATATTAAGAGATTCGTATACTTTAAACACTAATAATTCTGTTTGCAGTTTGTCGAATTGTCAATAATGTTATTATTTATACAACTATCTTATTCTATTTCCTTTAAATATTGGATAATAATTGTGCGCAATACTATGCCGAGGAGTAGATATGTAACAAAAGTTTCGAAGCGACATACCTCGAGCTAAGCACACTTAGAACTTGGAAGTACCTATTATTACTTCTGTGAGTATGTCGTTTGTATACAATAAATGTTGAAGTAATCTGAAATTGCAATCGAAGGTATCTGGTACACAATAACTTTCTTGATATTGAATAAGAAATACACAATTTTATAGTTTGATTGTACCGGCACATAAATGGACCGTTTCACAAAAATAGAGTGGACTAATATCATCCTATATTTCTTTTGTTTATTGCAAATACTAATTAATTATTATATGCAATTGCGATAAAACTAAGTATTTCTGCTGTAAACAATGCCCTAAAAATCTTGAATTTCTTAGGTATCTGAAGATATTAGGCAATGCGTAGAACATTGGGTAGCTGAAGGCTGGTGCGGAGTTGCCGAAGAAGAAATCTATGACGAACAAGGCAATGGAGGTAAATTAATGACGAATTAATTGTCTTAGCATTGTATTAACGTACAATTACGTATTACACTTTATTTGGATATTATACAAAAAATATATTTTTGTTTACATTATCTATTGTAGTAATATGCGTGGTATCGGCAAAAACACTCCCATTTGAGCTACTAGCGGCGGTTCGGGAGCTGTGCGCTGCCGCTGCGCCCGCGCCGCACCCGCACTCCCCGCACGACCCACCCTCGCAGTTGCTTCAAGCTTACATGTAAGTCTTATAATAAGATTAGAACAATTTCGAATATTACAATGGACTTTATTAACAGCAAAAGCCATTCTCATAATTCAGCAGAAAAAATAATGTGTACAAAATGTAAAAATATTTTGTATACGTATGGAAATACGCGTAGGATTGATTTAAGCTCGAACTATGTATTACACGTTAATTAAGATTTTCTACTTTATTAAATGATCACGTACTCCTCACGCACTACTTATTTTTTTACAGCTCTATCATAAGTAAGCAACAGGCTTTACCACTAGACAACACCCAAATATACATAGATAGTGTATGATGTTTACTCTCAGTGTTTACTTATGAAAATGGCGTGGTACTGAAGTTTAGAGACGAATAGTATAAAAACAGGTCCCAACTATATAACAAACAGGTTTTAATCTCCTAGCAGCTTCGAAATCTGGTAGACAGAATATGGCGATCTCATATATTATATTTAACGCCAGTACATATATTAGAATACGGAGGTATATTAGCGTATTCTCCATTTAAAACACGTCTAGCTGAAAGCTGTATTTTGTAAAAGCTTCTTTGCATTCATTCTTCTATGCAAATTAACAAACCTTTTGTGCTGTATATGCTATTCTATTCAATATAGAAAAGTTCATGGATATTGAAATGACCGTCGAAAAAATAAACCTGAAAATAAAATACGAGAACAGACGGTATCTGTTTTCCAACACAAAATGTTTTCTTAATATTATGTATTATGAATTGCAAATTTTGTAATACATACATATCTACTTGAATAAACCATGTGAGTGGGCAAAATTAGCAGGCAACATGAAATAAAATAAACACATTCGTGCATTAATTACTGTTACAAAATAGTAGAATCAGTCCAACTCTAATATTTTAGATTGAATTAAATAATGTACATGCCTTAACAGCGCTATACAACACCCAATTATAAAACAAAAATTATAATATGTGTATGTGAGTTGTGAAAGTTAAACAGATTACATTAAAAATTCCACGAATGAGTGGTACAAAGCTCTAGGGGTGTGTACTATGTACGCATTATTGAGATGGGAGCAATTAACTAGTGTTAATTAAGGATTGTGCCGTAAACGGGCCTCGTGTAATTGTTGTGTAAGCATGTAGTTACATCGGCGACACGTGTTGCGTTATACTGGTTGTTGGTCGCAGGTGGTTCGAGCCGCTTATTGATCGATGGCTCGCCGTTACCAAAACTATGGCGCTGCAGAGAGTGCGCGCCTCCGTCGAACTCGGTAAGAGAATACAAATGTGTTCTTTAATGGTTTTGTAATAATTGAAGATTTCTTTAATGTATGTTTTACTGTTAACAAATAGTAGGTACCTGGCAAGATTTTTAATGAAATTTCTGAGTTTCTTTCACACTGAAAAAGTATTTGATCATTTTAAATGCTCTTAGAAATTGTAAATATAATCGTTTTTAGGAATGGCCTTTAAATTAAATTCTATCTTCCATTTGATTAAAAAGATATCTTTACGGCTTTTGAGTTTGAAGATAAACAGAAATTAGACAGCGAGATTAATGCAGATATTTTTAGAAAAATGTAGCCAGTACCTACTTGGATACGAGTTAAGACCATAATATGATTACAGTGGTGAATTAACTAATTAAGGTATTTACAGATTTACTTCATTATAATACACAATACGTTAAGAAAATAGGTAGATCCTATTTACTATTCTCGGTATATATATAGCAACAGCACTAATTTGATCATTTAGTGTACATAACTAAAGTATACATAATTTTGGAAATTTCGGCGAAAGAGGGAAGGGAACTGAATGGTCTTCTTCAAGTCGTAGGTACTGATGAATGCATCTTATAAAATATTTAAAATATGTTTCTTATAGAAAAAGGTATTCTTATCTATGTTCGCAGGATTGTTAGACATTGAAATAAAACTATTTTATGAATATCATCGCGGTTTTTTATATTATAATTTTCTCCCGACGTTTCGATTCCTATGCAGCCTTCATAGTCATGGTCTGAGGTGTTGGTCGTCGAGAAGTCGAAGATACAATATCTATCTATGTTTTAGAATTATAATTTTTTTTTAATCCGGAGAAAATTATAATACACTAATGATTTCTTATGTTTACGCGAATGTTAGACATTGAAATAAAAACTATTTAAACGGATTTTATCGCGGTTTTTTATATTATTATTTTCTCCCGACGTTTCGAAGACTTTGCAGCCTTCATGGTCACGGGGGGGACTGAGGTGTTGTTCATCCGTAAAGTCAAAGTTACAATATCTACCTACATTTTTCAAATATACAACTTTTTAAAATTTTTTATCTGTTGACGGTCCGATCTACGCAGAATGAGCTCACAGTGTCTTGAGGTCTGGCAGCCGGTCTTTTGGGATCCGATTTAATTAAATGTAGAACAGGATCCCAGGCTTGTGCAAGCTTCCAACCATCTTCCCTATTGAAATTATAATACACTAAGCCGCGATAAAATCCATAAAATAGTTTTATTTCAATGTCTAACATTCGCGTAAACATAAGAAACAAATTATACAAATATGGTAATTTATTTTCTTTTGGTATCGAAAAAATAAAACACCCATGGTGTGTTTTATTTATGTACATTGTTGTGGGATAATGTTACACGTGATCAGAATGGCACTGAACTATGTTTACAGAATCGAACACTCAAGTTGCTAGTTTTTCTCTATTAGAAGGCCTTCACCATCGCCAACTATTTGCCAAATTCGAGTCTTGTTTCAATTGACCCCAGTCTCCCCTAATTATATTGTCATAATATGTTACCAATCAAAATGGAATTTAGGATACAAACACAAAAAGTGATGATTCTATCACGCGAATAGAACCTGAAATCTTTTGTATTGTATCTGCCAATATGAACATCAATCCAGAAAAAAAATTAAACAGCATTTAATGAATAGTTTCAAATAACATTATACTATAACAATGTAATTTAAATCGTCTTTAAATGGCGTAGTTACCCAGCCAAATACCTCGTAGCATTTATTTCAAAACAATAGCATGATAGAGATTGGAGATGCGGTCGAAATTAGAACAGCTCGCTTACGATAGATACTTGTGCGGTTTGAAGCGACCCTAATCAAAGGAAATGAACAACACACAATCCGACAGAGCATTTCCGGGCATTTCGCCTTTAGGAAAGCAGAATGTTTTTACAGAATTTTTGATTGTCAATAATGAATTTTCGTGTTGAAGATAAACAACATAGCGAATAACATTTCTTTTAAAATTTTAATGTAAAATTGCTTATTGTTTTATATACCTAGCATCTTTGATATGTTTGAATTACATTAGTATATTATCGTTACAAAAATTCAAAGTAAAAAATATTTGATCTCTTCAAAATAAAAATCTTTGGCAAAATCCCCGTGAATTTCTCCATGAAACCATTCTTTTGCAAACGTCTAAAGGACTAACGCAGTGAATAAAAAGACGATTTTCAAATAGCATTGGCATTATCGTTGAGAGGGCAAAAGGCGAAGGTTCACACCCCGAGCCGAGGCAGGCTACTATTTAGATAAGCATCAGTATCAAACGTTGCTGTAACACGAAACCTTTTATTTCGAGGAGACAAGGCTTTCGTTATCTATGTTATATTTCGATTATTAAAGGTAACACAGGATATTTAGTGAACTATTTATATCGGTTTCGAAAATTTTCAAATACACGGAGTATAATTAATGCCCACTGTTCGCATTGTTTTTGGTTCACAAAATTATGTCAGGGTAAAATGTCTCATAGGTACCCATAACGATAAAATAAAATCCGATTGCGCTATTTCTAAATAACAAAGCAAGTCTAAAATAAGATACTAATAATATAATATCGAAATTTCTGATCTATTTATGCGATTTTAACAAGGTGAATACTTTGAAATAAATTCTAAAATATTACTTGTAATCACTGAATAATGTTTTAGACCGTCCCGTAGAGGGAGAACATCTCGTGAAACATAGCACTTCATCAGTGGACACGGCGGCTTGGTGAGTACCTACACCTGTAATTTAGTTTATAAACCTGCTGGCTCTCCGCCACGCAGCGATGTAACGTGGGCCAACCAGCTTACAAAAAACTACTTGATAAACCTACTTTCGTGCCAAAAGGTAAATTACGTTAATATGTATTAGGTACCTTGGACAACTCTGCATATTTACAGAAATGAATGTATAAAATATTCTTATGGCAACAAATGCAAAGTCCGACTGAGACGAAACTCCACTCACCATTGAAACCCACACTGAGCACTAATGCTTTTGCAAAAGTCCCAGTAAAAATGTGTATCATAATTTCTAAGATGCTCTGCTGTGATGTCATTTGTTCGGTTGGATACCAACTCATGATGCTCATTCTAATTTATATTTGTTACTTAACACCAGCCTATACCACATGCGACTGGTGTGGCGCGCGATCGGCGGCGCAGAGGAGGGCACGGCGGGTGGGTCCCTGCGACTCCTGGAGGCGGCCTGCGCCACCGCCCTGCACTACGCGGACCTCGTGCACGGCGCACTAGCTGACCAGGGATATTATGAGAACCACGGTTAGTGAGAACACGGGACTTTGCTAAGCCCATGTTTTGAGCAGTATGTAGAATTCAAAGTACTTATTTAAATATTATCATATTGGTATTGATGCTCTCTACGGTTTGGACTAGGTATACATTATATATTTTTTTTTAGTTATCATTACGTGCATGCCATAAAAAAATGGCAGGTATCTTGTTTTCAGAGCGCTCAGTTTTCCGAATTTATTACAATACTAATCATATTTCCCCGCAGATTTTTTTTCGACTTTGTAACATATTTTATAAAAAACGCTGACAAGTTAATCACTCTTTAGCCGAAGCTAGATTGTTTGGCTACCTTTTGAGTTGGCAAGAGACCAACGAACCATTAAAGGCTTGCTATAACTATGAATGAAATCAAGTTATTTTGGTTTACATAACAAAAAATAGTCTCGCATATAATTTTCATGTTTTCAATAATGGCATCTCCCATGGACTATGTATCGCACTTGTTACCTTAATGGATGTTAAATTGTTATTTATTTTAACATAAATGGAACAAGCCTTTGTTTTCCATGAATATGAATATCTACGAAGCATTACGAAAACTAACATAGTATTCGTAACATGACATTTTAGTAGCCTACTTATGGTGGTCAGGTAGAAATATAACGTGTGAGCTTATAGACTTTTCTAATTGAAGCGACTATTTCGATTTTTATATAAGATAAAAGTTTGTTTTCACGCCTTAACGGTTCTTGGCTGTCTGCAATTCGTCGCATTTCATACGATAGTATACGTGATATTCTATATCAACATAAAAAATGGGTTCAACATATGAACAAGTTAGCTATATTCTAAAATTCACGTATATTTGTAGTCTAAACACACGAATTCTTATAAATGTATGCTAAAATGATCTATCTGCAACAGGTCAAAACAAAACAACGGAAGAAATATGTACGATCGTTAACAATCTTGAGTACGTCCGCCGCTCGTTATCCGAATACGACGATGAACACATGTAAGTACCTCGACTAGCGCCAAACTATCATCGCCTGGGTTCTAATTCTATATGCTACTCGTTATTTTGACAGTAAACGTTCCGTGTTGCATTGAAGATAATAGAACTATTAAGATTATTGACATAGACTCTTGCTGTAATCAAGTATTTGATCACAGCAAGAGTCAGAATGAGTGTACAATAATCAGTTTCGAAACAGTTGAATCGGAAATATAAGCTTGGAATTAGCAATACTGTGCACATGGTAGAAATTATATAAATTACGAGAAGCCTAACGCTTAACTGCACTACGTAATCATTAGCCAAGTTAACCATTGAAGCAAGACCTAATTAGCAATGTACAACCATGTCTGCAGTAGAAAATCAATTATAGATTGCCCTAACTACCTACATTTATTTTATTATAATTTATTGTGAATACATTCGCGAGTTTTTATTTTTTATTAAAAAGGTAATTCAGTGAAAGCTCTTTTTAACATTGAATTATAAAAACGAATTCTGAAAAAACATCAAATAACAACGGAAAAATATTATTTGAATATCTACGAAATTCATTAGAATTGTTTGTTATTCTTTTAATTTAATAAATATTTCCAATGATAAATATTAAAAAAACAAGACTACATGATAAGTTTATCACACTGCTATTAGAATAAATACTTTTTTGTTTTTTTATATTTAATTTTTATAGTTTCAGTGACCTATTTTACTCTGTACCTATGCATATAAGAACCTTGTGAAAACGAACAAATTTAGCTTAACAATGCGGCTAAGCGATTGTTAAATATTCGTAACATTGTTTTACAATGAGCGATTATCCTTTATTTTATGAAGTCATTACTATACTATATGGAACGTTTACAAACATTTCTAACAATTAACCTCCACTTTACTACTCTGATAAGTTGAGTACGCAGTCTGGTACGTTGTCTTTGTTGTCTTGTATTAATTTCTTCAATATTTTGTGCGGGTATAAAATATTTAGCAGGAACCGTTATAAGAAGTGTTGTATTTTTGAAAAATTTAATGTTTCTAATAATTTATGACATTAAATTATTCTTTTTTTTACTTACGTGTAAAAATATGCTTTATATATAATACTTGTGTACTTTAATATTTTATTTTAGGTAGATATTCGTTGTATAAATAAAACGCAGTAAGTACTTATATACTGTTTTTTTACACTATAGGTCTTAAATAAATATTTCAATATCAAATCGACTAATATAAAATAATATATTTTTGTTATATTTGTCAAGATTCTATCAGTAATAGTAATAATATCCGTCCAGTATATATATACTGTCCCATTGTTGGGCACCAGTATCCTTTTCTACTGTGATGGTTTCTATTATATAGGAAAAACAATAAATCTAAAATAATAATTCCATAAGCGGTAAAATATTCTTAATGCGTTTTCATTGTTATCGCTATAGTGGGGCATATTATTAATGGAACAGTAATGATTCCTGTTATTGGACATTTACTAGACACATTAGAAGCGGCGGTAGCCTAGTTGGGTGTGGAATAGACTGCCAAGATGAATGTCCGCAGGTTCAAATCCCAAGGGCACACACCTCTGACTTTTTTAAAAAATCATGTGCGTATTCTTTGTAAATTTATCGTTCGCTTTAACGGTGAAGGAAAACATCGCGAGGAAACCTACACATCTGAGAAGTTCTCTATAGGCATTTCGAAGGTGTGTGAAGTCCACCAATCCGCACTAGGCCAGCGGGTTTGATTAAGGCCTAATCCCTCTCAGTAGTAGAGGAGGCCCGTGCTCAGCAGTGGGCAAGTATATAATACAGGGCTGATATTATTATTATTATTACTAGACACATTTCCAGTACAAATTACCCTTTTAGTCGATCAATGAAAATTTTATAGGACACAAGCAGCTAATATTTTTACTTGTCCCTTTTGAATTCTGATTGAGCAGAACTAAAATTCAGGGTTCGCAGTCCATTGTGTATAGTAGTTTCGGCGATTTTAAAGTAACTATATATTAATGTGTATAGATATGACATATAATTGTATCTTTTACTGTAGCACCAGTTGGAAATTTTACCACCAGTTTTATCTACAGAGATAAAGGTCGCGGAACTTACTGGATGTAGACCGCTTGTAATAGTCGGTTTGGAAATCTCTAGACGAGGCCTATTTTCAGCAGTGGACTTTGAATGGCCGATGATAACTATGATTATGGAGACTAACGGGCAAGGATAGTCATTTCTTTAGTTAGACATACATACAATACTTATATCTTAAATCTCATGACCGACCAAAAATTCAGTTTGGGAGTTAAATTCAGCTAAAAATCTACTTATAGTTATATTTTCAGTTTCGGGTAAAAAAACAGCCATAATGACGGTTGCGCCGAAAATCATTGCTCGTGAATTGTCGCCCTTAGATAAATACAACTATTTTTCTAACATAGGTACTATAATTTTCTTTTTTTTATGTCGCTTAACATGAAATAACATAAACTATTTTTAGCTAACAAGAGAAATTTTACCATGAAATTTTCGGTTTCAATTTCAAATCTCGTATCGGTGGGACACTAATCCTAGATTATTATTTGTTGTCAAATTGTGTACTTATACATGTGTTATGACAGTGCAAATGACGACAATGCTCGTCAACTAGTGCGCGGTGCCCTGGGCACGTTGGATGCCCGTGCTTGCCGCGCCGCGTTGCCGCTCGCCGCCCGCTCGCGACCACCTCTCCGCAAGGCCGTGTTCCATCTAGCCTGGTCACCTGACACGCTGCCCACTGCACAAGTAAGATCTATCTACTGAAGTTGCTTTTTAATACTGGAATTTACATAACTAATGTTTTTTTTTTAACAAATGGCAATACGGTAAAATCGACGACTAACCACAATAGAAACCAACTACAAAAACTTTTCGCATAAAGCAGCGTGAGAGTTTGTTTTGCTTATAACTCCGAAACATGATAATTTTGATATCTTATTGCTCAGAAATTTCATATCTTTCTTTTTTTATCTTTAATCTTCCTAGTATCTTCTAGATATTACGGTTAGAATTTTGATTTTCACTATAGATAATTATTAGTACTATTCGGTGTGTATCCAGTGATTAATTATACACCTGCTTCTGTCAATCTCTACTCCACCTTAAGTTTGACTGAGAGAGAATGCCCTTGGCATTAAGTCCGCCTGTATACATACCATATTGTGTACAAAATGTTGAAATAAATATTGGCGTTAAAGTGAAATAAGAAAATTGTACAAACTAAATTGTGTACTGTAATAACATTGTTTATAATTTGATAAAAAATAAAAAATGCAAGCAAACCCATTATTTGTTCATTAAGTCATATATTACATGCGACATGACACATGAACTATAGTAAGCAGAAACCATGTAGAGACTGGAGGCGACAATATAAACAATGTTGCAGCTCCGCTCGTAATAACACACGTTGACATCCCAATCCAATATTAAACCGTAAACCACGACACTAGTGCACGGTGCAATAAAATTGCTCGTTAATCTAAACCCATAGAAGACGTACGGTATTGTCATCTCCAACGACGAACAGAAAATACTATTATGTTGGAACGAATAACAAAGAGACTCTTAAGGTCACCATAGCGTATTTCTGATTTATACGAAACCTATGCATAGAAAAAGTGCTTGAAATAATTTAAATATATTTTGAAATACTATTCATATTTATGATTCTAAAATCTACTTACAAGAAATTTACGTACATTCGGGTTTGGATAGTGTGTATTATATATTCCAAGCTCTACCGTTGCATGCCACTTTCAACTAGTTTTCAAGAAATCAAAAAATACATCGTACTTTAAATTAATTTTTCGTTGTTCCTGCTAATAGAGTTGCCCTTCACTAACTTAGCAAGCATAGTTGGGCTTCCGCTTTAGCCTATTAACCAACATAAACAAAATAAGATCTTACTTTCAATAATATTGTGTATACAAATAGAGCTATGACTTTAACGGTATAACAATAAGTGATATTTAATCACATTACTTTACTAGCATTATAAAAGAAAAGAGATAAACAAAATATTTGTACTTAAAATGCTGAGATTTTTAGATAATTTGCTGCTTGGGTATTTTAAGATCAAAAAATACTTTTATTAATAATTGCTCTGTCATAAAAATATTTCTATAAATCATATTTATTCAGTATAAGTTTAATAACATTGCAGACAACACGAAGTTTCACAAGGGCAAATTTAATCTTAAGGGAAAATGAATTATAGACGCCACGTCAGCTTGGTTCCACATGTTTAAGCTATTTATATTCTTAGCAGAACGTACTGACGGCTGACGCATATAAACTAATGAGTAAATATGCATTTCAGGAACTACGGGATTATTTGAATGAATTTAAATGTCATACGTAACTCCTTAAATTATGCCTTAATAAATTCATAGATTGTTATGTTTCCTGGCATGAAATTGATAATTAAAATATTACATAATATGTAAACTTCGGTTTCGGAGTCAGTACTATGTATGAGATTTTTTTATATACTAGGCGATAACACCACTGCTGGAATTCCTGGATCAACATCTGTCTTCGCTTAACACTTGGTTGCTTCCGCGTGCGTTTATTCGCGCTCTGGCGGGCTGCTGGAGTGCTGTCCTTAAAGAAGTATCATCGCAAGCTGATGCAGGCGGCGCAGAAAGACCAAGAGTTTATCATCACAGGCTAAGGGAAGCACTTGATCTACTAGCAGAATTCTTCCATGCGGAAGGCAAAGGTATTTTGATATGATGATTATAAGATCTAATATTTTACATCTTTTTTTAAATACTTATATAAATTTATCCACCAAAGTTTTAAACCGATTTATTGTTATATTTTTGCCAAATAATATGCTAAATTATTATTATATAAATCTGTCAATTTTTAAATTCACTGAATTATTTTTTATTATTATAAAATTTCAGTTTTGGATAATTTTATCATAATATTATTAAAACTTACGCGAGACATATTAAATTAGTCAAAACAACACGGTTTTACTCACGTATAAAAGTAGTCGGAATCGCCGACCAGTTTTATCATAGGCTAGGGCTATATAGGTGACTTTTTCTTTATTGATTTTTTAGAAATAAAATTGTTTTCAATTCGTTATTTCAAAGCAATACTTAAATGTCGATAGCATAATTAAGTACAATACATAATATTACACTTTTCACATGGCGGTTCAACATCCATCTGTACTTTTTTTTTGGCTTTTTAATGCAAAAACACGCAACTTACTTCTTTTATTATTAAATTTGTTGCAATTTAATCGAAGCGTTTAATATAAAGATATTCCTTCATGAAACGATTTTATTAAACTATTTTGCAATCAAGTGGGATCAATGGTTAAGTTAGAAATAAAAAAGACATAAAAAATATCAACTAAATGTTATTTTCTTTAAAAACCAATCTTTTTCCCAATGAAACATAAATTGGCTATCTCGTAAGAATTATAAAGAAATTCCAACTTGCATTTATCATTTTCGCGAGAAAGTTGAAATGTTATCCAATTAAAAGTTACTTTACTAAGTTTTTCTTGAAGTTTCCCAATCAAATTATTTCAAATCAACGATCAATTTACAGTAATAACAAAAACAGACCAGGGCAGATCATCTCGTGCAACCGGCGTTAGATGATAACAATGAAGAATACATGTCAATTAATCTTGCATTTTTTGTCCTTCCGTTTGTAGAGAGAACTAAATGTTTGATGGGAAAATTATATTGTATATTTCAGACACGACTTACCGGCATTATAAAGTGCATAACTGTGCTCCCTAAAACTGTGGCTTATTTTTTCAACAATTTGAATTATATCTATATTTTATTTGTTAGATGAAATTCATTATTAATATATAGATGTCTAACCGTGGTTTTATTTGTTAGAAAAACTAGGAAAACGAAATCAATGAATTCAAAACCTTGATTTGTGATGAATTCGTCGATGCGCATAGTCCAATATACCGGGCATAAATTAATTCTAGGTTTACCAATGTCGGAAGTACACAGTGTCGAATGGTCCCGCGTTGAACAAAGGATGCAATACCACCAGGCTCCGACAGAGGAGTTATTAGAACTCTGGCTAGCAGATAGACTGGCAGAACAAACGCGCACTCAGTTGCCATCGCCGTATGGATCTATCCTTGTAAGGTAAAACTAAAATTAGGAAAACACTATTCCTTAATTATAAAGAAAATCCAAACTTTATAGATATACCTACGTAGTATACTACAAACACGTCACATTTCAACAATAACATATGTAGACCAATTTTGTAAATATGAACTTAGTGACATTTACATAACTGAATATACTTGTAATGAAACCACAGAACAGTATATAAGCTCAAACGATCTATTTGATGTCATTAGGGTGTATTTCAACCACGATTCGCTGTGTGTGGAGGTGTTGTCTGCCCGCGACGTGATACCTCTAGATCCGAACGGGTTGAGTGATCCCTTCGTTGTGCTTGAGCTGTTGCCAAAACGACTCTTCCCGAAAACACACGAACAAAGCACTAATGTGCAAAAGGTAAGGAATTTATTTTTTATAAACATTCAAGGTATTTGTTACTAGGTAAAAGAGAAACACCTTTCGTTTTCTTTTAAGCATGAATTAAAGATTGATATCTGTTTCCACATTTACAATAGTTTGACGGATATCTCTTAAACTAAAAGGCTTTAGCTGGGTTAAAATTATAAAAATATTTTATTAATGCCCTATTACAACGTCTTGCTTAAAGATTCATACTTCATATCGTTATCCATCTAATTCTATTGCGGCGATGCGTATTGCGCTCTGTAGCTTATTTTGCAGTGCTTCATTTATTATATATAAAATATATATATAAAAAACCCTAAAGTTTTTTGGACGCACATTAAAAATTTGCGCAAAAATAGCTCGAACTATCCACCTACCATGTACTTGAATGAATTAAAATCTAATAATTTGAACGATGTGTGCGATTTGTTTGCAACGCACTTTTCCTCCGTTTACGAAGTCGACTCCCACACTGAACCCGCGGGTGTGACTGTAAGTGGTGAATGTGACCTTCGCATAGATATGCAAACAATCAAACGTGTCGTTAAGCAGCTTAACTTAAATAAAGGTGTCGGTCCGGACAATATTCCTCCTATATTCATACATAAAACTATAGATAATCTCCTAGTTCCATTACAAGCAATTTTTAACACATCATTATCAACTGGGATTTTTCCTGATAAATGGAAAGAAGTTAGAATTGTTCCGGTTTTTAAAAATGGTAAAAAAGACTCGATCTCTAATTATCGACCAATTTCTGTTCTTTCTAGTTTTGCAAAAATTTTTGAATCTTTAGTTTACCCGTATATTTATAATTTATCAAAAAGTCTCATATCACCACGCCAGCACGGATTTATGTTAAAACGATCCACTAATTCTAATTTGTTGGAATATATGGATGACGTAGCTCAGTCTGTAGATGGTGGCTATCAAGTAGATGCAATATATACTGATTTTACAAAGGCATTTGATAAAGTAAATCACACAATACTACTAAAAAACTTAATAAATTTGGTGTAGAAGGCGCACTACTGCGTTGGTGTGAATCATATCTTAAGAATAGAACCGCCACCGTCGTAATAGATGGATGTGCGTCCAAGTGTTATGTAGCATCTTCTGGGGTACCGCAAGGTTCGAATCTCGGTCCTCTTTTTTTTAATGTATATATAAATGATGTTACTAATTTATTTCAATATTCTCAATGTTACCTATTTGCTGACGATTTAAAGTTAATACGAGTAATAAAAAATGTAAGGGATTCTGAACTATTACAATCAGATTTAAATAAACTTATGGAATGGTGTTGCATTAATAAAATGTACTTAAATCCATTAAAATGCTATCATATAAAATTTATCTTAAAACGAAATCTGATCTACACTAATTACAATATTGCTGGTAGTATATGAAAAGAAGTACCTTGTGTTCGCGACCTAGGAGTTTATATGGACACTAAATTAATTTTTTCTACTCATATTGACGAAATGCTTAGTGCAGCTTATAAATCACTTGGTTTTGTGCTTCGTAGTAGTAAATACTTTACAATTGCTATGTTAGAAGTAAGCTGGAATATTGTTGTGCTATCTGGTCGCCCAGTTATAAAATACATATCAATAGAATCGAAGGTGTCCAAAAAAAATTCCTAAAACATTTGGCTTACCGTAGATACATTCCCAAAAATTTAACATCGTATCAAGATAGGTTAATTTACTTGAATATGACTTCTCTTAAAGTTAGACGTGATACTCTGAACATAGTGCATTTACACAAATTATTAAATAATAAAAATGACTGCCCCAACTTGTTGTCAAAATTTAGTTTAAGTGTACCCTCACGCCCTCCCCGGCAGGCTCGTCCTGTGCTACAAGTCCGTCGTTGTCGAACCAATGTAGGAAGACATTCACCCATCCCTCGTCTGTCAGCTCTCTATAACCGGCTGTCTATTAAAGTAAAAAATTTAGACATTTACCATGATTCCTTACGTACATTCAAACAAGCTATTTTGGCAAATATTGATGAGGTATAATATGCATTCTGATAATAATAAACTTAAATATTAGTTATTAGGTATATAGTATATAGATTTATATTATTAACTATTTCTCTTTTTTTATTTTTATATGTTTAAATTATTTTTTCTAACCTTGCGCATGTTGTGGTTGCCTGTAATTAGAATTGCAATTAGTCGAGATGTTTTTTTTTTTATTTTTAGTTATTTGTATGTAATATTGTATATTCTGTTAGTGATCCTTAATAAATAAAATAAAAAAAAATAAAAAAAAAATAAAATTTCTTCACTCCATTTAATCGAACTAAAGCTCTTTACTTCAAATTTATTTTGTGTTAAATGGGATAGAACATATCACTAGACTTTTACTAATGATCCGTTTAAGTCTAAATTTACATTGCAGCAAACTATTAATAATAAAATGTTTTTAAAGTTGGGCCATTTCTCATTAAAACTATAGAGAATGCAGGCAGAACCGGTCTAAACTTTTATTAAACTTTAAAAAGCCCGAAATACTGCATATTTATTATGACTTTTTAAATGTGCTTATTTAAAATATTATAGTTTATAAAATCAGAAACAAACCAGAAAAACGAAAATAATTGCAAACATACCGTTACAAAGCAATGGTAAACCTATTATTCAGTCTATTACATAAAACGACTTACCTATTAGTTAAATGGCAATATATAATACTTTATCTAAGAAATAATTCGGTTGAATTCACGGTTCAAGGAGCGTATTATGAGCTTCACAATTTCAAACATAAAATGCTCGGAAATTAATTTTCTGTAGAAAGGTTAAAAAGAATCTCGGTCTACTCTGCAAAAGTACTTTAGCCGGCTTCTGATTGCACCAACCCGCTAGCCTTACGTACCTACAAGTAAAAGACAAAGACAACGAAATGAAATCTGTGATGAATTTTAATGCATTGCTGAATGATTAATTGAAATGGTGACAGTTTCGGCAATGTAACGGACTACCGAGACGAATGTCCGCTGGTTCAAAACCCAAGGGTATGTATCTCTGACTTTTCTGGAGTTATGTGTGTATTCTTTATGAATTATAATCGTTTACTTTAACGGTGAAAGAAAACATTATGAGGAAACCTGTATACCTGAGAAGTTCGCTATAAGAATTTTGAGGGTCTGTGAAGTCTGCAAATGCACATTAGGCCAGCGTGGTGGACTAAGGCCTAATCCCTAGCAGAAGCAGACCTCTGGGCCCGTGCCCAGTGGTGAGACAGTATATGTATAATACACGGCTGGTTTTATTATTATCCGATAATATGTCAATATACTCTCAAATACATAATGAAAAATATTGTAGAATCTAATAATTGTTCAAAAGTCTCGGTACCAAAGACGAGACTTAATCCTTTTTAGGCAAAGCACGTACTGGAACGAGATTTTCCTTGAAAGAGAAGCTTTTTACTATTATGATATCGTTTTAAAATTAGAATGTAAAAGAGATTTCCAAGAAAACCTGACCTTATATTATACGTATATTAAATACCTAATATACTAGTTCAAAGTTGTATTTACGTTTATATTCAATTTTGTCTTCCATGGTAGTATCGTTTCTAGTGAACCGATTTCAACCCACTTCCAAAAAAGAAAGAAGTTCTCGTTTGTTTTATTGCTCATTTCCGAGATTTTTAAGTCTTTTTTTTTTCATACACATTACACCACATATATCATTATTTTTGTGTTCATCATGCTAAATAATTTTGTAAACTAGAAAACTCTAAACCCGGTGTGGGACGAGTGCTTCGAGTTCGCGGTGTCGCTGGAGTCGTGCCGGTCGGCCCAGGCGGCGCTGTCGCTGTCGGTGTGGGACCGCGACGTGCTGACGGCGGACGACTTCGCGGGCGAGGCGTTCGTCTCGCTGACGCGCGTGCCCGGTGTCAACAGTCACGCGCCCCCCGACCCGCTGCGGCCCATCGAGCTGCCGCTCATGCAGCTACATGACCGAAGTATTAATAGTGTTACATCTTAGACGTATTATAAACGTAATTTATTGTCTCTGCGTGACATGGTGTTCTTTGGACCCAATAGCTTAACCTTAGTGTAACCTAAATCTATATACAGTTATCAGTTTACATATAATATACTTAATAAACAGTATGGTATAGTGTCTCTGTATGCTCGATATACACCTATAGAGTGCATTGTGGATGTTTCTATATTAAAGTAATTTGTTTAACTCCTCCGGCGGCGAAGATGTATTGCGAGTGCGGTAAGTACGAACACGGTTCTGAGTTTCCGGGTTCGAATCCCCGAGATAGGACAAAATTATATTGTGTTTTTCTGGTCAGTATCAGCCCGGAGTTTGGAATTTGTGCCAAATATGGCGATAGATGCACAACCCAAACGTCGTGGAAAGGAACACACAGGACGAAACTCTAAAATTGTTGTAATTTAGACTTGAAATAGTTTTGTAAATTAGAAACTGATATGATAACTGCAGCAAAGATTATTCTAATTTGTTGACTTCACATAGTTCAGTCTTGTAGATTCGACTATTGTGGAGCGAAAAGCATTTTGTAGTTGTCAATGGACCCACATCATAAAATCTATAATACCTTGGGGTTAACTTAGCCCTTAGATGTGACTGTCAGATGTGTTAACTATAATATCACTTAAAGGATAAATGGAAACTTTTCTCTTTTATCCTTATTACCTTTACTCAATTAATATTCCTTCACAGGTCATCCCATTCTACAAATATTGGAGTCGCGCACTACAGATAAACTGGCCATGGATTTCATCAAAAAACAAAAACTCAGATTCGCTGAACAGTAAAAAAATATTATGATTTTTGAAATAGTCATTATAAACTTCTGTTTTCTATTATGTTTCATTGTTTCTATTTACGCACAACGTCCACTAAAATGTCGACAATATTATAAAGATATTTTCGAAAAAGAGTATAATATTTTTAAAGTCTAAATTTAATTATTATGCGAATTGTCTATTTATTATAAATTGTTAAGATGTAACAACACATCAGTATTAATGTGTAAAATATACTACAAAGACTGTGTAATTCTTCTACTCATGAGAGATATATATACATGGAAATATGTATTTGTGTATGTGGTCTTTAAATGCATTTTATATGTGTATCTAGATAGTACGCACCCTCGGAGCTTATGTCCCTAGCTATTAGTCTCTATTAGAAGTTCCCGACCAAGTACTTTAAGACTCGTTGCTATTATTTCGTCTTACATATTATATATATTATATTGTCTAAACATTATACATACCTATAGAGTACACATATTGCGAAAATAAAATAACTTTATATATGAACTATTAATATCAGTTTTGTATTATTGTTTTATATAATATTTCCGCATTAAATTTTTCGACGCATTGTTTTATTGCACAAAACTATCAAATCTGTCGAGCCTAAATAGATTATCGAGCAAATAAAATTATTTTATATCCTGCACTTCATGAGCTTGCTTACCGACATATTCCTATGGATAAAAAAACACGGTATTTTTCTATTAGTTTATATATTATCTTATTATATAAAACATATATCTATAAGCGTATATAACGAGCTTTGGTACTACCGTCATATCTTTGTATTGTATCACAACACAATGTCATGACTGATTTTCATGATTAGGATGTGTTTTATATACGGGATCCTTCATCACAATGTGAACGCTTGCGTAGATCTCAACTTTTCACCAATCCTGTCTCATTATAGGAACAAATGTAGAAATGTACCTTCCGCTGCCGAAATTCTTTACAGTTTCGCGAAGGACCCCTTTATTAATATAGTTATTATACATATATTTTATAACTTTATGTGACAAATGTTCACTGTGTAGGTATACAAGTCGTATTGTATTATGATAGAAATAAATTGTATTTCGATGTTTTGATTAGTGATCAAATATGCCATACAATTGTTTGTGTAACTCTATCGTAAATATATTACAATTTATTTATAATATTGTGCTAGGAAAAGGGGAAAGACAAGCGTAGGCATTGAAAGATATGCTTGTATTGTATGTTATGTCCATGAAGTTAAAAACAATCTAGCATCTTTATCAGTTTGGCTGTTCGGTGGCCTAGACGGTTTTTCAGTTAAAATAGTAATTTGTCACAAGAGTCACTACATTTTATTTTATCAAGATATTGTCTATTACGATATAAAACTATAATTTTTACATTAAGCCACTGGTAAAAAAAATTATATAAATGAGTATATCTTCCTGTTAACATGGCACACGGTTATTACGTAAAGCATAAAATATAACATCTGAATATAATGAATGTATATTACATATTACAGACTGCATGCTTGTATCAACCGCATACATAATTTATTATATTATCCACAATGTCTTCTTTATAAAATGGTATATTAATGTTTATTAAATAAATGAACTAAACCATATCCAATTTTGAATCCGATCATATCACATTGAGCTGTATGCACAGACGTATTTATACATATTTTGTATATTACTATCCTGTCTAAGAATTAAAACTATTACGAAATTTTATAAAACGAAATGTATTCGAACATACATTGATTCAAAGTCGAGAAATCTTTTACCCAGGTATTAACATATAATCAAAAATCCTTCATATCAAAAAATATTCTTTGGCAAACTAGACCATTCCAAAAGTCAATTATTTAAAAATAGGCTATTCAGATAAAATTATTTTACATTCGATATAACAAAGTAGATATTTTAGAACATATTGCTAATGTGGCAGGTACTGCTATGATTTTTTTAAAAATAAAATCCATTTACAAATTGTAATTTTTGTATAAAGGAGAATGCCCATTTTTGTATGAGAGTTGGGCTACGCTTGCGTCTGTACAAAACCTTCACAAAACTATGGGGAATATATCTTAATTTTTATACAAATTGAAAACAATTAGATATTCGATGGGAGTTCGGAGTGATCAGAATTTTTATAGCGCGGTTATTTTGAGGTTAAGTATGGACTGCAATAATGTAAGGTAGAAAGTACCTATGTGCCTGATTAAGTTCAATGTTGCAGTACCTACTGGTTATTGCTATAAGCGATTAGTGGACGGTCTTTTCACCTAGCTTTAATCGCCCTCATAAGCAGACGCTTATCAGTTGATAGGTCCTAAAATATCTGATAAGACGAAACTCCAATAAAACTTTTAACATATTATGGCGGAATATTAGTTTTTTCACGGAGCATACATATGTTACCTGACCTTTTGTGTATATGTTTTTCTGACTTACGACTTATTCTATTAAATGGATTACCTAATCTTTATTTCCACCTACCATTATCTCACTCCAATATGGCGTCAACACATATTGTAGAATAGATCCAGCTTAGTTTTTATGGCCGGCCTTATGCCTGTCGCCAACCCTATTTGGAGGATTCCGATCCCAGGCAACTCATGTTAAAAATACCGAGATAAAATGTTGCTTGGCCTGGAAACCGAACCCAGGAACTCACTTCACAGCCTGATTAGGCCAGTAGTTATTTATCATAGGGAAAGAAAAATAAAACCAGAAATACGAAATCCGATGCATATTTTTATATAGATGTATATTTTTAATAGAGGTATATATTCTTGGCATCCCAAAATAAAAACAAGAATTTAATATAGCTGCAGCACGTTTATATATACTCCTGAAGTGAGTGACTTCTTGCAGCGCTGGTCGGGTCATGTCATGTTGTTGTTGTCTGTGAACCTCTCTATTAGCTGATCTCCAGCAGGAAGCATAAACTCATTTCAGCCTTGAAACCTAAAATATAATGTAGAAGTTGAGTAAACATGTTCAGATTATTATTATTGTTAAACTGTTTTCTTTAGCTAAATATTTCCCACATTGTGGGTATGTTAATAATAATCTACATAACTAACAAACTGGACAGCTTGTCCAAGGAATATACTTGTCTTTGCTGTGGCGCCGCAAAGGTGCACAGTCAATACACGGCCGGGATATGCCGTCTCGATTAACTGTCCTGGATCTAGGCTCTAGACGACATTGTGTTACTTATTAAAAGCCTTCGGTCTCAAAGTTCGAAACGCACACTATACACGTTGTTTTTTAAAAGAGGATTTTTCAACTCAACATTAAAATACACTCCGATCTTTAGTAAGATAAAATATATTAAAATATTTTAATGATTTAACATTCAAACAAATCTAAAGTGTCAAAATGTCATTAATTTCTGTTGCCAGTGTAATAAAAATTTTTACCCATATATTCATTAATTAAAAATAAAGTCCAGACATGTTTTAGCCGACTATTGTATTTCTGTCAATGCAAGTAAAAGTTGCTATTTGTTTGTTTTTGGAACAATTAATATTTTCTTTTTTACCCGCTATTTGAGTTTGGTCATAATTATTAAGTAAAATATATTATTTTATAACAATATATTTGAGATGAATAATATATTTAATACATACATTATAGATTCAAGTACGGGCACATTTATTGTACGTAATATTTACTTTTTTATTCCATTTAAAAAGGGAATTTGTTATGAATTGGTATCAATTCGCCATATTGGCAGTAAATTATCCGGTGTTTAATTTGCAACAATTAAACAACTTTTTTCATATCTTTTAAACCCCCGTTCGCTTATGACTGAAATAAATACAAATGAAGTAATAATTAAAATGATGATTTTTCGTGAATATTTGGTTAAGACGCATGACTGTCGCAAAGATAGCCTGGTTTTGGGCATTGTCCTTTATATAACAATTTGGAATTTGTTGGATGGATACAATTAGGTGCTGTAATCGTGCTTAACGGTGCACGTGAAAGATTGGCTCAATACTGTCTCAACAGTTTGCAACATCGTCTAACCCCTTTCCCCATGAGAAGCAGAGTAAACCCTAAGTTAAAGTGAAGATTTACTTCACTCCCCACGCACATAGTCATAATGTTCACACGGTATGAATATAATAATATCCTCCAAATAAATGTGGAACACGCTTTTCCTCTTTACGATAAAACTCAACTGACTAGTATAAAAATAAACGTCTACTTACCTTCTAAAATAGGTGTGGTTATATGCAGAACCTATTCCGTGTGTGTTGTATTTCAATGGAATTTAAATTATATGTGTTTATTTATTAATTGATGTTTAAGTAATTATAACAAAAATGTATCACTAACATTTGTGTTCCTGGCTTTAATAAAGTATATAAACGTACATATTGTGTTTCATTTATCAATGGTTCCTTAAATAGTAAAAAAATATTTCATTTATTAGAATCAATTCCTCTGAAACGTAAAATATAAAACAATAATCTATCTATACTTATAATAAATCTGTAGAGAGGTCAATTCTGTACATGAAATATATTTCCAAAATAACTATCAGGGGGTGATTAGGGATCGATACTAATGCCAAAAATGCAATTGGTAAAATTTTTGTCTGTCTGTCTGTCTGTCTGTATAACCGTTATAGAAACAAAAACTACTCGACGGATTTTAACGAAACTTGGTATAATTATTTGTCATACTCCTGTGCTGGTTATAGTATACTTTTCATCATGCTACAATTAATAGGAGTAGAGCAGTGAAGGGAAATGTTGGGAAAACGGGAGAAGTTACTCCATTTTTTAAGCTTCCGTCGCGTGTGCAACCTTAATGGTTAAAGCTACACAGAAATCATGTATGACGGAAATGTTCTCCTTAAAATTATGTAAAAAATATCCCACGACAGCATATGTCTATCTTTTATGGTTGACTCACAATAACACGTGTAACTCCCGATAGCTTAGCAGTTCGAAGCTTTCTCATTATATTTGTCTACTTTTACGTTTATAACACTCTCAGTCATCCCTAATTAAAAAAGTAAACATTATTAAATATTCCATAAAAAATAATCATAGAAATCGATATAGAAACACCAAAGTTATACATGAGATACGCTAATAATAAACCATCATACGTGAATACTGAATCATGCTATAAAGATTATTTCTGTATATATATAAGGTCGCGAACGCACAGGCAGGCGGCTTGCTTGGCACCTAGAGGCTAGCGAATCACTTAGCGAGCAGCTTCGTAAAACGAACATTCTCGAACGTTCGCGACCGGCTCCATTTTTGAAGTCCGAAATCCACGCGGGCGGAAGCTAGCATTAAATAAAAGAAAAGATATCTGGCAAATTTTCAAAATTGTCAAGTAAATTTCTTTATCACCTGGTGAATTTCAAATTCTATTTGAATGATATTAACATGTTAAATGGAAGACGATATTAGAAATATATATTCAGATATCATTAATATTTAAATGGAATTACATACTACATACACATATAAGGCTTTTTCTTATGTTCAAAATAATCTCTCTATTATAAAGCTAATGTATAGACACATTATATTTTTTTACTCTAATCTGTACTGCTGAACATAGCCTTTCCACAACGATTTTTAGGCCAATCTATTGCAGGTGTTGAGGCCAAGCTGATTTGCGGTCATCAACAACGCCTTGCAATCTTTATGACGTCGTCTTTCTTACCTACCTTAAAAAATATATAATACTTATTAAAGTACCTAACATTTGCGTGCCACATCTACTTCTGTAAAATAAAAATCAGTATACCTATACGTTGAGGACATCATAGTTGTGCGACGTTATTTTATAAGTTTTCTGATGTATCTTCGAAGTCAAGGGTCCAACAACAATAAAATATATATACATGCGCCAGACGGGAAACACCAGCTTTCAAATAAAAAAAGAATCATTAAAATCGGTTCAACCAGTCAAAAGTTCTGAGGTACTTAACAAACACAAAAAAATACAGTCGAATCGAGAACCTCCTTCCTTTTTTTAAGTCGGTTAATAATACTAATGCAGAGACTTAAGTATGTAATTGAAAATTGGTTTCCGTTTGAGATTGAGACAGTCAGCGAGTCTAATCGAAATAGGTATATGTTCTAGCGTGAAACATATATACGCAGACCACGAATAATCAGATCTGAAAAACTTATAATATTAAGACCCGATTTCACCAAAAGTATGTTATTTCACTCTTGGCGTAGATACCGAATCGTCGGAGATAGTGCAATACCGCGTAACTAGCACTGGCGTATACCACATAAAACTTAAAGATTATGAATTTATACAGCGGCATTTTAAAAGTACTTAATATATTTTTAATTTATTTTATATTTATCAATTACTTTAACAAAATATTTTTTCTTGATATATTAAGTATTTAACGTCTGTACAAAATCTTGGCGTGAAGCAAATAATGTACCAAGAAAGAAGGTATGTGATTTGTATATGTATTTATAAGATTATAATAATATGCAGATAATTATGGGATTAGACATTACATCATTAATTAAATATTATTGGGTATTACAAATATCTTTTAATTCCATTGCTATCAATCGACGATATCTTATACCTGTAATAAATGGTATGTGATCGTAAGCAAAAAACATTTTTATATTACTTAAAAATATATCATTTTATATTGCTTAAAATAATAAACTGCGTTTATGTTTTGCCATATTTAATAGAATAAAGGTAATTGGCATTATTGTTTTAGTTGGCACGTCCTTTCTGAGGAAAAAGACATTGTCGAATACACCGTAATCATCTCCCTCAAAGGTCTTATAATAAATATCAAAATGAGCTACGATTTCAGCCACTTTCAAAATCCAAACCATTATATCCGATTTACGGCTTCGACTTTGTGGTAATTGATGGTTAACGTACTGCGCACGTTATCTAAATTGCACGTTCAAGTGGCGATGCGGCGGGCACGACCGGCCACGGCGTCAAAGTGACCGCGCGAACCGTCTGCGGTTTACTAAAACATTAATGAACTTCTCGATTCGTGCTCACTCGACGGAACTTTTCGATTCGTGCTCCAATTTTTACGAGATTAAACCTTATAACAAAAGATTACTTAGCGCACTAAAATCAAAAACCGTTTCCCTTTTTTAATTTTATATTTTTAGCTTTTGTTCACATTTCTTTTCAAACGGTTAGTTACTGTAATAACTAATTATTGCTTATTATTACCCTGGTGTGTTTCTATATAAATATATATATTTTTGAAAGTCAAGTGTCTGCTGTATTTGTTCAAGTTGGTAGCCGGAATTATCCAGGTGGGGATTGAATTTTTTATGTTTTGTGAAAGAATATCCCAAAACTATTCTTTTTGACTCTACATAGATTTAAAATTTAACAAATAGGTACCTAATCTTATCTATTTGTTGTATGACTAGTACTAATTAGGTCTAATACGTATAATTAATCAGCTTGTTTTACGCGAACCTTTACCGCTTGAATGGATTCAATTGATCGTTGAGGTTCAATAATCATCACCATCTGCTCATTTATAACTAAATGTAAGTATATATCACTTTCCTAAACTTGTCTACATAGATTAAATTAATGTTTATGCAAAGTATCCTTCCATCTTTAAATTCACCGAATCAACAAGATATTAAATGTTTTAATAGTCATACTGATGTATAATAAATTTATTTTGAAAAAAAATAAAGATTAGGCGAACAAAGTGCTTGCTTCAGTAAGCATTACGACTTTCCATAGACAGTAGCATCACCACAGAGAATTTTTAATTTACTAAAGTCTGTTTCTACGTTTCCGAAAGATAATGTCCATTAATTGCAGCTATCATCATCATCATCAGCCGCAGGATATCCACTGCTGAACATGGGCCTCCCCCAAACATTTTCAGATCGCTCTATTGGAAGCGGCCCTCATCCAGCGACCTCCTGCGACTTTTATGAGATCATCTGTCCACCGCGTGGGTGGACGTCCGACGCTGCGCTTGCAAATTGTCTATTGGCTATAATTTTCTATTAACCGAAATACAACTGTGTTTATATAAATGTCATGGAAACACTAAGCATTGCGTGATATGATGGCAGGGTCCGAGGGACTTACCAGCTGATAATACTTACTCGTTTTTCAAAGCGATCGTGCTATAATAATTATAATCCATATCCTATTACAATATGTAATTGGTGAGATCGAATTTACTCTCTACAATTTTATAGAATCTAACTAGTCCTAACATTTAGTTTGCTGTATTCGAATAATCTAAGACAGCAGTGGCGAAGAATAAAATTTTCTAAAAGAGAACCCGACACAGCATATAGGTACTAATTTGTATTGACAGTTAGACTTAATATAAATTACGAAAAGGAAGCCGGCAGGAATCGGGATATACGGACCCTTCGCCACTGTAAGCAGCAAATTTAACGTCTCATTTTCATGCAGTATTGTATTTGCAAGCGTCAGAACGAAACACACAAAGCACAAAATAAATCGAAACAATGTATTGGAAAGTAGAGGAAGTAAATGTGAAACTCGAGAACAGTATATGCTTACTGAATTGTAGAGTACGCCGATTGCACGGGTTGATTTCTTCGCGGCTTTTAACTTGTGTATTAGACCGCTTTATGTACGTCTATTCTGTCCTGGTGGACATATCAAGATGAATGAGTTTACTAAAATAAGTCTTGCTTAAGATATGCTATTACATGAGTTGCGTAAAAGGAGCTTTAAAATGTAACAAATGGTTTGTATTAGCATCAACTTTTTTGTTACTAAGGTATACGCAAATTTAATGACCAGCTAATCATTAAATATGCAGATAATTCAATATAAATAGTATTTTCATCGCAAATCCACATGATAAAACATTCTGCAAGGGTCCACCGTCCACCGTGCATGGTCTAAGCTTTCAATTTAAAATACTATCACTTGTAAACCTAGTACGGTTTAACCGTACTGGCTTGCAGACTGTAAAATATATAAGTACATAAAGTACGGCTTCCCCTTAATGTATTGTGAGTCCAAATAAATCTCTCTATTTCCTCCGTTTGTCTTCAAGACACCATAAAAGGATTTTTCACACAAAAGATAGCAGAAACGTTGTCTACAAGTTGACACAATTAATTTTATTTAGCAACATTGTCCGACCACTATGTAACATGTTTGTCAGCGTAGGTCGAATGAGAGCGGAAATCGGTAAAACTACACAGGCATAGGAACAACGTCAGCATGAAAGCTTTAACAGGAAGTCGCAAGTAAATCGAATTCTGTTTACAAAGCACACATACCTACCTATGTTATGTAGCGGGCAGGATATTTCATCTAACAACCAATTAAATTTTGTTGGGTGAGTGAGTTTATATTGATGTCTCTAGATTCTTTGAACTGTAACTAATAATTATCATAATATATAATAATAACTAATAAATGTAATTATTTCTCAAGGATATTGGGCTATTAGTCAATGTTAAAATGTCTCATCTTTTCATTATAGAGCCGTCTTAGATCGGATTGACAGCCGCGGCAACACTTGGTGTGGGTTTTTCAATCACGATAAAAAAATTATCGTTCTTATGCGATTTCCTTACTTCAAAAAATATGTTTCGCCGACCCCACGATAAAGTGAGATAAAGGCATGTGCATGAAGAAACAGTGTAATGTACGTACAATTCCAATTCGGTTTTAATACGTGTAGGTGATTATCGCGTGTGAAGCCAAATAATTACCATCAGATTTATTGATATCACTATCAAATAAGACCTAAGTACCGAATGAATTATAGATACCTATATATATATATTTATTTTAAATCCTATAAAATTGTTAGACTTGTATTGCATAACTTTTGGTAATTCCTAAATAGATAATAATAAACTTGGCCCATTTAATTTCTTACTTTTACCATTATTATTCTAATTAGTTTGTATAATTTTAAGAAAATCTCCCACGGGATAGCATTTTCTGCCGCAAGGCATCATTTAATTTTATTTAAGTAGTTAAGTAAAAATTCTCAAAATTTCAGAAATAAGCGGTTACAGACTTAAAATTAAGCTAAGTTGAATATTATGGCGAGTTACTAATAAAATAATAATCAGAAATACGGTTAATTATTTTCACGCAGTTTTTTTTGCTCTACAGCGATCGTATTAATTATACCCCCCGTATAACGAGGTTGTTTTTCGCGGTACTCACACCTTTATCAAAATTATTCAAACTTAGGTACTTAATGCTGATAAAATCTTCTGAGAAGCAGGATGGTTTTCAGGATTCAGTTTTCATTTTGGTATTTTTGACGAAGATATTATACATAAGGTTCTTACATTTTTAAATACATTTGCTGTTCAAAAATCTTTGACACGCATAGATATTATTCAAAATCATCGAATTACGTTACAAGACGTTAGTAACGCAACTAATTTGCTTAAACAATACAATTTGTAAATGCCTCCACAAATAACATCAAGCTATTGCCTATTCTCATTCAAGAAACTACCATTAATCTATACGTAATAGGGCAAAGGTGAAGCCAAAGGGCGGTAATATCACGTTATTAATTAGGTTGTGGTCTTGTTATCGCCATAAAGTGGGCTCGTATGCGGTTATACAGGAACTGCATCAGTTTATTGCGTTAACTCGAGGCTATAGCTTCCTAACTAGATATCAACGCAGGACAATCACGTTAGAATATCAATGTATTCTCGATACCTGACGCTCTTCTATTGAAATTTATTGATTTTTACGGATATAATAATTATTATCTTAATGATTGTTCTATTATTAAAATTTATTCTGTAGATTAAACTAGATTCCTGTATTTTATTTGTGTTATATTTACTAGTCCCAATAACTTGTGACTTCATATTAATTAGTTATCTGAATCTGTCAGAGTTAGTAGTAGTAGGTAAAATTACTTGTATACATACATAATTAGGAAATAAAAATGGGTATTGAATACAAACTTGCTGAGCTAACAATATCAATTTTCCGGTAAAGAATAATGTATGCACATGAATAACCAAAAGAAAAATTATACGAATTCTAAATATTTATGACATTTATATAACATTTTTATATTCCTGTTCTGTAATCATTTCATCATAATATTGTATTGTGTTTGCCCTGTACATGTGTTTCGTTTATCTTTACAGTGATTTCAATTACTATCTACTATCACACGATTAAGGAAAAAAATATTAAGTGTTAAGATTTGCCAAATGATTATGATATTGAAAAGGATTTAAAATAGCATCTTAAGTCACCTAAGCCGTTTTAATAAAATCAATTAGAAAAGGAAAAGGTGGTTATATGGCATGCTACTTCGTTTTATACGTTTTATTTAATTACTCTACTCTTATTAGGCAATACCCCTACTTGTTTTCTGCTACCATCCACTAAACTAAGATCAATAAAAGTATTAATCTAAGAGACTGATGACAAGAAAGGCCATAAAAACTAAAAAGTTCCTATTAAAGGGCCCTATGTTCAATTGAAAGATTTACGTTATAGAGTTATACCTGAAAGCTCAGCGTAAATTTATAATAGGTATATGTGTTTATGAATATCTCACCAGCTGTTGCTGCGAATCTAGAATCAGTCTATAATAAGTGTCTTAAGATTCTGAGATACAAGAGTGGCTTTGGTCGAGAACTCATTAGGCACAGTGACAGATTGATTAATAAAATTTAATGTAACCCCATTCGAAAAACGTCGCAGGCAACAAGATCTATCACATCTGTACAAATTACTTCACAATCAATTAGACTCATCATACTTATTAAGCTTATTAAATTTTAACACGAAGTATAATCCGCGTTTACCTATGAGGACGTTTAACTTACAAACTATGCAAAAATAATAGATCTTTCTATAATCCTCTTACAAGAATGTGTCGCCTGTATAATGAACTATCTATAAAACATCCCGCACTTGATATTCACACTTCAAAATATTATACTTTCCGACGCTCAGTAAAACACATATTATCCACAGCACCCAAGTCAAATAAAACTCCCACATCGTCTGCCTTACATTAGCCAACATATTTTATATTTATCATTATTATTTTGTAACTAAATAACATGTACGTGTCACCTAATTTGAATAAGTTGTATACACTTCTATTTGGATTCTGACTAGCCATTAGATCCACTGTAATGTAATTTTAGATAATTATTGTCAGTAATCTGTTTAGTGTATCTTTATAAATAAATAAATAAATCTGAACACACACGCTCTGACCAACACGGGTTCAGTCATCAGTCTTTTGGCGCCAACATGGATGGAAGCTAGCACACAGCATAATGTTATCGAATTAAGGGATTAATTAATTTACCAAGATTGATTGTATATTATGTCGACTGTAAACGTCGTATGATATTATCACGACATTTGTTACATCGTGTTAATTCGATTCAATCGATTAAAAGGGCGGGTAATACCTACATGTTTTCATTCACAAACCTATTTTAGTAAATCACTACAATAACGAAATCAATCATTCGGCAGCATCAAATCGCAGAGCTCAATGTGCCACATAAAGTCATAATAATGCTTCTATGTAGTTAATTATAAGATATTAAAGTTTTTATGAAAATTAAGACAGCTTGGGTAGAACGGATGCTACAGTGCTTATCATCAAGTGAATAATATGATAGTCGTACAATTCTGTTGCATGAAAAATACATCACCGGAAAATATAAACTATAATGGAACACTTTCTAAAGCAACATGCGACTAAGTCGAAAATTAAATCTAGGTGGAAAAGTTATAGCATAAATTATACAATACTACCCTTAAAAAAAAAGTAATATCTGTGTGCAACGGTATTCTATTTCCAAATTTTTTTCCTCGAATCGTCAGTATAAGCGATTTTTCTTGAATTATATTTCGTTTCTGCGAGATCAGATCAAATGTTCCGTGAAAGATAATTTTACCACATTATTTGAAGGTAAGAATTTAACCAGCATAATATTATGAAAGATATGAAATTAAGAGAACCTAATATTTTGTTTACTTAGAAAAATAGTTTTTTTTATTTAGGATAATGGATATATTATAATACATAATTATGTGAATTTAAAACTGACACCTACGATACAGGCACAGCCTAGTGAGGACAGCATTGTTCAAAAGTATTATATATAATATATAGGCACATATTCTTAGGATTAATAAACATTATTGTTATGAAAATAAAACAAGTCATTTTCGGATTCATTTCTATAATATTGCGTCATTATGATTTCAGGTGTACCTAGTACTTACAGAACAAGGTTATCTATACCACTCCTTTCCACTGCTCTTACCAAGTTAATAACCCTATCGTATATTAACTCTTTCGCATTAATAGCCCATATATAATCAATATGGTTGAAAGCGGGCAGAGGTACAAGGAACTTACCAACCGGTCTACCCAATTCTCTAAACAACCTCTCAACATCTTGTACCTCTGCTAAAGGATCATTGAAGGAATAATGTAAGAACACCGGTGCAGTCACTTTAGATAGATCGTAATTAGGGGGTCTGCGTGAACCATACGCTTTCCTGTTGGCCATCCTGCTGCCATGGTCGAACCGACGAAAACCTTTGTCAGCGATTCCTTGACCATAATGAACGAACTGGCGAACGGAAGAACCCGCAGGCGAGTGGCCGAATATAACTGGCATCATTGTCTGTAAGTAATAAAAATATGTTAAGGTTTATCCGTTTTTTTGTATGTAGTAGTTCTACATATCTAATAGCGTGCATTGCAATAAAGTTTTTTCTCAATTAAAGATATACATTTTTACATTAAGATATTCAACGAAAATACCCACATCTACAGCATTTTATTACAACAAAAAGATTTTCAGTAAGTAGGTACCCAGGCAGTTTTGCTACGAATAGCTAATATAAGTAAGTACCTGCATAATATAATGTTATGTTCAATAAGAATGTATTATGAAACACGCGATCAATGTACTGTAACCAAATATATAATGGTTATAAAATTCTAACCTTATTAAGTTGTTCTACATTCCATCCCCCAATAAGAAAGAGAATATTGCTGCAAACAGGCTGGAACGTGGATTCGTCCATACACAGGTTTTGACCAGCCCATGACATAATAGCATTGTTTGGCAATAATTCACCAATTCCCATTAAAGAACTAATTTTCTGAAAAATAGATAATAATATCAGCTCTATAAGTATATGGAATAAATAAATAAAACATTGGATATGGAACAAAAATTACTGTTCCACTCCTGGGCACGGGCCTCCTCTATTACTGAGAGGGCCTTATTCCACCACGGTGGCCTAGTGTGAATTGGTAGACTTCACACACCCTCAAAATTTCTATAGAGAACTTCTCAGGTATGCGGCTTTCCTCACGATGTTTTCCTTTACCTTTAGATAATTCACAAAGAATACACACATCATTTTAGAAAAGTCAGAGGTGTGTGCGCTTGGGATTTGAACCGGCGGACATTCATCTCGATAATCCGTTCTACACCCAACTAAGCTAAAAGCAGATAATGCAAGAAGATAATTTATTTCTAAAAAGATATTTGATCATTCTATCTATCTCGCGCTCACTTATTCCGAAATCTCAAAAATTGGAAACATAATAAATAGATTTCGGACTAGATTTATACGCGCGTAGTCATAAGTATTCAAAACCTATAACGTGTCAGGTCCTTAAAAATATTAACGATCATTTTTAGATTTAATCCTTACCTCAACATCGTTCGCCATTGGAGCCATAAATAACAAAAGTGTATTTCTGTTGTGGGCCATATAAGCCACAGGTGCCAAAGCGTGCATAGAAATTATCTTGTCATTGTATACTGGACGCAAGGAATTCATGACAAAAAATGCAGTAGTACCCTGAGAGTGTCCGACGTAGTGTAGTCTTTGTCTATTAGTTTTAACAAGAACGTAGTCAATCATTGTAGGCAAATCAATATTTCCAATTTCATCCCAAGAGAATTTCCAGTAATTTGTATTTAAAATAGCATCAGGATTCAGCCGGACGTGCGTGCGAGAGTAGAAGTTGCCGCGCGCATTTCCCATCCAAACGTCAAATCCTGCTTCAGCCAGGATGTAAGCTGAGATAAAAAAAAATTGTATTAATTTAATGTCTATTGGGCTAATGCTCTCCGATATTCATCGATAAAATAAAAATACCTATTCTAATTCTATCAACCTATTTTCAATTATCTACTAACCACTACGAAACTTAGACTATTAATTATTAAGTCTTTAAGATTATTAGACTGATATTGTTCTTTAATTAATATTTTTTGAACAGCAGTTTTTACAGAAAATGACCTAAATAATTACCAAATCCAGCTCCAGGTCCCATTATAACCCAATCTGCGGATGAGCTCACTATACCATGCATTAAAAATATTACTGGTTTATTCTCATCGGGAACGTTATTTGCGTCGCGTCCATGACGAATACGATGCATCCCCAAAATGTATCCATCGGGGGTAGTAACGTTATGCATTTCGATAGGATACCCATATTTCTTTACCAGTCCTGGCTAAAATAATAAGCTTAAATAAGTTTTTTTCTAATTGGTTAAATAGGTAGGTTATCTACCTACCACACAGATTTAAAAATGTTATATGCAGATAAAGGGACTTTTTAAATCCAGGAATGAACAGAAGATAACTATATTACGAATGGCAAATTCAATAAAGTCAAAGCGAAATTGTACACATCCCACAATGGTCGTCGGACATAGTAGGTACCTACTACGTAGGTAGTTAAATGGAAGCAACATAGTCGTACCATATGACAAAGCTCCTTAGATATGGATTTAAAAACACATCTTATCTAATTTAAGTGTAGATTACTCATTCTACTGGTACTTGCGTAAATTGTCAGTATGTAAACATGTGGAACTCCTTACATTTCCATAATATTTATGCTGATACCTACAATTAAGACATATTTGAAAAAGCCCAGTATTTATTTACATGGGCACAACAAAGTGACCGCAATGCACCTGATGGTAAGCAGAGTGGGGTTAAGATACCGTGTCTACTGATAAGAGATAATTTCCTTTCATCAGTTGGTGAACAACCTCATATCGGCCTGTTTAAACCGGATATATCTACAAAACATATATCAGTCTCAGGGTGACAAGCGCTGTACAGTACCACAAAATGACTTGTGGGGCAGCGTGTAGGTTGCTGCGACTGTAGAGGAACAGATGGTTGCGTCTTTAAAAGAGAAGATCTCCTGGCAGGCACACGTTGGGCGTGACCGGCCGCAGCCACTCCGACGGTTCCCATTCGGAGGTGCTATATAAATAGCGGTTCGCGGAAATTCTGTTACTGCAATTCAAGCTAAATTGACTATCGCCATCTAGTGTGATTATTGAGCATTATTCCCTCATTATCAATATTCATCTGATAGTTCCAATGAAGTTGACGAAAAGGCGGCGTCTATAGGTTCTCATTGTTTTATAGACAGTCGTGATGTTTACAAGTAGCAATGGACCTATCATATAGACCTATTTACGATATAATTTATACTAAATGGGTGCTGGGTGTGGCCAAATTTGCATGTCATAAGTCATGACACCCTCTAATAACAGCCACGCACTTTACTAATGGCCGTAATTATTAAATGATCTTCACCCATAGGTACCCGGATCCATCACGGAAATGATATTCATCAGAACATAATTAGATCCCAACGTTTCCATATTATGGAGCTCTAAGTTATTTTTGATAGATTTATTTCCGCGATCGAGATTTATTATATTAATTTACACTGTAAGTAAATCAATGTATATATAAATATAAAATAGCATCAAGCCATTTTACCTTTTCAGGAGTAGGCAGAGGGGTATTAGCCCCCTCATTCCTCTTTCTACGTAAGGAAAAGGTAGCCAGGAGGTCACTAAACATCCTAACTATACGAACTGATGATCATGAAATATTGCACATACGTTGTCAGGCACAGAATGTCATGATATGGTACCTTTCATCCAAAAAAAAGAATTGTTCCCGATGGACAGATATTTATTATATCTTCATTAACGCCTCCCTTTAAAAGTTGTCACACCTACTTAGGCGAGGGCCGAAGGTATTGCAATGCAATACACTACACTCTATAAAGTATGGAATAAAAGGGAGTCTACTAGTCTAGTCTCTATTCCTTTACTCTCATAATACGATGCAAACTGACATAACGGGAGAGAGGTCAGGCGCTGGACCAACGGATTTACGAACTTTCCTAGACTAGTATTGCGTCTGAGCAGATAAATTACATGACAGAAAAACCCAGTCACATTTTTTTTTGTTCGACCCAGATTCGATCCTGTGACCTCGGCACAGCGGTCGTACCCAGAGATGGATGTGCAATTGAAGTCACCCTAAGGCAATGCAACCATTGAACAGACACCCTAGGACCAGGGCTCCGAGTCCCCGTGGCCTCAGGAACCGTCTGTGCCTATACTACTTGTGCCTTATCTAAAAAGTAATCACCTGAATACTATGTAATTTTTGTTCTGTATTTAAAATTATACAAAGCCTGTTCAGACCAGTAAAAAATATTAGTAGACATAGATGAGGCTATTAATTGAAGTTATAAGGCGTAAATTAGACAGCTGTGCCTATTTCTTAGTGACAACCTATCTAGCCTGTCAGTATGGGTTATGTAATGATACACCCGTAGTCAATAAGCACTTACCACGTCCAAATTAGCATCTTCAATAATATTGTTAGAGTACCGGGCACCTGAATCGCCAAACAATAATTTTACATATTCAGAATTGGGTGAACTACCACCCTCAATAGAGGGTATGTTAGCATAAACACAAAGCGCGAGCAATACTACTTTCCACATTATGTGGAAGTTATTGACATACTACAAAAAAACCGAATAGTTTCTCTATATATCTCTTTCTAATAATTGGATTTGATAAAGTAATTAATGATAGAAATAAGTATTTTAATTTCGATCAATTATTTTTATCTCAATCATTACAAAGATTATTATGACGTACTTTGCATATATAATAATTATTATTGGATTGAATATGTAGTTATTAGGAACAAAAGAAACATAATAATAATATCAGCCCTGTATTATATAAGGTGCGTTGGGGTTATGGTTATGGTTATGGTTATGGGCTCCTTTTTCCGCACTTAGCCCGTAAAAAAGTCGGGCCATTGTGCGTGACGTGCATGCCGGCTACAGAGCAAGCCAGCCTAACTCCTTCCAGAAGCGCAGGATCCTCCTGGTGTCTCCACAGGCTTCTCGGAGTGACCCCGGCGAATCGAGGATTTTTGCCCGTTGCGCAGCTACTCCTTCACATTCCAGGATGACGTGGTAAGCTGTTTCGTCGGCCAACAGACATCCCCTACATAGGGGGCTGTCGGTCATACCTAGAACATATAAATGTTTGTTTAGTGGGCAATGTCCAGTAATGGTACCTACGACTATGCGTAGGGATGCCCTGTCCAAAGATAAAAGGCGCTTAGTCAGACGAGAGTCCGGGTGTGGCACGGCTTCCCGGGATTGTCTGCATGTACTGATACTCGCCCATTGATCCGCGTGTAGTTTATGTGTTCTGTGACGCAGCCATGTTCTCAGCTGGTAATAGGGGAGCGCCATGATTGTTTCGGGACCCAGTAAAGTCTGGTCCGATCCTCTTTTTGCCAGCTCATCAGCTGCGTCATTTCCTAGAGAGCCACTGTGCCCTTTGATCCACTGTAGGGTAACTGAGTTAGTCTTTCCTATACCCTCCAGTGCTTGGTGGCACTCTAGTATGAGCCCTGATTGAATGGTCTTGCTATCAAGGGCTCGTAATACAGCAGCGCTATCGGATACAATGCGTATTTTGTGGCCTATAAGGCCCCGCTTTTCCACTGCTCTGGCTGCCTCCGTGATGGCGACACATTCACATTGGTAGATGGAACTGTGTGCGCCTAAGGCCATTGATATCTTGATGTTAATTTCTGGTGAGAACACACCTGCCCCGATCCTGTCCTGGTCTTAGACCCATCGGTGTATATTCGCAGTTCGTGTGTGCCAGACCAGTCATGCTGTTCTTCGGTCTGCCTTACGGTGTAGTTTTTCCGAAGATATATTGTTTGGGTACCCTGTCGTTGGGAGCGGCCATCAGTGGTTTATAGTTGATGGCCTCTACCAGAATTTCGGCGTGGGCACCTATTGCTGTACCCCAGAGCTTGAGTGTCTTTAACCTGACTGCTGCTGAGGCTGCCTCTTGTTGGATAAAGAGATCCAGGGGCGGCAGTCCCAACAGGTAGGTAGGTAGTAAAGCAGCTGTGGGTGTAGTTTTCATGCAGCCCGTTATAGCTGTACACGCTAATCTCTGAAATTGCTGCAGTTTGTTTCTAGCTGTGGATAGTTTGGTTCTGGGCCACCAGACTACAGCTCCATAGGTGGTGATTGGTCGTACCACCGCAGTATATAGCCATCTGGCAATTTTAGGGTGTACGCCCCAAGTTTTGCCGAGAAGTCTTTTACACTGCCAGAATGTGATACAGGCCTTTTCTAGTTTGTGGTCCAGATGTTTATTCCATAACAGTTTATCATCCAAAATGACACCTAGGTATTTCACCTCTTTTGTAAGAGATAACGTGGTGCCTTGTAATTTAGGTAAGCGAAAATTTTCTATAGTTCGCTTTCTTGTGAACAATACGAGTTCGGTTTTCGATGGGTTTGCCGTTAGTCCTTGTTCTAGGCACCATCGTTCGACGATTTTGAGGGCCCCTTGCATGAGATCGCATAGGACGCCTTCGAATTTTCCCTTAATCAGGATCGCTACATCGTCTGCATAGCCTACAGTGTGGAAGCCCGCCTCGTTTAGTGACCTAATTAGGGCAGCCTTTCGATACAATGGCTCGGACTTTGCCATTGACTGTCACCTGCACCGCTCCTTTCCTTAGCATATTACCTATCCAGTTGGCTGTGGATGGGTCAGCACCATGGTTGAGCAGTGCACGGCTTATGCTGTTAAACTGCGTCTTGTCAAAAGCTCCTTCGATGTCAATGAAGGCTGCAAGCGCTGAAGATTGAGTTGATAGTGCGCTCTCTATTGTCGTAATGACATTGTGAAGCGCTGATTCGGTTGATTTGCCAGAGGAGTAGGCGTGTTGTTGGTGATGTAGAGGGTGGTAAGTTAGAGCCTCATCTCGGATATCTCGATCACACAATCTCTCCATTGCCTTAAGAAGGAAGGAAGTGAGGCTGATTGGTCTATACGATTTTGGTCGTGTAATAAACAAGTCACAAGATTTATTTCCTATATGATAGTATATACCTACAAAATTAATTGAAAACAGTAAATACTCAATTAAAATTAGGCAAATTATTGCATGGGGTTAATCCGGATCTGCCAGGAAACGACAAAACACCGATATTCTGTTTGTTAGCACCGTAAAATTTTTTTACTTGACGGATTCACTCATGTGAACTAGTGGAACGTAGGGTACAAGATGGGGTCGCAGGTAGTGTTGTCCGAAAACAAAAATTATAACACAAATACGAGTTATTTGATTTATACGATGTTATACCTCCTACGATCTTACCCCAACGCGCCTTACTGTCCCACTGTTGGGCACGGGCCTCCTCTACTACTGAGAGGGATTAGGCCTTAGTCCACCACGCTGGCCTAGTGCGGATTGGTAGACTTCACACACCTTCAAAATTCCTATAGAGAATTTCTCAGGTATGCAGGTTTCCTCACGATATTTTCCTTCACCGTTATAGCAGTGTGTGCCCTTGGGATTTGAACCTGCGAACATTCGTCTCAGCAGTCCTTTCCACAACCAACTAGGCTATCGCTGCTTACAGAAAAAACATAAACTAAGTTTATGCTGTTGGCAGGATATATTTTATATCCGCCCGGATGGCGACCATCGTACACAAAGTGTTAAGACCCACCATAGTGACCCACGTAAGTGTGTCGCGGTCCGGAATCAGCCAGTGTATATCCGGTTCCAACAGGCCGGCATAACTGTGTCGACTGTCTTTGTAATCATCTTTTGTCAGTCGACGTTCTATTGGATCCCATTTCACTTACCATCAAGTGCAGGGGGTCACTTCGCCGTGCTCGTATAACAAAAATTAAGTATACATACGTAAACAGCTTGATTTCCCATTGTTACTATATAAAAATATCATATAATCATTACTTTCAAACAGGCGGAACCGCGAGTAAATACATTTATATGATTAATATGTTTTGTTACATAATAACATAATACAAGACGGATATATTAAATTACATCATATAATATTCATGCTTTGGAAGTCCCTTATTGAACAAAGACCCCGCCTAATGATTTCCATATCAACCTGTTATAATCAGCTTGCATTCAGGAAGTTCTTGTGACTTTTACCAGGTTGTCTGCCTAACATTGACAAACATATTGGTTTATATTATACAATTTTATATACAATGAGCCATCATAAAATTTGCGATGATTGGCTTATTTTTTCCGGACCTGACTTACCTTCTTTTTATCTGACAAGGGTCGAGAGGAAGGGGAACGAGGCGAGGGCGGAAATGTAGTCTTGTGTCATGTTGGAGTTTCAAGAACTCTTACAGAGGATAGCCAGTGATATATCGCATCTGGATCAGCTAGAACTAAACGCAGCAGTCTTCATTTAAGGTGGTTAAATGGAGCATTGACATGACAAAAAATATTTTTTTTGTATGTTGACTCAGCAGAGTATTATTTTTTCTTAATATGCCTGCTGGTTCATTTCCATATGTAACATAGTAATTTATAATTTTCTTTGTATTGTATTTCTTAGAAGCTGTAACACATACCCAAGACATTATTTGTCATATTCATTTAGAAAGGCTACACAAAAAGGATAAATAATTATGTAAAAAAGTTCTTCCTGTGAATTTATTAAATCTTATTACCATAAAATTTGTTCAAATTTTAGTTCTTTATTAGAAATTTAAGGGAACATAACTACTATAAAGTAATAATTTTAACCTTTATTATAATTAAATTTCAATTTACATATCATTCCTCAATACTTAAAATTATGCACCAAAAATGGAAAAATGAAAATTATAAATATCAGTTACTTATTTTTTATTTAGATTTAGTTAGATTTAGGTGAGTAAAATTATAAAGCAACATTTATTATCTTCCATTGTGAGGTACATTAAGCACAAGTGGAACTTGTATATCATAGAAGAAAGAGACGAGTGTAGTGGCAGCATAGTTAAGCAAACTGCAGTGCAATTAGTACTGGCTTCTGATTCCAGTTTACGTAATCACAAATGGAATTTACACAAAAACAAATGTCTAAATTGCCCAGAATTGTAATATGTGCTTGTTACTGCCAAAGGTAAATCATTTATTACATAATGGAAACAGAAGCATGTGAATTTGTGGCTGAACCATTGGCTACCCATCAGGAGTCAAAAAATGCCCCTTGGTTGTATAATATAAATGCAAAAGTTAACTCTTTTCTTTCTTATAAACAATAATTAATGTTAATGCATCCATTAAATAAACAAAATAAAATATTCAGTCTGCTACAAATCATCATCGTCTGAGTCGAGAGCAGCCCTCCTTCTATCAAATTTAACAGTACTTGTTGTCTTGGGCATTTGTTGGTTGACAGATTCTAGCAGCTGAATTAGTTCCTGTTCTGTTATTTTATTGGAAACTTGCCCCATCTGTGCCATTCTACAGATCATATTTTCCACCAAAGCGCCTTTTTCTGGTCTGCTAAGTTTGATTGTGTTTACTGAAAAAACAAAACATTAAGTAACCATAATAAGTAGGGTATATGAGTACAGATATTAATAACGAAGGTTGGAAATTCAAAAAAGAGATTAATGACTTATTGCAACGGTATTTGTATAAACAGAAATGTCATTACATCTGGCTCGAGCATCTTGACTAAGAGCTTGTGATAGTATAGTGTGTTTTGCTTCTTCCATTGCTTGCATCCTTTCCTCTTGTGCTTTGGCATGACTGGGATCCCCAGTACCCTGGGAAAAATAAATACAAGTCAAACAAACTGAAGAATCTAGCGAACTACAGCAGCCGCGGGTGAACTAAGTAACCTCCTAATTTGTATTGATATATCATACGCACCCCACGTTGAGCCTGCATCTGAGCAAGACGTTGTTTTCTAATATTTTCAAGTTCTGGGTCGTCCATGTTGGATTGATTTAATGAAAAATAGAACTAAAAATAAAGTTTGTGATAACGAAATATGACTCCACAAACCACAAAGAGAAATGACAGATCAGATGACACATAAAAGTTCAGGGTTACCACTATTTCTTGAATGATAAAAAAATATTTTTTGTCTTTTTGAAAATACTACTAAAATATTCCAAATTGTCTTTATGTAGGTTGCAAATTAAAATTATGTGCTTCTTGTGTGAACTTCAGGGGATGAATGGAATCAACAATTTAGTGGCATTTTTATCTTGGAATAACTTTTCGAGTAGAAAGCGTTTTGCTGAGAGTGGGCCTTAGCTATGCGTTAATTTAAAGACGATCTTGAATCCTACTATATACGAGCCACAAAAATAAAAAACCTCTGACAAAATTGAAAACTTTAGATCATCTATAGACATTAGATTATGATAGATGCATGTTTATCTAAAATAAAGTTAAAACATCCTGATTTCGAACACAACCAAAGTTTTCTATAAATGGCAGTGGCCATGAGTAAATCGAGAATTTTGGTGTTGCAGGGATAAAAATACTGTTTTTAGTTAAAATTACTTATAATTATATAATACTTATATTTCTACTGTACTTTGAATTAGAGTCCCTTTATTAGAGATTTCCCACAAACAAATGTAATTAAATGCATGGTAATAATATAAAATATATTCTCACCTTGACGGTAAATTACAGTGCATCTACCACTACGATCTATCGTAATTACCATGTAGTACATGGAGACTAAGCAGGGTTGCCATCTTATTTGGGAAAATAAAGTACATTGTTAAAAGCGTTAAGTTAGAAGTAAAAATAATGGTATTAAAATAAAGTACAAATTAAATTTACTTCATTTTTTTCGTATTCTTCAATACAAATATAAACCCTCTGTGAATGCCAAAGTGGAGGGAATCGATAATAAAAATGTTACATGCTTACAACAAAAAATATATAGCTTATTTAATACTTGATGGTGGCAACCCTACTAGTTAGTGGGAAGGTGTCCTGAAGATCTGATAAAACAATCTTTTGGCTTCTATTATTTATTTTGTTACAGAGTCACACTGTCATGCCACTGAAGTGTTTGGTATTCAATGCTTCCGAATGGATTACAATAAGCAAGAACTGCTAATTTATTAACTGCCACTGACAACCTTCCAAATGTTACCATATTAGTAGGAAGAAAAGTTGTATCCTTATCACATATGCATCTAACCATGTATGTAGCATGGAATTTCACTGGATCTCCTGAAATATGAAACAAATGGATTTACCTCAATGTATGGATAGGTATAATTTTAATAGATTATTTAATAAAGTTCTGACTATAAATTAGATATTTTCTTCTTTCGTAATATTTTTATTAGATCATAAACTTTTGTTTCATAATATTATTTAAACATGGATATATTTTTTTTAAGAGAATTGCATGACATTATTACAAGGTTTTAAATAATGCACCTAAAAACTGGACAGAAACTAAAAACAACTATTTTGCTTAAGTGTATAATATTATTTTATAAGAAATAATTACCTGGATATAACAGATAGTCTGAACCAAATTTTGATCCATCAGTAATATAAAAACCTTTTTCCCACAAATTCTTAAAAATCAAGTACTTGATATTATTCTCTCCTTGAGGACTGTGTTCCAGGACATTGATGTCAACTTTTTTCTTTTCTGCAAGTTCCCATTGTATCTTAAAACAATTAACAGTTAACCAGGAAATCACCGGGTGCCTTGGGCTTAGGACCTAGTGCATTACCAACTAAGAATCTTCTCTTTAGGCCCCCACTCTGTTTACCAAAACTTCTTACATACAAAATTGTTGACACTGGGGAGCCTTTTTTGTGCTCCAGCTCTGGTGCCCCACATTGGTCAGTACCAACTTTTGTGCTCTTTGCCAGTACAAAGAGCACGAAAGGTAAAGGGTCTCATAAACATCTACTGCTTGAAGCCTTGTGTTGGTCAAGACCGACACTGGTTTCAAAGAAATTTACATGTATTACAATGAAATATATAAGTGTTTCGTTTACCTGTGCTCAAGTTATGTTCAGTAGGTAAATGGACCAATGCATGAATCGGAGCTAGTTTTGGCATTTTGTTTATTTCTTCTTCTAATAACACTTGTTTGTTCAAAATGCTTGTATCTGTATAGAATAAGAAATAATAGAAATAAGCAAGAGATAAGCATATTATAATGGAAGAAAGTAAATTTACATCATTGTTGAACATGATTTATATTTTCTTACATTAAATTTATTCTTCTATCCTTACCATTAATATGTTATGTATTCTATAAACAATAATGATTACTTATTAAGGTTATTACCAGTTATGCCTTTGGATAACAGTTTTTCTTTCTTTCCTGCAACAATAATGTCTATTTTTTGTGAAAGCTGTTCAATTTTTCTTCTCTTTAATTCTTGTATTTGTTCTAAAAGTACTCTGCCAAAAAAAAACAAATATTATAAACTAGCTCACCCAACAGACATTGTCCTGTTTTCACTATGAATCCTCTGTCAATTGCTGACAGTATGTAAAATTTATATTGTTGTTAAATTTTCTAATGTTTCGCTCAACTTCCTTAATTTTTTCCTTCATAAGAACCTTCTCCTGACAATAATTAACACAACAATAAAAGAATTAGCGAAATTGTTCCATCCATTCGCGTGTGATGCGATGAGCGAGGGATAGAGATTCATTTTCATATACTTACATCAATTTTAAATATTAAATTTTAATTTTACATTTAACATTGAGTTGCTTACAATAGCCTATAGTATCCTGATAAGGTAGACTATGATTAAAGAATAATGCATCAGTTTATGTTTTGGTAAAATATTTTGAGAAAATATGATAAAAATTAATGTTTTGTTTAAGTAAATCTTTTTCAAAAATATTTTACTCAGGTTTAAGTGGATACAATGGATACCAAGAATCCACATAATTCTAATTTTCCTCTGATTGCAAGCTCTAGAAATTAAAAATACATACTTGTCTTCCAGGCTTTTTACTATTTCTTTTTCTTCCTTTGAAGGTTTCCGAGTAACATTTGGTAGCTCATATAACTCACAGAAACCTTTCTCTACTAAAAGTGTGGCTTCTTCTGATAGTAAAGCCATAGGTAATCCTGAAATACGTTATTTTAAAATATAATATTTATCAACGTAGAATCAATCTACGTTGATCTAATATTTATAATTAATATTACCCAAAAAATCATTTTGTCTTGGAAACGAGGGAGCAGAACCTATTAGTGCTCCACATATTCTATGACGGGTGCGTAGTACGTACCAGTCTGAAAAAAAATTAATATTAAACATATTTTGATCGAAGTAAATACAAAAAAAAATTAAATCTAACCATCTGAGTTCCACACATATGCAATGCCATTTATGACATAAAGTGGTATCATCACAATAACTTGCTAGTAAAATAAGTCGATGTAACAAATTATAAAAACTGTAGTTATTTATTTTTTGACGCTCGAAATAATTTGCAGGGACAAGCAAAGAAAATATTATTTATACATAAATAATGTATGAAAACAAATATTACAAATATATATTTTTTTATTAATTACGGCTCTGGAGATAAGTCTATTGAGCCCGTCTTCCATATAATACAATTTCCCAAAATGATTATGTTACAAGGTTTCTAGTTTCAGAGGCGGCCTTTGGGGAAGGCGAACAGGGCAACCGCCGGGGACCTTACGCTTACAGAGGCCTCGCGCGGTGTCTCGCAGGACCTTTTTTTTACGTTCCTACTGACGAAACTGTTAAAACAGGGGAACGTTTTTTTACTCTGCCCGTGGCCTCGCGTCTGTTGTTTTTTGCTTTCACCTAGGGCCTCGCGTCGTTTAGGACCGCCACTGTCTAGTTTCAAACAAAAAAATAAAATTCTTCGATCGTCGATCGCACATATTGAAACAGTGATAAAATTCCTCTTCTTCAATAATTCTGGTACTGCTTATATTAATTAATTCATAATAAAGATAATTCTTTGCATGTTAAACTTGGGGCAGGATATTCCACTTTAGGGAATTAATCTCTTTTTCGGGACAAACTGAATTATTAAGTCAAGGGCTTTTTTGGCAAATGATTTATAAAGAATTTTCTTGTAAAATCCAAGGTATAACATACCTTGGATTTGGACCCGTACAAAATGGTAAGTGGAAACACTGGTTACAGGCCTCGTCACAGAGCTCGATAGCTTGCTCAATGTTTTAGTATAGAACTTTTGATTTCAGAACTATTGCCACCACTAGCTATTCTATTTATCTATACTATTATATACTTAAAGCTGAAAAGTTTGTTTCTTTGTTTGTTGTTTGAAGGCGCGAATCTTAGTACTAAAAAACTACTGGTTCGAATTGAATGATTCGGATAATTTTGTGCTTGAAAGCCTATTTATCGGGGAAAGCTATAGTCTACATGACATCCTGTTATGACTACTAGGAGCGGAACATCAATGAAAAAAGTTGCAAAAACTGGGATAATTAAATTTTTCCTCTTGAAAGCTTTTGTTGAATACTCTGAGTAAACGGTTAAATTTACGCAACAAATACTTATGACGGAATTGTTTCTCTTAAAAAGTTCTAAAATAATCCTATGACTTATCCTACTAGTTATTATTACTTATTTTTATTAGTTGTCAAATACTTTTATTTGTATTTTTTCTCCACTTGTACGGTGATGTGCATGTACTAGCTTATAAAAGTAACTAATCAGACTTTGTATACAAAGGACTTGTAAAAAGTCCGGAGTTTCTTTCTGCCTTTCTTTTTCGGGTAGTATTCGCTTAGGTAGCTAGTAAAGGGCTGGTAGGTTAAAATGTTCCTTGACTTATCATAAAGTGCAACTATGTTCGCCTACGTGATAAATAAAGCATTTTTTTTTATACTTATCCTACTAATATTATAAAAAGTTTGTGAGGATAGATTTATGTTTATTCCTCTTTTACGAAAAATCTACTGAACCGATTTGGATGAAACTATACAGTAATATTGATTATAAATCAAATAACACATAGGCTAAAATTTATAATGATTTTTTGTAATTTGGTCATAATATAACAATACCTACGTTTCAAGTAAGTCGGAAAAATAAATTATCCCGAAAAACGCCTTCACAGTATATTATAAAACAAAGTACCTCGCTGCATCTGTCTGCCTATCTGAACGCGATAAACTTAAAAAACTACCGAACGATTTCGATTAAATTTGGTATGGAGATAGTTTGAGACCCTAGGAATAACATAGGCTACTTTCTATCCCGAGAAAATATATGGCGGGATTTTTATCTCGGACAACTTTTTAACGTGGGCGGAGCCGCGAGCAAGCGCTAGTATATTATAATTCTTTTCAAATTTGACACTGGCAGAATTGTCCCTATTGTCGTAAAAACGATACAGCCAATCATAACATTAGATAATTCTCTTCGATTCTACCTGGATTCTACCTATATTTGTTACAGCTAACATAATAATTATTTAATAATTTTCGTCTGAATGAATCTTCTTGTGTAGTAGGTATTATTTGATTATGTGAAAAGTAAAAAAATAAGTAATATTGGAATACAGTTTTATCTTTTGAGATATTAGATAACCACCAGAATAATGGCAACTAGAAGAGTTGTGATCGGTAAGTTTGTTACTTTTTTTTATAAATAAGTAATTTACATCAACTTATTGCACATGTATTGATATCATTTGTATAACATAAACAATGAAGTTAATGTATGTAATATAATATAAGAAGTGCTACTTTCGTTTTTCTTGTTTGATCTGTATGGGGCGAGAAAATATTTTCTTTTGTAGGAGGTGGAACTGGATTCATAGGTCGCAGTCTAGGAGAGCGTTTGTTAGCCAGTGGATATAATGTGATTAATGTAGCCCGTATGCCAGCTGCTAATAACATATCGTGGTCAACCCTTGAAGTATCCGGGCTACCAAAAGCAACTTGTGCTGTTGTGAATTGTGCTGGCCAGCAGTTTATGGACTTTACAAAATCTTGGACACCTGGGTAACTATATTTTATGTTTATTTATAGGGCAAACTATAGAAGTTGTGTTTCTTTTAACATAAATACTAAATAGTAATTATATTTTAACTTTTACATTAAAAATGGGTAAACCTAGTTTGGGTTTAATTTTTCAATCATAATACCACATCCACATACCATCTTTACATGTGTGATGAGTTGCCTAAAAATATAATTTGTGAGCAAAATGTTGATCGGCACATCACTATCCTAATGAGGTACAAATAGATATCTCAATGAAATACACTGTTGCAAACTCTTGTTTACAAATACCATGTAATGCCACTGGACTTAGAACAAATTCCCTACAATGTTAATATTATTTGACTTTGGTTGGTGTGCCTTGATATCCATAGAATGCAATACTGTATGTAGCAACATGCTTCAGTATCACAATGTTGAATCAGTAGGAATAACTGACGAACAATATCAAGGAGATGAAAATGATTAGCCAGATGATTTTGAGCCTCTAAGCAACAAGCATTCAATGCTGAAAAATTGTTAGATAAAAATACTTTTAGTGTAAGCAAGTTGAACCCACACTATCCTGAGATATGAATAAAATACTTATGAAAATAAAATTAATTCACCGGGTAGCAGTAAAAAAACTCTTGCCAAAGATAACAGACTATATGCTATAAGCATTTTTTGTACTGATATTAATATTTGTCATATGTAATTTTTGGATATATCAGTATTTATACATATTATAATTGTAAAATAATGTCCATTTTTCTTTTTTCCCTCCCCATTTATTGATAACTCTCAATAATGCCATATTACCTGCAGTCCCTTAAGTTTCGCTTATAATTTACAGATTCAAGCAGAATGTTCAGAATTCACGCATTTACACAACTAAGGCGTTAGCTAAAGCAATAAATCAAAGCCAAGACAAACCAAAAGTCTTTGTGCTTATAACGGGAGTCGGTGCCTACGAGCCTTCAGAATCGAATAAATATGATGAGAGCAGTCCCACTACAGGACTAGACTTCTTCTCCAGACTGGTGGTGGACTGGGAAAAGGCTGCCCAAGTAGATCCTCCAGTTAGACTTGTAAGTAAATAAGGCTTTTTTTCTATGTGGAATCTCCACTAGAATATAGTACAAAAGGGTATCATTGATATGACCAGTTTAGCACCATATTTCTCAATTTAGGTTTGATTACTTTAGTTATGAAATAAGATCACAATAATATTTCTCAAACATTTTATTGGGTTTGCAAGTATTCTACCAATTAGGGGCCGTTCCAGTATTACGTAACGCAATTTGAGCGGGAGGGGTGTCTTGTAAAACGTTATGACGCGTTACATGGGCGGGAGGGGGGTCTCGTACAAAGCTTTATGCAACATAATTGTAAATATTACAAAAAATGGCACTTTAGAGTGGGGGGCGGGAGCGTACAGGAAAACGTTACGGCGCGTTACAAAAATCTTCAAAAATTGCGTTACGTAATACTTGAACGGCCCATTACTGCATTCGTGTAAGTGTACCTTGAGTTGGTTAATGTCTGTATTGGCCTGACATGTTTGGCATTTTAGTTATGTTTTGTAAAATATTTACCTGGCCTAACTATAATATTGATAAGCTATACAAAAGTCTATAACTCTCAATATCATACCACTTCACAGTATGATGTAGGCTATGTTATGGCTATAAATTTATACCAAATAATGAAATACCAGCATACCAAACTTTTTGTAAAATAGTTTAAAGATTAATTCAATATTAAAATTTGGAATGAATGAATAATATGTTTCAGGTAGTGATTCGCTCAGGAGCTGTCCTAGGCCGATGGGGCGGTATGATAAAGAACATGTTTGTGCCATTCTACTTGGGAGTTGGTGGACGCATTGGTACTGGCAAGCAATATTTACCCTGGATACACCTCAATGATCTAACACGACTCATCCAGTTTGCTATAGAAAATGATAATGTTAAAGGTATATTAAATGGTGTCGCACCGCAGGTCATCACAAATGAAGAATTTACAAAGGTAAATCTATAATTATTATAAGTAATAAACTGATCCTAATAACATCAAAATACATTACTTACCAATTGCTAACCATAAGGAACAATGTACTAGTCTCAAAAATACTATGTTTAGTCCCTGTTTGCTATTTACTTTTGTATGGTGGCTGATATGCTCGCAGGTCTGAACACTGCCCCTTCCTTTCTGAACGTCTTCTCTTACTTTATAGCTGGCTATCCATACTTCATTTGAGGTTTTATGTGCTTATGGATAATGCTAATACTACACTCACTTCTAATTGGTTGACCTATGCTATAAAACAGATTGAACTAAATTTTAAAAACACCATTTTTGGAGTTTTGTTGCTTTGTTGCATCTAAAGCTTTAACACACTTAATTGTTTTGTAGCAATGATTAAAAACAATTTCATAGAATTGTATGTGTGTCTAATAATTTTGAGCATTTGTAGAACTAATGAGTATTCGGTATTATTTCAGTCCTTCGCATCAGCACTTGGACGTCCAGCACTTTTCCCAGTTCCAGAAGCAATTTTAAACTTTTTGCTTAATGAAGAGAGAGCAATGATTATGACCAAAGGCCAGTATGTGGTCCCAAAGAGGGTTATGGAGTATGGGTTCAAATATGAATATCCAGAAATAGATCAAGCCTGTAAAGAATTTTCTCATCTTTGGCCTAAACAAGATCCGGTCAAAAAGACTACATTGTAGGTAAGTAGGGGTCAAATGATATGGAAATTTCATTATATTGGAATTTATTGTTTGCAAAACTCATGTCGCTGCATAAGTTACAATAATGAGATTGTGTTTTTTTGAAGTTACTAGTCTTGATTTGTACTTTTTTAATATTTATTGTTGTTAAGGATATAAAATATTTAAATATAATTTATTAATACATTATATAACTGCATTTAATTTATTTACACCTGTCACATTCATTTAAATTACACATGATGAATCTGTGTTTAACATGTTTATCTTAATATAATTATCTACATATTTGTATCATAAATAAAACTATACATATTTAATTAATATAACACAGCAGTATATTTTCCAACATATAGAATTGGCTAAATACCAGTATTTAATATTATTTTATAAAACTACAATATAAGTACTTTCTCATTAACTAAATAACAATTTCAAGTAAGTTTCTTATTGCTTAAAGTTAAGATAAATTGATCATATGTTTAGGCAACAATGCTCAAAATCTTAAAAATGTTATCCCATAGATGGGTATTATACCTTATTAAGATAAAAATATATAACATACAAATTTTACTAAAGCTATAGCCAACTATGCAGATAAATTAATGAGTGTTTAATAAATTACGTACATTTAAGGATAATATAAATATGAAAAAATATATTTGTAGATTTCTTTTCTAACAGTAATTTACATATCAGTAGTATAGAGACGAACATAACATTATAATTTGTTACATTATCATGTTTGCAAAATAGAAATGTATTACTTGTTGCGGCGCATTAGCAGCAATATTATCGTTGTTGGTGTTTTTATTTATATTTCATGGAAACTGCTTCAATATGCGAGTCGATCGAGTTAAAAATATAAAATTTGATTACATTGCGATACATAATAAATTATATAAAAAAAAGATAGATCATATCTATTGTGGTTACTGTAACGTATAAAATCGCCGTTTACATCAAAGCGGGCGAAAGTACACATTGATATGGAGTTTCTTTGGTCAAACATAGGAATTTCATGGCGATTCAGGTTCTATTTGTGAGAATCTGTCGACGAGTCTAGAGACGTATTTTCTCAGTATGTCTTGGCGCATGCGTCCAACGTCTAGCACTTCTTCGTGGTTCGCTTCCATATCGTGGTCGTAACTAGTGACGCACTCGTTCGTGATGAGGGATAAACCGAACACTTTCATGTCACAATGGCGGGCCGTGATCACCTGGAATTGTTTAAAATAAAAGTTTTTACATTTACATGAAAAAATCAATCCTTACTTAGGCCAAGTGGTTAACAAATATAAACTCATATCCTTACTGTTCAGTGTTCAAACTAGAAAAATATTTTGGAACTGTTATAGATTAGGTATCAAGAGGTGTTTTACAATATTGAGCTAAAATAAGCGTCTGTTTTATGGTTTCACCAACTATTTTAGTAAGATTGCTAAAAATCTGATGCATGTTTAAAATAACGTAATTACCTATTACCCACATATTATTCCATTAGTTATTTAAATTTCCAATTTCGCAATATAGCAGTATGTAACTAGGCTATTATCAAAACATCATGTTTATGAGATTAGACGAATAAATTTTAATAATATGGTTTAAATTTTTGATAAATTTTTCATAATTTGACTTTTTTAAAAACCCAAACTCATAGTTTGTTACATAGCTTTCAATATGATACATTTACATAAGCAGATTGCTTTTTTTACCTCATGTACGGTAGACATTCCAACTGCATCCACGCCGACCATCTTTAACATTTTCAGTTCAGCGACAGTTTCAAAGTTGGGTCCTCCCAGACAAGTGTAAACGCCCTCCCGTACCATGTTATTAATGTTCAGTTCTTTAGCCACCTTAAAAGCGACGTGTTCATATTAATATCTTCATTCAAAATATTGTATTGTCGGTATTACTAATAGCGTAATGCGAAAAAACAACTTAGAGATATTTTGTATTTATAGAATTCTCGGAATGGACTTTTTAAATCTATCTCAGCTTTAGGACTATTCATATTTTATTTAACAAAATCATGATCAGCTGTTTTAACATGATTTACGACTTTTAAGTTATGGAAGTTAATATAATTTTAAACCTGCTTCTTCAATTATAGCGCACTGAACTTTAGCGCGGAAAACATGCGTCATATAATATTCAATGACGTTCAATGATGCATTATTTTTTTGCAAATGCACTCTTAAGAATCTTAATAATAAAACTTGACAAGGTAGACAGGAAGCGAAACAAGTTTCCTATCTAAGCAGCACTAGGCGAGATATAATACGCTTCCATCTTACAATTTGTAAATTGTGGAGCGACCCTAGATAACCTTGTCTACAGACATGGTACTAGTATTATTCTGCGTTGCTTCTAACATTTTTTACAATATGGCTGATAAAATACGAGTGCGCGCAAAATAAATAAACACTGTTTATTAGCTACTCGAATATTATTATTATGAACGTAAAATATTGTGTTATTACCTCCTTAGCAATCTTTCTATGTTCGTAGTTGTAAGCTTTGTTCATCGGTGGGAAACGTGGTCCAAATCTCTCATCGTTGGGGCCGTGTAAGGGATTGTTCCCGGCGAAACCCATCATGTTTATGTGGTCCTTAACAATCATCAGATCACCAATCTTGTAATCTGGGTTCAATCCACCGGCGGCATTTGTGGCAATTAATGTTTTTACTCCAATTAATTTCATCACACGTACAGGCAGACAACACTGTAAAAATTTCACCATAATTGAGCATGTAATCAGGTAGAATCTTCTTAGTATAAAATAGTTTAAAACTTGATTTCTTATAGAAAAGCTAACGAAACGGTCTATATCTGTAGTATGTCTAGTAAAAATAATTTACTCTTACATAAAAAATAATATTATTTGTTATGTCATAGAAAATTCTAGAGTATTCGTGTATACGGGTGGAAAAACATTGACGCAGTAATATTTATCTGAGGTTCAATATCTTGCGCGTCCTTTACTCTCCATTGTAGCGCTAACAGAAAGAGATAACCCCGTCGCTGGGGGTCGATGCTTGTTTGCATCAGCCGTATAATACTCGATTGATTTTTACAGATATATTCCATTATTTTTATTATAGTATACTTTATGTTGTGTAAAGATTTTTAAAAGGAGATTTAAAATATAACCATAACCAAATCAATTTGCTTTAACTATAGTTATAAAATACTCATAATCAGTAAATGTTCAAGAAATATAATTATATCACATTTTTGTGTTTAAAATCAATTAGTAATAAAGCTAAAAAATGTTTAAAATTGAAAAAAAAAACAGCCTAAAATGTTCACATATAAAAAAAATACTTCTTAATGTTAAAGAAAATCACTGCATTAATTCGCAGCACGGTGGAATACGAAGGGGGACACATTTCGAAGAGGTCTTGGTATACTATAGTGAAGCCAGCAAACGGCTCTTTTAAAAAAAATCTCGAAAAAGGCAACCAGATTGGTAATCTGAGTTATGTAAATATTTACGCAATAAACTTATATAAAAAAAGATAAAGCAATAAAATATATAAATTAACATTAGCTAAAATGTATAGTCCTAAGAACGCTACCACTGGATTTGTGAGGCAATAAATCAAAGAAAAAATAATTATAAAACAAGTTTTATGAGAATTGCAATAAAATTCATAAAAGACCTTAATGGCTGTGCTAGTCAACATGAGTTTATTTATTTTAGGAAAGGTGAAGGATTGCTTGAGTTTACAATATTTATTTCAAATCTACGCATATGTTATAATTACTTATGTTATTATAACTGCTTATAAACAATCACAGCATGAGCCAGAATATACAATATACACAAGCATAAGGTGCCTGATTGTTTTGTCCCTACCAATTCTACGTTTATGATGCATAGGAAAATGCGTTACACGTGTTTAAATTTCTTTTAAATTTTTGTGCATATTTTTATAAAAAAGACGGACTTTATGAGAAATATACCAGATTGAATTAGATACTGGTAATAGCTCCTGTGTTTAAAATACTGCCTTCCACAACAGGAAGTACTACTAGTAACATTGTTCTTATTAAAGAATTTTATTGCCTACTCATTCTATATGTTATATGTTCTACTGGGTCTTGACAAGGGATGATGTGGCTTTTCAATAGTGAAAGAGTTTTCTAAATCGAATTAGTAGCTTCAGAGATTATTACCGCCTGCATCCAAAATTAAATTATCGAAGTAATTTTATTGTACATAAACTTACCTTCCATAGTGGATATCCTTCATAGTAATGGAATCGTCCTTGCATGGCTACTACTGGTGCACCCTCAATTTTACCAAAAACCAATCTACCATGGTGTCCTTCAACTGTGCTTACTGGAAAATTTGGTATATCTTCGTATGGAATACATACTCCGTCCTGGATACTTTCTGCTAAGGAACCTAGAAATAAAAACAAGAATTATATTTATAGGCCTAGATCCAAAGAAATATTAATTCAAAAAGATTGTAACAGGGTCAATGATTTTAGTAAACTGAAGTGACTACAAACTATGTCGTCTAGGAATTGCTTTCAGACTATAGTTACCATCCTCAAGCTATAGCTGGCAGAAGCAATAGTAATGGCAAGTCCATACGGTATATACATATAGAGTAGGTGAGGTATAACATATTGGCATATGTAATAACGCATACAATATGTGAAGATGACAAATTAGCCCTACAGTTTCTGAGAACCAATGTACATATTATGTATTTTAGATTTACAAATGCTATTTCTTTTCTTGCAGTTACTATTATAATTTATAATATTATTGTATATTATGTTTAGAGTATTTGACAGAAAATATTTAAATGTAAAATGCATGGATAAAATTTATAATTTATGCTACAAGACATACTTATATTTATGAATAATATTATGAAGTAAGTAGGTATTTATAATTTAATTTAATATATACCCTCATTCCAATACGAACCCATCCCAGAGCCGCATATGATGCCAATGCGCGGCTGGATTGTGATGCGTGAGAGGAGAAAGTTCGCTGTTTCCAATAATGTTTCATATGAATACCTGAAACAAACCATAAAACAATATACATATGATCTACTTTTGTTTATATAACAGACATAAAAAAATACATACAGGTACATGTCAAGTTTTGTTGGGAATACATCAATAAAGCCCGCCATTTCCGTAAATTTCGCCGACAAATAAATATTATTTTAATTATTTAAGCAATTATAACGCAGCAATTAACGGAGAAATCACCTTTTTTCACTGTGGAGTCGCAAATGACAATGTAACTGTTTAGTTTTATATAATTTATATTGTAATCAATGTGTATGTAAATTACGATTTCACAATAACATTATTTTATTATGAATTCAATTGTAATAGCATTCCCGCAAACCTTTAATTCAAAGAACTAAATGTATGAGTGTTAAAATGACAATACTTTTAATCGATAAATGATAGCTTAAGATTGCAATATAACACAGCTACGATAATGTTGTTTACACTGAGTAAGCGAAATGTAAAACGCGTAGATTGAGCACTTCTGCACACCACTAATAGTGCTGTTTGATTGTACGTGAAGCAAGCAAGATACGTTCTCGAATTATAAACTGGTTTTAAAAATTATATTAATTTATGATAATGTAGTTATCGGTTAAAGAGTGTAAAGTTTATAAATAGGATCAACTTGGGATGATAATGATTGAATTAATGCATAATTCGATCAGTTTATTATAAATGATCAATAGAAAAACACAATATAATTGTAAAATATTTTTAAAGATGTCAATATTTTGGTAATATTATGTAATTTAATTTATGAGACAGTATGCACTACGTATGTAAAAATAAGATTTTTAATAAAGTTTTAATATTCATACGTCTCTACATGATAATTAAGGTAAAACTATAAAATAGACTATTGAACTAAAACCAACCATATTCATAGTTTGCATTATGTCTAAATACCAGTTTTATAGTGTTTACTTTTGTACCCTGTCATAACAAGCTAATAATATAAAATATTTTGTTTATAGCTTTGTATAACTAGACGAGCTTGCCGTTCGCCTGATGGTAAGCGATACTCGACCGCCCATATACCGTAGAAACACCATCCAACACTTACAAAGTATTGTTTGGTATTCATTGCGCTCGCCATCTTGAGACATGAGATATTAAGTATCATTATGTCCAATAGTTACACTGGCTACAATGTCTTTCAAACCGGAACACAATAGTGACTACACACTGCTGCTTGGCGGCAGAAATAGACATTGCGGTGGCGCCTTCCCAGGCAGACTCTCACATATGAGAGACCTACCACCAGTAACATTTTTGATAATTGATATTTGTCCTGAAATTGTACGCCTGTTAATTTTATTTCATTGTTTTGGATCACCAAACTTAAATGACGGAAATTCCAACAAAAATAGAAATAAATTGTTTTTGTGAGATAAAGAAATTTATGATTAAAATGATATTATGTCTTAAAAGGTTGGAGTATTATTATAGCCTAGTTATTCAAATTTATCTGATAAAAGAAATATATAATTTTATACAATTTTCGAGATAGACCTTGGCCTATGAACTTTTCTGTTTGCGTAAGAAAAAAAATACACATAAAATGTTTTTTTTTCGTTCGGTAAAAACTCACCCTTTTAATATAAAATAATCTACTGGCTTACCAAAGTCGCAAATTAACTAAACAATATCAAGACTAGTTAGTGAATTATAGAAAGAACATAACTCTTTACGGATTCTACACGCTTGGTCTCCTTTGGTTGAGTAGCGGCATTCGCGCGAGCAACTACGAACGCATATAATTTTTTTTATATAATAAAGACGGAATAGTTGACTTGTATTGATTTCTATCGTCAATGAAGTAGAAGTAATATTTATGAACATAAGGGTTTTTCTTTTAAGATCACTAACACAATGGCATCCAACCAATGCCGTATTACCGGTACAGTAGCAAATGATGTTAAAACTTAAAAGTTGTGTTGTCCAAGAGAAATTTACACGCGGCTGTATCCACGTGAACATATTCCACTTATTCCTTCTATAGTAGTTGCAAATTAAGATAAAATATAGCCCTGACAATAATATACTACAAAATAAATTTTAGTGAGTGAAATATTTTGAGAAACCGTTTAATAACACTAGGGAACAAATGCAATGTCAAGAAACAAGTTATGTCTGTATAATATTGTTAAAGAAATAGAAAATTTGGCCCGAGAAAAATAAGTAAAAGATATTATTAAATTTTCATATGTATACACATTTGAAATTATATATTTCAAATGATTACGAGTTCGTTGGTGCATACTTTGGAGTTAGTTGGTGGGTGGCAATTTTGAGGACTCGGAAGGCATATTGTACGAAATAAATTATTATAATAGGTGTAAAATTAAGCTAAGATAATGTTCATAAGGAATTTTTCTTTCGTGCCGACTAGCCTGACCTTACTCAACCAATTTGCTATTATTAAGCAAGTTAGTGTACGTATATTACACAGGTATGATTATAATTATTTTAACCATTCCAAAACTATTATTAATTTTATTCAAAGCAAGCAATAAATTCTATAAGGCAAGGCACATTCCCGGGTGATCCTTCTCAAACTTCTTGGCAGTCCACTTCACACCTTGTCAAGACTCTTCTTAATATACAAGTATTTAATTAGTTATAGTAATAATGTTGTAAAATTAATTGGCTGGGCTATTAATAGGCCGGTGACCCATGCACATGGTGTAAATATCGATAACATAATTAAAAAAGATTTTTAAAATCAGCTTTCGATTTATTCATTTTATTTTGTAAAATGTTCGCATATTCACACCGTTACAATATAAATATGAACATCATGGAATATTCTAACGGTCATTTTCCAGTCATCTATATAAATTGATCAATTGAACTCGGTGCCACAAGGAATTCAGAATTCAAGGACGGGCAACTGTTTTCATTTACAGATAAATATAGACTGAATAACAATATTTTTAAAGATATTATAATTTATATTTCTCAATGTCTGTTAGAAAATACAGGCCCACGCTAAAAGAAAATAATGTGAGGGATACGTTTGGAATTACGACGTTTTAATTACAACTTTAAAAATAAAACAAAGTTTATGTTAACTTTACATTAAGTATTTCCAAAACAAAGTAAAAACAAGCCGAAGTATTTTGTCAAAATTATTATTTGCGGTGATATATTCTTCACATATCTGACGCCACATTTAACACTGTTACATCATGAGCAGTTTGCTAAAGTATATCTTGCTTGTTTAAAATATTTACATGTTATCCTTGTAAACATCCTACAAGTGTACTCACCCTTTACACTTTTCATTTCCATTGGCGCTCTCTGTTTCCACTTCTGGCAGAGCTTTCTTCGCGGGCACATAAGCCTTATTCTCGTTTATATCGGTCACGTTAATTGGCGCCATCACTGCACTTATTTATGGAATTATAAAACTTGTGTTCAGTCTGCGAGGTCCGAGTATGTAATGAACATGTCCGACGGTTTTGTGTACGTTTTATAGCGCCATTAAATGGACGTCGCTGAGGCATTTATCATTAATCGTATGATTGCTTTAAGTTCAACTGGGTATTGTACTTCTGGCGAAAACATCACTTGTAAGTCACAACAGATCAACGCAATTTTAATCATTATTTCTCTATAAACATGTTTTTGTCACTCCATTATTAACATCATTGAGGGTTATGTAGATTCGTTGGTCGGTATTGTATGAACATTCAAAATAATGTTTTAAAGTATCAGTCGCTTATTATAAATGCAACTTTTTGTATAACCATTACATTTGCGAAATCCCGTATAAATATTTTTATAGCTCGAAACGATTATAAAATTAAGTGACATAAGCACCTATTAAAATTTGCGCACTTTGGCCTAATGTGTTATTTAATGATAGCACCGCCCCCTTTCAAAGTTTAATGCATGAATGTAGCATATCCTAGATCTATCGGAATCAATTCTGAACATTCAACAATGGAAAGCTCTTTCAAAATAATTTTCGTCAATGTCATACCGTATATTAGGTATATACTAGCTGCTCCGACCTCAGAACAATAACAAGCAGCCCCGACAGACGTTGTCTTGTCTTAACTATGAATTTGCAGCGCGCATTCTGTCGATCGCTGACAGTTATTTCAAACAAGTGACAATTACATAATATGTATAATGAATATTTTCGTTAATAGTCCATTGAAATGTTACATTTTTTAGGCCTTACCTTGCGTTTTTTAGAGGACGCAATTTTATTTTTTAGAAGTGTAGGGGGCGTCAGTGTTAAGCTAAAACCAAGTTTGTGGGGTCGCCACCCTTGTCCCACGGCCGCCATCTTGGTTTGAAATGGTTTTTTACGATGTATCTCTTAAACTATTTATCTGACAAAAAAATTATAAACATTTTTGTTGCAAATTAAATTCTCTACAACTTTGGTCTAGTAACTTTTGTCGTAGAACTATAAATAAAAAAAGTTATAAGCGAAAATGTTAAGAAATTCAATGTTAAGCAATGTCCATTGCAACGTCATCAGAACGTGTGTTTATAAGGTTCATAATACGTACAACACAAACCCGCGGTTGTCGGCTTGTACGCGAATTACTGGATCCTGAATCGCTTTGGGACAGATGAAGCAATTGCCTAACATTTTTGCTTATAAATTTTTTATTTATAGTTCTACGACAAAAGTTACTGGACCAAAGTTGTAGAGAATTTAATTTGCAACAAAAATGTTTATAATTTTTGTCAGATAAATAGTTTAAGAGATACATCGTAAAAACCATTTCAACCCAAGATGGCGGCCGTGGGACAAGGGTGGCGACCCCACAAACTTGGCTGTAGCTTTACACTGACCCCCCCTACACTTCTAAAAAATAAAATTGCGTCCTCTAAAAAACGCAACCCCAAATGTAACTTTTCAATGGACTATAAGTCTTCTTAAATTTTCAAATGTTCCGCTTAACCTATTTTTTTTTTCTTTCATACAATTTTTCCTGACAATAACGAATAAATATCGACGGATTTATGCAATGTGGTGCAGTTGCTTGGAAGTTATGCGCGTACAAACATTTCGGTGTTTAATGTTTATTTATATAGATTAATGCTTATTTTAGTTAGTGTTTTATAAATTTAAGTAGCGATAAAATACTCTCTCTAAAATCTAAATTACTAGAATTGCAAATGCAGCTATGCAAACCATCTAAATCCCAGTCAGTAGAAGATAAATTTCATTGTCTAAAATGTTATTGCCTCCAGTAAGTAAAGAAAAAAAATGCAGAACCTCCAAATCTTTCAATACATTTAAAAAAAATTACATCAAAAATAAATTCAAACTTTATAAAGTGTGTCCGGATTTAGGAACCAAGATTAAAAAGGCGTCGGCTACAAACTGTTGGCCTTAGGTATTAAATCAATCTACAAAAAGGTATGGCGTTATAAGAATGTTTATAATGTTAGTGCTAATACCGCTAATAATACATATTGTAGAGGATTGTTAATGTCAAATTTTCCTGCTTGGTTTTGAAATAAATGACTTAAAGTATGTTTAGTTTGGAAATTATTTACGTTGGGAGTTTTCCGTTCTATGGTTCGGCTAGCCCTTTCGATGCAAGACCATAAGCTATGTTTTCTTTTATGACCGCAATGCGCCACAGAGCGGATGTGTAGCGCGGGCAATCAAGCACTACCATACAATTTCGTATGAAACAAGCCGAATTTTGACTAGATGCCTCCCACGTGTTCTGCATGCCAAGGTCCTCGCCATTTCCTTTTACTTTAGATGCAGCAGGGACCGGCACCTAGAGGTAGAAATCTCTCTAATATTAAGTTAAATAATTTCACTCTAGGCTGGAGAAGCCGATAACGGGTCTTAGGACTGTTGCACTGTTTACAGCTCTTGGTCGTTTTGGTAAACACCTACATTTGTACCGCACAGTCGGCCCAGAATACATACAACACATCAACTCTTTTACTATTTTTTGTCGGTGGTATCCAAATATAGTATAGTATTTAAAATGAGTATAACCATTTTAATGATAAATCAGGGTCAATATTTTTCTAGATGTTTTAGTAAACAAATTTATATCAGTAGTCAGGCCCCCGAGAGTGGAGATAAAGTGTTATGTTCTTACGTAATACCCGATTCCCGTTACTGGGTTCATTATCTTTACATCTCAAGAGTATCTACAAATACGAACATATCTTATGTATTATTCAGGTTAAGAGTTGGAAATGATAATAAATATCACTAGTGTCTCCAGAAGAAGTAAACTAAGGTTTAGAGGTGTGGATGTCGACTCTGTGACTGGGCTAAAAGATAATAGACAAAATAAAGCGTTAAAATTTGAATATATGTAAGGGTTGATAAATAAAATTCGTTTTTTTTACGCCTATTTCATCAATCCATTAGTTTCAGTCCGTTTAGGAACTATCCGCAATATTTTTTTGAACTGAATTAACCTCTTTAAGCTAGCTGGAAGTTAATATTTTTTTATGTAATAAGCGTATGAATATGCTGGAAATGATGACCTGCAAATTATTAACAATGAGTGATGCCGTTTAATGTGCCGAAGAAAGACACCGCGGGGTTTCGGTTGGTATGCCCTGTATGGGGTTTACAATATAGTGCTAGAGACTTGATGTCTCCAAATAACTTAATACTGGGTCGTAAGACCGATGACTCCAACATAATCGTCTATTTTGCCCTGGGGTTCGGCGGTAGTGGTAATAGCACTATCTTCGCGAATACATAAAAACGAGTGGATAAGAGAAGAGATAGACGAAATTACCATTAGGAATATTATTGACCAAATAAAATGGCTGTATAATGGGTGTATTTATCGATAGACCCCAGAATTATTATGCTTGTCTGTTTAATATTCATCTACCTTTTGATTGACTTCTGGATGAGAACGTAACGTTGTAAATATAAGCACGACATGCATATTACATATTTTGTTAAGAACTTCTATGCTATTTATTTATGCGCAGGACAATTTGTCACTCAATACCAAGCATGGAGTAGTTTTTGATTATTTAATGTTACCCAAAAGCTAATACGAAATAATCAAAAACTACTCCGATGAAATGTTCAGTCTCGATGTCGAATACACATTACCATGCTTTACACTCTACAGTGTTACATGAACTTCAAAAAGCTATTCGATAATACGCTTAACAATAATCCTTCAAATTATATATGTAGTTCAGGCAAACGGAGTCGCGGGCAATTGCTAGTAATATATAGCCACCTAAAGTAAGCTCAAACTAGATGTTAATTACCAGCTCAACTCTCGGCTGTAAAGATAGAAGAAAGGAGATAACATATAAGTAAATCGAATATTAATTTAAAAAATAAAACATAACGTGATATTATGAAATCACGTTGCGTCACTTGACACATGAAACTCAACGTGACCCAATTATTTACAGCACCAATCCGATCTTAGGATGATCCATTACTCCAACTACTTTTGTTTGTCTCCGGTCTAGTACATTAAGCTAAATATATTTTTCCTCATGGGTACCGGGGATTTATTGACCAAGATAAATAGATAAATAATTGTCTTTGGAATGAATGAACGTCGCTTTATGATTCACTGTCATGCACAACTGCGATGTGACTCAAAGCCTACGGCGGATATAAGTTGTGGTGAACATGTTACTAAAAGCTAAGTAAACCTTATATTACAGCGCAATACATTTTTAGAATCTACCGCGCACACCTTTACGAAATGGTTGAAACTCTTGGGCTTTAGTGCCCAAGAGCTTTACGTAGTTTTCACTGATTGGTGGAATAAGAGTAACTCTGAGAGTTCAAGGCGTGAGATGGATAATTACACAAAAGTTGTTCTTAAGATGTTCGATATATTTGTTAGCACGGATTGTTGGTTTTGCTTCTGTCATAGATCCCGTGGCAGATTCTAAAACAGTAGCAAATAGTGTTCATACTGGTTAGTCCCTCTTTCTGCGATATTCTACATTGTACTAATTCGAACAGTTCGCACGTCATATTCTTTAGGAGAAAAAACTTTAGCAAACCGAGCGCGATATAACCTTAAACAGTATGCAAATAACATCTATATTTATTTCTATATTGAGCTTGTGGAGACTAGGTGAAATTTCCGGTATCTGTCGTTTTACCAGCCTATCGGTAACAAATGTAATATTTCTGACTTTTAAACAGCGCTTATTAGACTCCGTATTATTTTATCCGTGGGCGGAGCTTGCCAGGAGGTGTCTCCAGTTATATGTATATCTTTATATCAGGTTCTTTATCTTTCTAGTTCTACAATCTACATGTTGCCTCTAGCTTTGCTTCAGAAGAAACTTAACAATTATAATTTATTTCAAACTTCTTTTGTAATATTACTAATATTTAATTTTACTATGGCATTAAACCCAGGCTCGATGAGCTTTCGTACTCTGGTTTACTAAAGCGCATGCCTTTGCTGATCCTTGCTTACAGGAGTTGAGACTGTGCCGATCGGTACCGTTTAAGTGGTACCTACACGTGTACAATACATATTAAAAATATACACACATGTACAATTAGGTATGTATGTCATCCCCACGTGCACATAGTAAACAAAACAAATTTCAGCAGAAAAATATGATACATTATTTACCTAAACAAGACTTTGTCATACTATAATATTATTTTTTATTCAGTTTCCTGGTTTTAAACATCAGGTAGGTATTCTTGATTTGAATGAATGGTAGGTATTGAATAGAAATTATAATATGAATAGATTCCACTTAACCTTTACCGAAACCTTATCGTTGGTTGTAGATGGTATCTTTATTCAAATTATTTCTATGTTATTTTAATACAAGAAAAACGACTAAATATATTCTTATGTGTAGTACTGTTGGCTGTACGGGTGTGGTCGACATGTTCCTGTTAGTAGTTATTTGTATCATTTTAATATTTTATTATGTCGTACAATGGTTAGAAAGTTATCGTCAGTACCCACCAGGTAGTGTAAACTTTTATTACTTGATTGAATTCGGTAATAAGTTCCCAAGGGTCCTAGTTTTTCCATTTTATGTATTACCGATAAGTCATAGATCTGGCATAACTCAAAATAATCATTCTTAACGTCCTTACGCATAATATCTCTTATTGAATCATGTTTGCCACTATAACATGTGAGTATAATGACTATAGATACCCAAACTCCACTTTTAAACATCTGCGGTTTGTCTTGTTCGGTTCTCTCTGTGCAAATCGTATTACTATTTTAGCATGACTAAAGTTTGCCAGTAGTCCAACTAGAATAAAAATTATAATACTCACAAAAACATACGAATTGCTACGTTTTAGGTCCAATTTCATTACCCCTCATTGGTAACTTGATATCAGTTTTACTGGAAGTAAAAAAATATGAATGTCACCATACCTTGTGGCAGGCCTGGGCTCGAAAGTATGGAAAAATAATTGGTTTGAAACTAGGCTTTGTCAATGTTGTTGTGGTCTCAGGGCGAGACTTGATCAAAGAAGTTTCTTTTCGAGATGTGTTTGAAGGAAGACCTGACGGTTTTTTCTATACTATGCGATCTTTTGGAGAGAAACTTGGTAAGTTCTTAGATTAAGTCTTCATGCTTTAAAGTAGAATTTATTCAAATTTTATGATTTATGGTGCAACTAAAATTCTGCACTACAGTTTCTTATATAGTGAAGATCCCTTGTATCTATTAAATAATATGTAATTATGGATTTACTTATACTTATGTACCGAATGAGTTATGTTGGGAAAAGTTGTTCAAGTTTTAGTTGCAGTAACATTTGTTACACCTTGATGCTCAGCCTTACTTCAACACGAAATAGATTTTGTTAATACGGTGATAGAGCTAAATTACAGGTAACAATATTACAGGTATTGTATTTTCGGATGGACCCGCTTGGAATAAAACAAGACGGTTCGTACTGAAATATCTGAAAAGTTATGGATATAATTCTCGCTTCATGGATAACTACATAGCCGAAGAATGTAGAGTTCTCGTTAGGCAACGAGAGAGAGATGCTGGACAACCCGTATTAGTTAATGACATGTTTCACATCCCCATAGTTAATATACTATGGAGATTGGTTGCTGGAGTAAGGTCAATAACTAAAATATTTTTTTTATAATTTGAGGTCATTTATAGGTTTAAGAGTACGAAAAAACTACTTCTACAACGCTAAATGAATTTTTGTTCTTCGCCTTCCTACTTTGAATTATCGGTGATCATCCATCTGTAAATGAGGGGCCTCTTTTTTGCTCCGTGCTTTCCCAAGCCATTAGGCGTCTACTTTGTATAATCGGCGCCTTGGAACACTATCCATCTGAAAATTGGTGACGTTTTCTCGCCGCTTCACCTGTCTATACGAATATGCGAATTAATAATGAATAAAATTGTTGTCGACTTGAACCATCTGATGACACTGTATAAGTGTGTAGTCGCAAAACCCAAACCCCCTTACTTGCCCAGAGACACTTTTTTTTTAATGTATATGGGGAACGAACTCAGCATATTATTATTTTGTTTGTTTATAAATGTATGTTGATATGATTAAATTGACTATCTATAACACTGTCCACAAATTACTAATATATTTATTAGTGTTAGATATTACAATGTAGTGTGCTATCTGAGTTAGTCACGTCTAGTATTGTGTTTATTGTTTTCGACAAGTGATGAATAAGTGTAAGTGAGGAAAATGTAATGTGAGTTTTCGTATGCGAATAATAGGTATTTAAATGTATGACAATTATATTTTTTACGAACCGCTATACCGTGTGAATCAAGTATGTATATACCGTCTAAGTGGCTTCAGTCACGTCGCCTATTTTTTTGAAATTAAGAATCTACATTATTATACTATAATTAATTGAAGTTGTAATATTCCCCAAAATATGTACGCTTATCGATGTGAAAACTTCATGTTTGTTTTGTTTGCTTACGTTGAAGAAGAGAAAACAATATAATTTTCTTTAAACAATTATTTTGCTCTAGATATGATTTAGAAGATGTTCGATTGAAGAAATTATGCAGTTTAATTACTCGATTATTTAAAGCTGTTGACATGAGCGGAGGTGTTTTGAACTTCATGCCATTTCTGAGACATTTTATTCCAAATTATATTGGATACACCGAGTTGAAATCAATTCATAATACCCTACACGAATTTCTTGCGGTAAGTAAAAATATGGTAAATTCGGGGTTAGAGTTCAAGAACGCAATAATATTATTATCATTATAAGACGTAATGTAACTAATAGCAAACAGATAAGCTCTTATTTAGTTCGGGGACGTGTTTTCTGCAAAACCTCGATAACCTCGATTTGCTGGTGGGAGGTCTCTCATATGTGAGAGTCCACCTGGGTAGGTACCACTGCAATGTCCATTTCTGTCGCCAAGCAGCAGTGTGTAGTCACTGTTGTGTTCCGGTTGGAAAGACATTGTAGTCAGTGTAACTACTGGACATAATGAGACTTGTCTCAGGTTGGCGAGCGCTGTAAAATACCAAGCAATACTTTGTAATTCAAGGTGTGGGATGGTGTTTCTACTGTTTATCTGTTCATCAGGCGAACGGCAAGGTCGTCTCATCATTCAAAGCAATAAAAAAAACCTAATACATTTAGAATTTAGCCACGAAAACGTAGAAAAGCAGCACATGTACAGGCGTTTCAAAAGTCACATAAAATCATACAATAAGTTGTGTTAAACGCGGCTAAATGGATAAAGGTCCAAGATATACTAACCCATAATATAATTTGCAAAAATCTTATTGTAAGTTCGGTTAACGGTATAAGAACATGCACAAGCTATAGATACCAGCACAAAACCGACACAAGATGCACAATGTGGATAAAAATACACTTTTCAGACCTATAATGTGATTGTCTCTAGTTGTTACTGGTAATTGTTTGCGACAACATCAGTCGTCGTATGATAATCCCTATCCTAGATCACCTACTCCCAGTCATTTCGCACATCATTAATGGTTCCCTCACCTCTGGCATATTCCCGTCTCTATGGCGTAAAGCCATTGTAATTCCCCCTTCCCAAAACCTCTAACCCTTCACATGCGAAACATTTCCGTCCAATATCCATTCTTCCTTTCCTCTCCAAAGTGCTTGAGGCCTGTGCACATAAACAATTGTCAAGATTTGTGCACCAAAATGATCTGTTGTGTCCACTGCAATCCGGTTTCAGGTCTGGTCACAGCACTACCACAGCACTACTTAAAGTGACTGACGATATTAGGGCGGGCATGGAGGATGCCAAGGTCACTGTGTTGGCTTTGGTTGATTTCTCGAACGCCTTTAATACCGTCAGTCACGACATCCTTCTAGCCATCCTCTCCCACTTCTTGATCTCTCCTTCGGCTCTGGATTGGTTTTCTTCTTATCTTCAGGGACGCCAGCAGTTGGTGCGACTTGGCGATGACTCGTCCGGCTGGTGCCATATCGAGTCTGGAGTCCCTCAAGGCGGCATTCTATCCCCATTATTGTTTTCTATCTTTATTAACCTCTTAACTCAAGAACTTCAATGTGCGTACCACCTGTATGCCGATGACTTGCAAATATACTCTAGGGATGGAGTAGATTGTGTAGCCGCGGCTGTGGACAGGGTGAATAGGGACCTAGCCAAAATTAAGATCTGGTCTGACAATTTCGGCTTATCTGTAAACCCTGCAAAATGCCAAGCAATTATTGTGGGTAGTCCAAGGATGATTTGCCGGTTGGATAGTACGACCATTCCGCCTGTTATATTCAACGGCAATATCATTCCTTGGAGCTCCAGTGTTGTAGATCTCGGTTTGCACATCGACTCCACTCTGAGCTGGAGACCCCAGGTAACATCTGTCTGCCAAAGAGTCACCGGTACTCTTCGGACTCTATACCGCCTGAAGAACTTCCTCCCGCTCAAGACCAGGACTACGCTCGTGCAAGCCTTAATTCTCCCTGTAATCGACTATGGTGATGTATGCTATTTTGATCTGAATGCAGACCAACTCAACAAACTGGACCGACTTCTAAATAACTGCATTCGATTCGTGTATAATCTCCGTAAATTTGATCACATTTCTTCCTACCGTCTTGATCTAAAATGGCTACCTATACGCCAGCGCCGTTCTTTGCGGGCACTAACCACTCTATTCTCTTTACTTACCTCCCCTACTCCTCCTACTTACTTATCCTCTAACTTCCAATACCTCTGTAATAGCCATGATAGGAATCTCCGCTCTTCTAGCAATCTTCTCCTTAAATGTCCATCTCATAGCTCTAACTTCACTCACTCTTCTTTCGCTATCCAATCTATTCTTCTATGGAATTCACTCCCCCCTCGAAATTAGAGCGGCTACTTCTCGGCTTGCCTTCAAAAGGAGAGTACGGCAGCTTTTATTAAAAGAAGCAGAAGAGTTGTCACTTTAATTCTAAACTTTATATTATTAGTATATACGAGTACATATTATATATTTATGTATTTATAATCTGTATTTTATGTATTTATAATATTACTTATATTATGTTTGTATTTAATATAGTTATACATTATAGTTACTTTTATGTATGTTTATGTATTATTAAATATCCTTATGCACCTACCTTATTTATCTCTGCACCACCCTTAGGTTGACTGGGAGAGAATGCCTTTGGCATTAAGTCCGCCGATATACTTATTATGTATATAAAGTGCAAATAAATAAATAAATAAAGTAATGTATTATTTGAAATTATTAATTCGCTGGTAGTAGCATATCTATACTTAACTATCCGCCAGGACAAAGACCACCGTACGGAAGGTGTAAAACCCTTCATAATGGCCCACGTACGTTTGTTGCGTTCTGGGCTCAGCCTGTTATATCTGTTTTCAAACAAGCCAACATAATTGTGTTGACGTGCGAGGGATGATTATTTTTTGTCAGTTGACACTCCCTGAACCCATCAGGTGCAGGGCCACTTTGCCGTGGCAGGAAAAAAAATATGAGCGACATTTTCAATGGATGTAATGTAATGTAAGCGGCGATAGCCTAGTTGGGTGTGGAACGGACTGCCAAGACGAATGTCCGCAGGTTCAAATCCCAAGGGCACACACCTCTGACTTTTCTAAAATCATGTGTGTATTCTTTGTGAATTTATCGTTCGCTTTAACGATGAAGGAAAACATCGTGAGGAAACCTGCACATCTGAGAAGTTCTCTATAGGAATTTCGAAGGTGTGTGAAGTCTACCAATCCGCACTAGGCCAGCGTGGTGGACTAAGGCCTAATCCTTCTCAGTAGTAGAGGAGGCCCGTGCTCAGCAGTGGGCAAGTATATAATACAGGGCTGATATTATTATTTATTAATATTTCAATGAATGTCACTCGGCCTCTCCCCAACCACTTCGTTCACCATCGATGGTAGCGATATGAGTTTTGAAACCTAAAAGTCGATTTTCTCCCTTAGAAATGAAATGACAATAAATTAATTAAAAACTATAGTCAATTTAAAAAATTTGCAGGAAACCATAAAACAACACAAACAAAATATAGATACCGAAAATCCACGAGACGTTATTGACGCATGTCTTATCGAAATGATGAAAAACAAAGATCAAGCTCGTAAGTATCAATCATTTATTACTCTATGTTTATGTATCATGCGAAGTTTTAAGGCCCTTCTTGGAGTATACGGCCTTGAGAATTTGTTCCATGGCACAGACATCGGAGTATTAAAAATTTATTATATCTAATGATTGCCGAACGGTTGGATAATGGATACGAATTAAAGTTCTGTATCTCAATAATAAAAAAATATTATCAATACAATAAGATGTACGTTTCCTAATTACCTACTTGCGAAATCTAATATTATGACAAAGATTTGTTGATAACTGATAGAAAGGAACAAAAAAGCTTTATAATAGAAGTAGAATTACATGTTTTTTACGTAAAATATAAATTTTTATTGAGAATAATGAGCCAGTTTCAAATCCGTCTCAATAAATTCTGTGACAAATGTAGAATTATTATAATTATATCAATGAATGATACAAATGAATGAATAATATCTACAAAAACACGTTATACAAGGTTTATTAATATTGACGCGTTTAAACGTGCGATAACTGATAGTAATACTGATTAGTGATCGAAGTTTATTTTCAATAGATATTAGCCATTTACATAAAACTTAGATGACCTCGTTGCTTCAGTTTATTTTGGCTGAGGGTCGGGAGGTTCTAGTTTCGATTCCATATCGGGCAATAATTATTTTCTAAAGCAATAGTCTCGGATTGGATCCCCCGAGGCCCCTAATCAGATTGACGTCACTCAGGTTGGTCGTAAAAACTAAGTTATTTCCTTTACGCAATATCATTGAAAAAGAAAAGGTGCGTTGACTGGACCCTACATTGAAATAGCAAATGGACATGCGGAAGAGAGTAGCCATTAACGTAGGAATGTAGGTAGATACGTATACCTAAGTACCTATTTTAGACAGGTATCAATAAGCACCTAATAAAGAAAAAAAATCCGCCTTCCTGTGTTGAAAATACAGTGAATTAAATTTAGTTTGAAGTGTATGGAAACTTATACTTTTGAGCTGACCTTAAAGTTTTTATTAGTTTTTAAATAACTTGGAACCAACTTGCATGGAAAAATACAGAAATAACACTTAATATGTAGGTAATAAAAAATATAATTCACCTCTTGTCTCTTCAGTCTTGTCTGTTGAAAAATATAATATGAAGATGTTCAGTGGTATTACATTGTTTGTGAGACAATATTTTATAAGTCAAGTATCTTTTCTTATCGCAAACACGGGACTTAAGTTCGGAATTATAATTTGAGTCCAATATACCCTATTATATCTATGGCCACAAACAGCAGGCACATTAGTTGGACTCAGCTTTCCTGCGGTAATACAAATGTGAGTTTATATTAAGAATATGTTGTTATATATTGTGCAATAGATACAGCTCATTCAACTTAATGGCGTTATTACATGATAACGTATTATGGCACCTAGTAAGCATATAATTACGTACGCAATTGAACACATTATACAACGTGCTAAAATGGTAGTGTTTGTTATAGTTAATCAGTACGAGTTTATTTTAAAGTCGTACGTTATGTATTTCTTATAATTCTTTACTTATTACTGAGATACTTTAGTAACACGACTTATTGATTTATTTCATAACATTATGTTAAATTGGAACATTTTTTTAGAATGAGCCAGGCGTTAATGACTACTTTAGGCAATTACTTTCTGAATTAACATGAATATGAATTAGCCATTAGGCTACTTTTGAACGGTACGTCACGTTACTTTTACTATTACTTTTGAACGGTAATATCCTTCGAAAGTATTCGAATACTATTATAATAGACATTGCACATTCATTGGCTAGACGAATTGTCTCTACTTTAATCGGCCGGCTCACCTGGAACTCATTTCACCTACTAATCACTGGCTCACTATTACAAGGGCTTATGATAATTGTGATATATGTGCTAAAAATTTCATTAATGGTTGCATATTTCTATAAATGTGTACTGAAAAATACATAGAGTCATGTGACATATATAATTCAATTTTTAGGAAAAATATAACAAAGAACCTTGTGATAACGAGCCAGAGAAATGTGTCCAAAATAACAACTTATAATGATAGTATGGTGACTGCATTTTGCACGATGGAGCCGTAAGTGACATTTCGAGAAGCTCAATGTTATTATTTTCGGTAATAGATCCATATCCCTCTGATATTATTGGTGTTTATGGGCGTTGGAAATTGTTAATTTTACGTGATCTATTGCTCGTTTGGGGGCCCTTGTTTTTAAAAAATCTTTAAAACGAAGATCAGGAAATTGGAACAGAATAGCTGACGGAAATAAATAGATAATTATCTCTACCAATTTTGTTTAGGTTCAGTCCAAAAATAAGTGAAACATCATCATATATAAATCATCCATAAGATTAATGAAAGGATGAAATTAAAAGAATGGAAAAATAAAAACAAAAGACACATTCCAATCGAGGACCAGCTAATACATTTTTTTGTTCGTTTAGTTACATACAAAGAGCTTCAAGTAGTTTGCTTGGATTTACTGGAAGCGGGTATGGAGACCGTATCGAACACAGCAGTCTTTATGCTGCTTCATATTGTACGGAACGATACTGTTCAACAGAGACTTCAAGAAGAAATAAAAGCTGTGATTGGTCAAGAACGTTTTCCTACGCTGAATGATAGAATAAAGTGAGAGCTAAGATTATGTATATTACTTAAATATAACATTTCATTTTATTATTCGTTTACAAAAATAAAGAAGAATCACTAACAACATTTTGATTTATGTCTCTGGGAACAAATGTTTTTCATATTTGATCTCATTTAATTGCGAGATACAAGTTAGGAATACAAATATTAATTATGAAATAAGTCTCGGTGAAAATCTTGGTGTTAGTGTATATTTGACTTTCGGATTTCTACCGCCAATAAATTAATTTCATAACGTTTGTTGTTAAGAATGCCATACACCGAAGCGGTACTTCTAGAGTCGTTGCGCATATCCAGTGTGGCAGCAATGGGCATTCCACATATGGCCCTCAAAGATACACAACTGGGCAACTATAATATACCAAAGGTTAATTTTGTTTTTACATTTTTCTTTTTTTGCTTACGGTACACATTTGCACCAAAGACACTATATGCACCTACCACTTGCTTTAAAATAAGTAGGAATTTCTTATATTACAAGCACAGAATTATAAGTATATATTTGTATATAAATGTAGATATTATGTATCTTATTCTTTTTGCTAGCATAAAAAAGTTTTTACTATAATTATTCAGTCAGGTCTATTGGATAAGAATATTTCAAAATATAACGACGCGTTGTTGTATGATCAACACGTATAGATAGTATCTATTAACTACATCTTTTTCTTATTGTTTTTAGGGAACATTTATATTAATGTCACTGTATGATCTTCATAACGGAGGTCATTGGAAAGACCCCGATGTGTTTAAACCAGAACGATTTCTTACAAAGGATCGAAATGTAATTCAGGATGACTGGCTCATGCCGTTTGGGACTGGTAAATAATTTTTATTTTATAATAATCAGATATATTTAATCAAAATACTGCATGTTGTACACGTATTTTAAGAATGTTTACTGTTGTGTATGTTGTGTTTATTATATGCGCTGTATTTTTTCTAGTGTAGAGTTCCTGTAGTGTCTACCATTTTATGTGTAATTATTTATTTATTACAAATAATAATATAATAAATAATAACACGGTTTAAATTTGAATAATAATAATAAAAAATATATACTAAATAATAAGTGTCATTCCCCAGGAATGATTTTGACCTATAAACTTATCAAGACGTGTGACTACGAACGTCCATATAGTAAATACAATATATCTACTTTTGACATTTCTATCGTACGTTAAGGACAGGAACTGGTTTCGCAAAGCCACCTGGCGACGCTGAACTTGACGAGTGCGATGCACTTGTTGGTTTTTGTCGCGGCTAATCGATTCTTTGCATTCCAGGAAAAAGGAGGTGCATCGGCGAAGGATTGGCTCGAGCGGAGTTGTTTATGTTTGTTACTCATTTACTGCAGAAATTCAGTCTAAAAATACCCGAGGGGGAATCGTTACCGTCTACGGAGCCTGTTAATGGACTGTCTCTGTCAGCCAAGCCTTTCAAGATTATATTTGAACCAAGAATATAATACAACGCATTTTATTTTATATAAAAATTTACTGGAAAATTAATTTATGTTAAAAATTTCAGCCTCTTTTATTAACTCGAAATACGTACTACATATTAATCATACTTATAACAATGATAAAAATTAAGATTCATACATGTAAGTAAACTTCTTAAAACTAACTACAAAGACTTTTCTTCCTATTGCACCTAACATTCTCCAATGTTGGGTCATCAAAACCCACTTTCTCAAGCATACAGCTCGGCCTTGTTTTTAGACCGACCTTATAACCTTTACCTGTTTGAGATCCAATCCTCAACAAATCGTATCAAAAAGAACTCATAATCTTTTCGATGTGGGAATTAAACCAAGGACAATAGTCCACAGTCATACACCGACACTAGAACCGAGTTTATAACAATGCGATAACTATGTTGGTAGGTGACGGGCACCTATATTGTGCAATTTATTAAAATATTACTTTTGCTTCGTAGCCGAAAAACAGACTTAATTTACAAGTGCGATAACGCGTTCACGACGCTTGTGCCTGTTAGACTTTTTTTATGTATTGTAGAAATTCTTCTGAATTATTACGAGTTACGTTGCAACTACTGGTATTTCTACCGTTCCTATCAAAATCCTTATATGTTTCGTACTACAAAGTTATATTTGATCATTAATGATATACTTAGTGATCGATGATTTAGTATGTCGTTTTTACCTATTTTTTATATAGCGATTAGCGACATAATATAAACTCAGCATCACAATTCCTCAATGCGAGTCGGCAGCGTTTGGACCACCGTCAATGCTGCCTCAGAACGGTATGTAGAGTTGCTACTGTTAGTGTGCTGAATAGTATAAACTCTAGCATACAAAATAACTCACTCGCACAGTCATCACAGTTGTTTTCAATAAACGATCCCAAACTGAATCTTGAATCCGATTACAAAAATAAATCAATCAAAATTAACAAATTTTTAAGCGTGTCACAAAAAAACTTTGTTCTGTTGTTCCATTTTTTAAATAGATTGAAAAAAGCTATTGGGATCATTTATTTAAAATGCGATTAGTTAGGCAACAGAATATTACTTTATCGCTTTCTTGTCGACTAACCTATTAATTTGAGAGGATAGAAATATGCAAGAAATAAAAATCGGAACTATATAACCTTAGCCATTATTACTACGTACTGTACTACCTATAATATGTCGAATGCCAATTTCTGCGAAATACGCTTATTTATCGCAACAGTTTCAAGTGTCTCAGGCACATGATTATTTTAGAAACACGTCCATTTAGTTACTAAAAATTCGTGCGTAATGAATACAATGTGTCGACAAAATTAGGTTCAATTCATAAATGATAACAAAACTCGACTGAGCTTGACGCCACCTCTGTTGTCGTCGGCGACAAATTAAAGTTCACGCTTTTTGCAGCACACATACAGTAGATGCAGTAGCCCCATTGCAGAGATAATGGCTAATATTCTCATTGGGTGCCATCAAATAAAATATATAATAATATATAAAAATACGTAATATTTTTTTGATATTGCAGACAAAGGTTTTGACCCCACACTAAAAATCAATGTAGAACGCGCATGCGTGTTAACATTAATTTAAGTAGTCTGTGTCAAGAATTGCCGGCGAAAATAATTTTCCTGATCAAAATGTGAATATTTACAAGATATAGTTGCGTATAATGAAATATTAGTAAAAATACTTACAATATGTAATCTAATAACAAGTGATTTGTGGTTTATCGGTAAATGAAATAAAGAACGAGTGAAACATTTTTCTAATTGAACCAGAATACATAAGATTTTTTTATTGCAGTTATTTTTTGTAAAACTTTTATTACATAGTAGTTAAGATGAATATAAGAAGTGATGAACTCTGTATTATAAAACCGATACTAAGTAGAGTGAAAATATAAATATACAAAAAGAAGATGGCAAATATTAAGCAAGTACACGAATATGTAAATGGTATAGGAAAAAAATAAAAACATCAAAATGAACGAGACACTGGGCAGAGGGTACGCCCGTATAGACGCGATCCGTGCGGCCCGAGGCGAGCCCTTTTCCACCCTGACGGACGCGGGTGCTCCGCCCGCCGACCGCTACAACTGTGTTTACATGACATTATTTCTCGCTGGTGCTGCTTTCCTGCTCCCGTTTAATAGGTATCATTTTTAATATGACTGTTTTTTCCACTTTAGTCTTGAGGCCTTCTTCTTCATTGTGAAACTCAAAGTCTTAACATAACACGAGTTTTGGTAAGTACATGAGTTTTGGTAGGTATGTCCATTGTCCAATTTGTTTTTGTAATGGCGATGCAATGAAACTGTAATGTAAGGATACATAAACAATATGTAGCTAGGATACATTTGATTGCGAACACTGTGTAGGATTTTTATAACTTGTGGAATTAGTCGCTCAAAAACAAAATAATCATATCTTTACCTGACAAACGTATTATTTGAATTACCTACATGAGCGTACGCATTAATTTGGGTAATCTGAATTTCAGCTTTATCATGGCAGTGGATTATTTCCAGAAGCATTATAAGAATACAACAATAATGTACGACATTTCGACGGTGTATATATCATCGGCATGTTTCGCGGTGGTCGTGAACAATTTACTTATTTATTTCTTCCATTATACCACTAGGATCACTTTCGGTACGTCTATTTGATATTCTAAAAATAATGTCATTATAATATTCTACACGATCCTTCTTACTTACCGCGTTGGTATATTCTGTTAATCATTGCGAATACGAATTTACTATCTCAACAATTTATTTTTATACTTTGAGTGTAGACTCGTCAATTTTTATTAGTCAAATTTTTCGTCAAGTAATTGCATTCCACCTTTTCTCCGGAACATTTCTTTTTGTTTTATCCCATAAATGTGATTGTATATCTCCATATTATGTATTTTATTTCAGCTATACTGTTCACTTTATGCACAATGTTGTTCGTGACGATATGCAACATTGGTTGGGACGTGTTCGTGCCGCACGTCTCCTATACCATCAACCTGGTGGCGATAGGTTTCATCGCGTTCGGCTGCACGGTGCAACAAGCCTCGTACTACGGGTTCACTGGCTGCCTGCCGCCGCGGTACACGCAGGCTGTCATGGCTGGAGAAAGTCAGTACCTAAATATGAATTCATTCCTTTAGATTTTTTGTAAATTTTAATTGTAGTTTGTTCTTTGTATGTGAATATTCAATAAAAAAAAAGATAAAATGATGTGAGTTTTTAGTTTTCGTATGTTTGCTCGTGTTTAACAGTACAGGCACTAATTTATTCAGAGAATGTTTTTAAGACATAAAACGTTTAAATTAAGTTTAAATATAGACCTAAAGAATTAAAATGCTGTGTTTTATAGCTACCTGTTGGCATTTAGTCTTTCGTTGATTTATTTCATTTTGTCGAGCCCGGACAATAAAGGCAAACTATTAAAAAACGTCATTGACAACATCAACAAATTATTTAAACTCCATTGTTATTATCCATTTCAGGCGCAGCTGGCTTCTGGGTATGCCTCGACAGAATCATCACCAAGTATGGATTCCCTCAACCACAACGCAGCACCTTCGTGTTCTTCATATTTTCAATCCTGGTTCTGTTGGGTCACTCGCTCCTGCACCACGTGATGATGCGCCATCCATTCGTGCAGTATTACTTAAGACTCACCAGGGAATCGCAACTACGGCGACGTATACAACTGCACTTGACTCCCAATGACGACGCTACTTTGGTATAATGTTAAATTCGTAGATTTATATTTCGCATGTCGGTAACAAGCATGAGTGCTCCCTGTAGGGTAACTTATCACATAAAAATTCAGTGGAATTTAAGACACCTTAATCCTTTTAACTTTAAAGAATAGTCTTATAACTCTAAATAATTGTGCAGTCACTTTGCCATGCCAAAAAAAAACTACAATGTTTACATACGACAAAACTAGACTAAGTATCCGTTTTTTCCTATGAAATTACTTTTCCTTGTAGATGGAGAACGAAGCAGGTGAAGCCAGCTTTGGTGTTTTAAAATTGCAAAGTCCAGTCCTGTCTACCACTGGGCAAGGTCAGTAATAATATTAACAATCAATAATTTTATTTAGTAGAACTGAATGCCAGGATTCTTGTAAACAGTGGCGGCTTAAACGACGTGAGGCCCCAGGCGGAGCAAAATAAAAAAAAATCCCTGGTCTTAACATTTTTGTCGGTATGATCGTAAAAAAGGTGTCCCAATGCACCGCGCGAAGCCCCGGATGGTTGCTGGGTTCGTCTTCCCCTAAGGCCGCCTCTCCTTGTAAAGCGCCTGACGACATTCTTTGGCATCGGTGTCGGCGGGAAATAATCTGCTATAACACAATAATATGTCTGTTTGATAATGACATCGAAACAAACATTTTAATTTAATCTGCAAATATTTATTTAGAATTTTTTATGCGACCGAACCTAGTCTTTTAAACTTATATGTGTATGCAGTATTAGTCGTTTCTAAAAAAAGTATAGAGCCAGGATTACGTGACCATTGGATACATTTATATTTAGCGCCATCTATAACCGTTATAAAATAACTTTTTCCAGGTGAAGGCGAAACAAATACGTTCAGTTTCTCGAACCCGGTGTACTCGCCGACCGCACCGACGGCGCCCATCGCGGAAGGAGAGCCCTCGTCGGCCTCGCCCTCCGCGCTCCGCACACCGCGACCCTCGTACAAAGTCGAAGATGTTGTCATCGAATCACCGGAACGACCTACGACTTGGAAGGCCCTAAAGCGTAAGAACGACGTGAAGCAGCGTATACGATAAAATACTATTTATTTGCCATCATTTCAAACGCTTTTTGGTCTATACACAAACTGCAAAGTTTATTATTGGACCAAAGGATCAAATCTAAAAGTGGTGTTAAACGGAATTTGCAATTGTAAAATTTTGCGTCAATAATGAAACGAAACTTTAATGATCTATCTTTTAAACATACCTTAAGAATCAGTGTGTCCTAGGGTATGTTATAATCGATAACAATTATTTTCAGGTGGTGTGCTGGCGAGGTGGGCCGTGGCTCGGGCTATATACCCCTACATGGTGTCTATTGGTTTAGTTTATTTTACCACGTTGAGCTTATACCCTGGGATAACGTCGGAGGTGCCATCATGCCGGCTCGGTTCCTGGATGCCAATAGTTTTGATGACCGCCTTTAATTTCTTCGATCTCATTGGAAAAGTTAGTATCGCACAAATTTGTCATTTTTTCTAAGATATTAGTTTGTATAAGAAATATCCAAAAATACTTGCTTTGATTCGAAAAATTCACTTGTCCGTTTATTTGGCGAAAGGTAATACATTTTTTTGTAGGTAACTCAAGAAGAAACATATCTCCATTTTCTTAATAGGAGACAACAAAAATATAGCATGGAATGAATAAAAAAAATCTAGTAGTTGACAGTTGTATATCAATTGTAATTATTACTACATCCAGTAGGTGATTGCGGTAAGTATGTAAGGGAGTCCGGTTTGTGGCAGATAGCGGCGGCGTGGCCGTACGAGTGGAGCCGCAGCCAGCTGCTGATGGCGAGCGGGCTGCGCCTGCTGCTGGTGCCGCTGCTGCTGCTGTGCGCCGCGCCGCGACACTCGCCGCACATCGTCGGAGACGTACGGCCGCTCCTCACTTACCTGTTACCATTTTATTTGTAAACATGGTTATTGCCCTCATTTTCCCAGCCTAGGTTACAAAATTATATCTTTATATACCTGATGGAAAACTTTGTATCCCTTTTTAAGCACATTGCGCGCACGGAGTAGTGTGAGATTTGGTATAATTAATGATCATATAAGTTTACAAGTGCAGAAAAGTTTAATTTATTTATGATAGATGTGTTACGAATATATTAAGTTCGCCTATTGGACAACCACTAGTAAAAATATTGAGGTTTAAATTATATAAATATTTCTATAATTTTTAGTGCGTCTCTTCTATATTAAATAAATAGAATAAAAAACATTTATATTCTAAATTTCATGTTTTTGTGAAGCAAATGCATGATATGACGTTAATAATTGATCTACTTTTTTTTATTCCTAGAGAAATTCTTTTTTTTTTTCAAATAATAAATTTTGTAGTTTCCCTTTAATGGTGACAGACTATGTTTCCGACAATATTAATTTCAGCCGAAACGTGATAGCAAAGTTGACAACTTCCATATTGCTTTTGTGTTTACGTCAGTTTTAATAGTGCTATAGAAGTCTGCTCTGAAATGATTTTGGTGTTGGTATAATATATTGCATATTATTTCATGCGTTATAAAAATATTGTAAAAATCACCAAAAAGTGTGCATGCTCGGAAAATTAATCTCCCTCGCAAGCAACCTCACGAATAACGGTAACATCACAAAACATGTGCATAATTTTTCTGCTATAATGATTTCTATCAGATTTGAACGAGCTAGTATTTATTTTTTAATATATAAGTAAATAATATTATTTATTTCAGATGTACCCCATAATGTTCTCGGTCGTACTGGGCTTTACTAACGGTCTGTTCGGTTCTGTACCAATGATGATGGCGCCATCTCGCGTGGGACGCGAGTATCGAGAAATAGCTGGTAAGTAAAGCTTAATAAAGAGTTTCTGGAATGTTTCGGAACGACGCGACGCGTACACGTTTATGCAGAGCAATACATTCGATTCCGTATTAGATACATATATACTTGTTTTTTGAAACAGACGATACTACGCAATATTTAGGTACTTGTTACTTAAGTCGACTGGTTGCGCGTGCGCTTTCATAGCAGACTAAGCCCAAAAGTAAATATGTCTTGAATTTCTTATCCCCTGTGTGCAAAGTGTATGATGGGTGTATAGTAAAGTGATTGCACCACACGCTGAGGCAAAAAAAAATTATAACTGAATAATATCCATTTTTTTCAAACTGTCTTAACAAGTCCTTTTTAAAATACGATTTGTCGTTTATCTTTATAAGTATCATAAAAATACTTTAATTACTAGAAAACAATTAAATATTTGTGTTATCATTTGACATATCACAAATAGTAGCGAATGCCCGAACATTAGAGGCGGTACTATCAAGTGCCTCACAAATAGCCGGCCAAATCGCAATAGGTATGTAGAGGTACCTATGATAGTGCATCTCTACGGATAGGCCTATACGCTTCACCAATTTAACACAAATGTAGAAAATAATTAAAATACAAAATTCAAGGGAAGCATCTGCCCTTACCTAACATTTCACAAAGGTTTTATGAATTTGGAAGGTTGCGTTGCGTTTTTTTAGACTGGCTAGACAGACAGTCTAAAAAATTACGGTTGAATTGAGAACCACCTCCTTTTTTGGAAGTCGGTTAAAAAAAACTATAGAAGTACCTACTTTCAAGCAAATTATTTTTTAATGTCTAGTGTAATTTGGATTATCAGTGTGCTAGGCTGCCACTTTAGTTTTTACCCTATCATCCATTTATCATCATGACATACTTTCATAACACAATGTAACGCGTTTAAAAGATATTGCTAACGAATAATAACTTTTTAATTGATATAAATGGAAAAATAATTATTAGTTTGATAATCACGCATTGTGTGGCGTGGTCATTTACACAAGATAGAGAAATAAAGTCCAATGAAAGACAAAAAATGGGAATCACGGAATTGAAGCATTGTTAGTTTATTTAAACAAAGATAGCGTCGTAGGTACATTGACCTCGTTACCATAATACAAAGAAACGATTAGATAGATAATCATGATATAATGGAGTGTTATTAGATTCATCAAAACTCGAAGTACTTTCGAATAACCTTCAAACTTGGATATTGCCACGAGGAAAAGGTTTTGAGATGTGGACGTCATATCCAAAAAATATAAATTTTGATGTGTTTATGAAATTATTAATTATAAACGAGTGCGCAAGCGCCGCGGTGTGACAGTAGGTAATTTTTTTTTAACTAGTAAAATCCTATCTATTATCCAATCTACAACATGCCCTTCCTACTCTTCTTTTCTGCAACATACGTCAAAAATTGTAGTCAACGTCTACGGTTAGGGTCACTTAATTGACGTAAATGGATCACCTCATTTATTTAGTGAAGTCCATATGAGCATTGAGCATCCTGATGAAGTTGCTCTTGAGACCATATAAAATTAAGATTCGCCACTACCGAGGCTCAAAACCAAATATTAACACAGGAAGCATTAGTACGATGTCATCCTTGATCTGCGCCTCATACCCGGAATTAGAGATTCGGCCTTAACTCTTAACGAAACTGCAATCATTGAATTATAATGAGCCAAACCAACATAACATCATCTATATCTATACTTATAATAAATCTGTAGAGAGGTCAATTCTGTACATGAAATATATTTCCAAAATAACTATCAGGGGTGATTAGGGATCGATACTGATGCCAAAAATGCAATTAGTAAAATTTTTGTCTGTCTGTCTGTCTGTCTGTATAACCGTTATAGAAACAAAACTACTCGACGGATTTTAACGAAACTTGGTACAATTATGTGTCATACTCCTGTGCTGGTTATAGTATACTTTTCATCACGCTACAATTAATAGGAGCAGAGCAGTGAAGGGAAATGTTGGGAAAACGGGAGAAGTTACTCCATTTTTTAAGCTTCCGTCGCGTGTTCAACCTTAATGGTTAAAGCTACACAGAAATCATGTATGACGGAAATGATCTCCTTAAAATTATATAAAAAATATCCCATGACAGCATATGTCTATCTTTTATGGTTGACTTACAACACGACTTTTGCTTACACGTGTAACTCCCGATAGCTTAGCAGTTCGAAGCTTTCTCATTATATTTGCCTACTCTTACGTTTATAACACTCTCAGTCATCCCTAATTAAAAAAGTTAACATTATTAAATATTCCATGAAAAAGAATCATAGAAATCGGTATAGAAACACCAAAGTTATACATGAAATACGCTAATAATAAGCCATCACGCGTGAATATTGAATTGAGCACCTCCTTCATTTTTGAAGTCCGAAATCCACGCGGGCGAAGCTGCGGGCGGAAGCTAGTTATAAATAAAACTTTATATTTGTTAATTAACTTATTCTATCCAAATCATGCAAAGATCTTACGAAGCATTTTCATAAACCAATTTTAAGTCGATTTTTGTGTATTTAGCAGTTCATAATATATTTAAGGCTGTAAAGATGATGATATAGATTTTAGAGACAAAGGCCTCGTTTCCAGGCGTTAAAATCAAGTAGGTACCAGTAGCGAAGGGAAGTGACATAACCCGATTCCTGCCGGTTTGCCTTTATAATTTATATAAAATGTATTTAACATTTGAATGATTTGCAGACCGCATTCATGTATATTAGTAGTGGTGTTACCTACCACTGGTCGGTACTTAAATGCAATTTAATTTGTGCAGGTAACGTAATGACTCTATCGTACAATGGCGGGCTGTTGTCTGGGTCGCTAGTATCGTACCTGCTGCTGAGCATGCTGGGCCCAGCGGGGGAGACGCCGGACTGCCGCGTGTACCCCACGCCGCTGCTGCCCACGCGACCCACGCACACCACTCTCTCCACGCTCTCCACACTCGCGTACACCACGCCGATGACTAACATCACCGCGGTTACTATGTCGCATTAAACCGTCATTTATAGTTGGGGTAAGCTCGATCATGGGGTAAGACCGTTATACATCTCGGAACGGAGAATTGCCAAGGATCCCGAGCTACGATCAAGTCAAAATCGCCTATTTGGTAAACCGCAGTTGACATTGTATACAACTAATGTTGCATCTTATTTAGCTAGTATGAATATTAGGTCATGCACACGTGAGGGATAAGGCGTGGTAAAATAACCTCACGTTTATACGTGTATTATCCCTACACAGCACTTGTGTTGCTTTATAAGGCTCACAGTTAATAGAAGTGCGACACTGCTGACAAAACGATTGAATATTAAAGGATAATGCATTATTATGTGATCATTGAATGCTATTATTTTTTTTACGAAATTAAAATATTCCATCATTCTAATACTTACGCCTTTAATTTAAGCATTGTTTGAAACTTATACCTATCACATTTTTCTATCACTAAGAACAAATTATATTTTTTCTGTATAATTTATATTTTTAAATGTTTGCACACGGTTTTTCATAATATGTCACTAAATGTATGTATGAATATTCCGCTTTTCTAATTAAAATTATAATTTAAATAAAATTACGAAGCGGCATAAAATCCCCTAACTAGACGTTTTATTCAATAAAAAAACTGTAGTCACTTGGTCAGGAGTTTGCTTATTATTATATTATAATAATATGTAGACTTCTTGAAAAGAACCCCTAAATTACCTATGTAATTATAAAGTGATGTGCTCGCATTGATAATATAATATTGGTTTAAGACAATCTTATATATTTTCTGTGTCAGCCTTTGTAAACAAACTATTTTATTATATCGGCGTAACTGAGAGTGAATGAAAAACGTTTAGGAGTGTGAGATTTACCATAACATGTATAAAATTACTTCGAACTCATATTATATTATATTGAAAGACTTAAATTCAACAAAGTTTTGAATATAATATAACAAATACTTTTCAAAATATGTACAGTAAATACATATTACCACAAAATTTCACGCTGCTTTTAAAGTAGATGATAAATTATTAAGTAATATGTTATGATGATGTTAACAACACAAGTAAAAGAGAAAATTGTTGTAATTAGTAAAGCATTGAGCGCACTCGTACCTGCATCAAAGTAAATAATTATTTTGTTTAGAGCGGATAAGCTCAACGGGCTGTAGGTATTTTTGCCCGTTATAGATAGCAACTTATGCTTAAACCTTGACTGTAAAAACTGTCTTAACTTGAAATTAGGAAGTAGCCTGTGTATATCTCGTTTCGTACAGGCCGGCATAACAAACCAATGGCGAGGGATACACCATCTCTCGCCAATCAATAGGTACTCTATCTGGACGTTTCTCCTGTTACCACAAGGATGAGCAATGGAGTCACTTTGCAGTGCAATGAAATAAAAGTGAAACAACATAATCGCCTATATTCGACAACATTGATATTTTTACTATAAAATCGCAAAATCTTTCAATTAATCAACTCTTAAAGTGTATTTATTACACATGTTTATTATTATTTTCCAAAATATTTGTACGTAACGACATACTTTTTACGAAATTTCCTATTTCATGACTTTTTTTTGTTGATTTTAATACATTTGTTCTGTCAAATAATATATAGAATGTATGTATTAAGAGATTAAGACCAACAAAGAGAAAAGATGAGACGGAAAAAACTTGTAATAAATACTCTTTCTTAAAAACTATTTCGTTACGTACATTTATTCTGATAAATATTCTAATGCAAATATCTGGTTCTATTTCCAACATAAAAGTTTATTTGCAAAGTAACGCCAATAGAATGTATAGCTAATATAAAACTATACCTTTTGCGGAATAAATTAATGTTATCATTTTTGTACAGTTAGCAAAAATATTTAATATTAAAGCCTTAATTAAATATCATGATGATAGACTGAGAATAATGATATGAATGTAGTAGTGTATGAATATAGAACTGTTTTAATGTAAATAACTTTATTAGTCTAAAGCTACCTCTCGACTCGCATTTGTTTTGAAAGAAAATTTGTTGGTTGGTAAAATAAAATTCCAATGTAAATATTTTTCTGATGCATGACTCGCACATATCTAATTTTTTGTACTTAAATGGAATTCCAATCCCACAAAGAAATCATTTTTTTGTATCAAATAATGTTAGGTTTCTTCCAACAACAACCATACACCGAACTTGACCTTAGTAATTACAGACATATGTTGATACTTGGTAGATAATACAGCGCTTTGGAAAAATTTTCGTAATCTTACCCTAGTTAATATCAACCAACGCTTTTATAGGATTTATACTAACGCAAAAACACCCTTACACTTTGTCTATGTATTATGGTACCTATTATAAACTCATATTAAAGTTCAGTACACAGTGACCAATCAATCAACATTAATTATAATCAGTGCAGCGTATGAATGACGTCCATGACCAGATGTTAAGCCAATGAAAGATGTATTTCTGTATGTAAGTTTTCTTTCTTTTCATATTTGAATGCTTTGGTCACTCATGTGGAAATTGAATTGACGTCATGAAGCCCGTCATACTGAACAAACATTTGTAAGGTGAGGGGGGCCTACTGTCCCTACGAAATAAAAAGGCAAAAATAAGAAAGATATTTTACCTTTACGGTTATTACAGCTATCCTTTGTTAGAATGCCCATAATTACAAAAAAAGAATACGCCCTCGTAAACGGAATAGCCCCCCACTGACCCAACCCCTTTACTTAACCATACAAATTTATCTTTAGTAATACTAATTATTTGGTTTAAGTGTGAAAGAGTCTAAACACTGACTAAAAAAACCTTAAAACACTCTAAGTAAGGGTGTTAAAGTTTGTACCTTCCACTAATTAGGACAATTATAATTGTTAGCACAACTTGTCTGTACTTGCTGGATAAAAGAAAAATAAATATGATGAAAGTAAATCTAATGTTTTTTTTTATAAACGACTAGTTTTTCCTGCTCAAGAGAATAAAATTAGTGAAAACTGGCACAAAATGACTTTAAGAGAAAAGAGATATAAAAAATAGGTACCTAGTCTTCTGAAAAAATACACTACACTGATAATATACTGTGTTAGTATTTATCTAGATATTCTGTAAAATGTATAATTTAACAGCATTACAGTAACATAATAAATTATCCAACGTACAAGCTATTTCCGTTTCGAGACAGACATCAAGTTGAAAATAATGCCATTTCTAAATGTTGATTCGTTATTTTTTAAAATACCGTAATATACCTACATACTGCCTTTACGTAAAATAAATAATTAGAATTAGATAAATATAAGGTGGTTCCCGTGTGCACCCTAGTGACACTGAATAAATAGATAACTACGATTGACATAAAGGTCAAGTTGCCCTTTTTAAATAGGTCTAATTATTTGAAATCGACAACAATAATAGTTGTTTATGTAACATAATGGCCATAACAAGTGTACTATCTTTTTAATTATCAATAGAACATGCACGTTATTATATTTTATTTGCATAATATAATGCACAATAATTAACATGTAAGTTACGTATACAGAAACAAAGTATTTAAGTTGTGATATCTTCTAGAATTTCATTGATTAGTAAGGGCAATGTACTATAGACATCTCAATACTCGTGCCATTATAAAATTATCATTCTTGACATTTAAGACTGTATTAAAGTGTATTTACTACTGACATTAATATTGCAAGTCTAGCTATTCTTGGTACATTAGACATTACATGATAGTGTGTACTAAACGCAATTTATTATTGTTATAAATGTCTTGTGTTGGTAAGTTTATTGTGCAAATGATTTTAAAAGACATACGAATTATAATTATTCACTGTTTAAAAAAATACAAATATTTAAGAAAGTGTTAACTTGTAATATATTAACGTTTGTGTAATAACAATTAAGTAATTACGTATGTGTTTGACAATGTACTATAGTCTATTTATAGGTAAGTATAGATAGAGATTAAAGAAAAAGCAAATTCGATGGTTCAATATAATAATTTAATAATTAAAAGCAATACAGTACCAACATTACAAAAGAATGTACATAAAACTACAGAGCGACAAAGGTTGACGATACACCGGTTCATTTCTGACGATATTGGCGTCGCCACACCGACACTCGTGGGAGATGGTGTTTCATAAGCAATTTTCACTAGGCGGCATACGTCTTCTACATCTATCTCTTGCGACGGTGTGTGCGAGAACGATTTGAAGACCTGGAACTCCATTCCATGCTGAGATCGCTTAACGATGGTGGGGTTTCTGGGAACTGGGCATCCGATGTCCACCGACATGAGTCACAAATTAATTTTGACGGCTCCGGCAGCTTTCCTGGGGTGGGTGTTGCGCTGTACGATTGCAGGATGTGTTTGTAGGCGCACTCCAAGGGCTCTGGACTCCGACCACGGGCGGCGCATAACCGGGCGCGCAGGCACGCGCTGCAGTACCCGCAAGTATCTTCACGAAGCGCACTTCGAACCATTTTCAATGTGTTGAGGTGTGATTAGTATGAACGCACTTATAGAACTGATGCGAGTGGATACAACGCGTTATATTTATGCGCACAACTGGAGCGAGTGGCGTCGCGCACGCGCCTCTTCGATAACCCCAAGTCCGGCGCCAATACTACCATTTACTGTCTTAATGACAATGATGACAGGGACTCATTTATTCTCTCATGAGAGTGAGTAAATAGAGATGCCTATATAAATTTATTATGCCCGTAAATAACAGAGTCAGCATGCACTATCTCAATCCTCGCTCCTCGACGGATTTCATTTACGTAAGTAAATAAATATGTTAACATTTCAATTTAAGAGAATATCTGCTCATATATTTAATAAAATTCTTTAAGCTCTTGCTTAAAGAGAGCAAGAGCTTAATTTAAATGAATGATGAAATGCCCTATTATTATTGAACACCTCTAGTTTTCAGCTTTCTTTAGTTAAGAGATAGCTGAAAATTTCAGATTTCAATATTGCATCCATGAAAGAATCAGTTTTGACTTAATTAAAGTGTATACAGAAAAGAAATGTATAACCTGAAATCTATAGGTGTCCCATAAATGGTAAGACAAATTAAAAAAAAAGATGGTTCGAACGTTGCTCCACTACGTAGGTATAAAAGAATAACTTCTATATGACCGTTTTTGAAATACTGACGAGTTTCTTTTTTGACGCCTTAACTACCTGTCTTTTGTTGCTGTATGCATTAATAATCATATATTTTTGTTTTTTTTTTCAAAGATTTAATGAATTAATATTTTAACTCACATTTATATTTTTAAATAGTTGCATAATAAAATATATATCTGAAAGGTTGTCTAATACTCACTATTTTCATGTTACACAAACAAGTAATACTTGGTTTTTTGGGCCAAGGCGCTAATGCACGCTTAAAACATTCATCCTTTTTGCCATGCAAAATAGTTTAAATTATCAAATTAATTGTTACTTATGCTTAATTTTATCGTTTAGTGACAAGTTACACGTATGTATTTGAGGGAATATAATGACTAACAAAGAATAGGATTTATGACATCTCTCTTTTTGGATATAAAGTTATTCTTATTGCCTCACTTTCCCGTTAGACAGCTAAAGTGTGCATTTAATACTTCTTCTCGGTCTTTACACAGTCCGTGTGATTCTTAACGCTGTCTCATGGACGTTATTTTCATTTTATTTTATACTTACCGATTTGTTTGCACAAAATCCTTTTTTTCTCGGCATAATCTCACCCTTGCTTTGAGTAGACTAGTTACATTAAAATAAAAAGTTAGATTACTTTGGTGTTGGGATAAATGACATACAAGACCCACTACATCCATGTCTGTTACAGAAAAATAAAACAAAATATCTAATAATTTGTGCATACAGGCAGTTCTCGACTTCCGTCGTATCGACTAAGGTCGAGTAATGTTTTGACACTATTCCTCAAGAATACGTGAATTACCTAAAGTTACACACATATAAGCACCAAAAATAGCTACTGATTTCATAAGTATATAATTATTTAAAGAACTTGCTTTTGAAAATGCAGTTTTATTTTTATTTTTATATGTAAACATATGAAAAAATATGTCTCAACTTACGTCGCGTCGTTTCGATTTACGTCGCGTATTTCGAAAAACTAATGTGCCGTAAGTACCTACCAGGACTGCCTGTATCTATTACAAAAAAATAGAGCATAAAAGGCAATTTTTCGTAAAAAAAATAGCAAGTACTCATTATTTTTAAAATGGTGACAGTGTTCTAAAAGTAATTTTTCCAAGTAATATGTAGTACAAATACGTTAAATTAATATTCATTGTTAATTTTATTTTTGCCGATTTTAAATAGAATGTCGGCTAACGTAATCATACACGATTAAAACCAAACTCTTAATAAATTACGGTCGGATTTCGCCCAACTGGCCTATTTGTATAAACACTACACGACATTATTAACTATATATAAGCTGCAAAGGCGCTTAGATGACGTGGACGATTGCTCCAGATCGTTACCGGTAAGCACCAGTTTGTCAACCTCGTTACTGATCGTAATGCAATTATTATAGTGTTAAATATTGTCTATTATTGTTCAGTTATCTAGTGTCAACTAATAAGGTATTCTTGAGTTGCTTATTTGTACAGCCCTTATACAAAAACAATGCAAACGCCTAATGTTAATAAAGAAATGTTTTTAACATTTACATACATACTATTTTTTTAATAATTATTTTATTTTCAGCATCAACCATAGCAAAAAATCTAACTAGGCCTTTATTTTTTTGCTTTGTCCTAAGATTTTATTAACTGTATTATTCATTTTTTTCATTATGATAGGTATTATAACATGGTATAAAAGCAGTCACGAATTACGAATTGCAAAAGAATACAAAGCACATAAGTAAAAACATACAAAATAAAATTTACATTTGAATTAAACTTTGATATCTATATTTTTTAAATCCATTGCGCGCAGGAAGGAGTGTGAAATTTAGCATGAAAAAAATAATATTATAGAAGACAACAGAAAAATTATTGTCCGTGTATGTGTTACAAATATATTACAGTTTGAAGATCGAATTTCGACCTCTGGATGGCCACTAGTTTAAATAAATACTAGATATTATTTACAGTATAAGTCTACTTTATTATTCACAGTGTACCTCCCTAACAAGCTCGGCGGACCAAATAGAAGCAGGGCAATAGCGGACCTCATTAATTACTTCATGTAAATTTGTCCTCTTTTTATATGGCCCAATATAGCATAATCAAAAGTAACTTTATAAATTAACTTTGGTACTCATTATGTATAGTAAAACAATGGACGGTCGATTTCAATAAACAATCCTAAATTTGGATTCCTAATCGCTATCTTCGGACTGACAGCGTAAATAAACAAATTAAAATAAATTTTGTTTCATATGTATGACATATATTAATTTGATTCTTAGCATTTATCCGTAGTTAACGTTTTGGGGCATCTAGTAAATATTTGCTACAAGTAAAAATAATTCATGAAATTGATCTTTATCAAATTCTGATTCGAAATATCTTTTTGATCATGATGATTGGAAACGCAAAGCTTAAAGCACAAAACTTGAATCAATTTAATTATTACTGTTCATGACAATTAAGAAGACTTTTCTAGAATTGTATTCTGGAATAAAAGCTTGACGAAGCTGTGCTTATCTATCGAGCGACATCGTGTAAACAACGCTATTTATAAAGTCCTGCATATAACGTGACCACTGACCCTACAGACCTATCGGGCTTTTCAAAGATTTCTTTCGTGTGGTTTATACCACCCACTGTGTTGGGACTTAGAATATCTAATATGTATAGCTGACAAATATTTTGTAGAGTTGACCATTATAAAATTTGGATTCCTTTTACGGCCCCTTTGTTAAGTGTCTCTGACTGAAGAATCTTTTTATAAAGAACAAATTTAGTATTTGATTATTATAATTTTTATTGAGTACATAAATACTGGTATCATTTAAAATCTTATTCTTAGGCATCTACTTACTTAGAAAAAATAACTAAACCTTATACTCTAGCCTACACTTTTCTTAAGTAGGTACCTACTTATTATAAGCGCAATATAGACATACACTTCTATAAATACCCGCAGGATTAAGCAGACAAACGCAAATAGGCATACTTTCGCTGAACCCTGAATAATAACGACCGCATAATACAATTAAACCCGCTTCAAACTATTTCCAAGGGACCCTCCGAAAGCATAATAAGTATGTACTAATTTGTTGTAGGTATTGAATTATCCTCCTCCTTGCGTCTAATGCTGGGGATAGTGTATCATCTGACTGTGAATTAACTTTTTGCCTACGATGTTGTGCCATGTATTCCGGCATTCGGCGACATGTGTAGCTGCAGTGACATTTATTGGTGCGGATCTGACCAGTCCAGTGTCTTGGATTCCTACTTGTCGGTCTGTTGCCATCCATTTTCCCAGTGATTTTTAGTTTTTGGAGATTATCACCAAGTTTTCGGGTGACATGACCAAAGAGTTCCAAACATTCTCCATATGCATATGTTGAAGAGGGTTCGGTTTTATATCAGGCTGGAGTTCTTCGTTCGTCATTCTTCGAGAATAGATACGTTGGTCCTAAACACCGTCAACAGGATTCGTAACATCTTTCTCCAGCAACACATTTTAGACGTCTATATAGTGCCTACCGTCTTTGTCCCGTATAGAGGAGTAAAAAAAAATTACAAGTGTCATTATTGTTTTATTGCTGATGCTACGATCCCTCCATATGCTACCAAGCTAAAACATTTCGGATTTGGCCATTCAAATTTTCCTGCGATCTTCAGGTTCGCAAGATCTGTTGTTGCTAATGCTAGAACTCAGGTAAAGGAAGTGATCTACGGATTCCAAATTAAGTATCCAATAGTGATTGGCAAGCCCAAGGTGTTGATTATATATTTATAATATTTATGTTAGAGAGTTATTATATAGTTATCATGTATTCTCTTATCACGTTATATCATAGTATTATTATTTATAAATACTAAATAATATTTCATAAAGGTGATCATCATAAGTTTTTAATCAGTCGATGACACCCAAGCACCCGATCCTGAGTATCATAATATGTTTCATGGATCTCACAGTTTTAATGCAACGAGGGTTATCATCGCCCTGGAAACGTGGATTATAATATAGTTCCTTATCAATATTACTTAAGGCCCTCACAGAAGCAAACTGCCTTGGGTATTGCTTCCATGCATAAACTGAGCACAATTACGGGCGGGAATACGCAGATTTACGAATTGCTAAAAAAATTAATGTTACGTTTTCTTTAAAATTTTAAACTATTTACCAAAATATTTCTTTACTAGCTTTTGCTCGCGGCTCCGCCCGCGTTATAAAGTTTTTCAGGCTAAAGTTTTCCGTTATAAAAATAGTAGTTTCCCGGGAGCCTATGTTCTTCCCAGGGTCTCAAACTGTCTCCATACCAAATTTCATCTTAATACGTTAGGTAGTTTTTGAGTTTAACACTTTAAGGCAGACAGATGCAGCGGGGGCTTTGTTAAATTATTTAGAACTTTTAAGTGAAACAATCCCGTCATACATCATTGTTGCATAAATTTAACCGTTTACGCAGCGCAGGCAACGGAAGCTCTCAAAACTCATAATTTTCCCCGTTTTTGCAACATGTTTCATTACTGCTCCGCTCCTATTGGTTATAGCATGATGATATATAGCCTATAGCACTCCAGGAACAAAGGGCTATACAACACAAAAAGATTTTTTCAGTTCAAACCTGGCAGTTCCTGAGATTAGCCATTACTGCTCCGCTCCTATTGGTCATAGCGTGATGATATATAACTTTGAGCACTCCACAAAGAAAGAACTATTCAACACAAAAATATTTTTCAGTTCGAATCGGTAGTTCCTGAGATTAGCCATTACTGCTCCGCTCCTATTGAATATAGCGTGATGATATATAGCCTATAGCACTCCAGGAACAAAGGGCTATACAACACAAAAAGATTTTTTCAGTTCAAATCGGTAGTTCCTGAGATTAGCCATTACTGCTCCGCTACTATTGGTCATAGCGTGATGATATATAACTTTGAGCACTCCACAAACAAAGAACTATTCAACACAAAAATATTTTTTCAGTTCGAATCGGTAGTTCCTGAGATTAGCCATTACTGCTCCGCTCCTATTGAATATAGCGTGATGATATATAGCCTATAGCTCTCCACGAACAAAGGGCTATCCAACGCAAAAGAATTTTTCAGTTTGGACCGGTAGTTCCTGAGATTAGCCATTACTGCCCCGCTCCTATTGGGTATAGCGTGATGATATATAGCCTATAGCACTCCACGAATAAAGGGCTATCCAACGCAAAAAGAATTTTTCAGTTTGGACCGGTAGTTCCTGAGATTAGCCATTACTGCCCCGCTCCTATTAGGTATAGCGTGATGATATATAGCCTATAGCACTCCACGAACAAAGGGCTATCCAACGCAAAAAGAATTTTTCAGTTTGGACCGGTAGTTCCTGAGATTAGCGCGTTCCAACAAACAAACAAACAAACTCTTCAGCTTTATATAATAGTATAGATTTAATTGTTTACGTATAAATGTTGATAGCAAATGAATATGATGAGTACTTTAGGAGGAGATGCTAGAAACAATTTTAGTGACATTTTCATTATGAAATTAATGAAACAATATCCATCTTATGAAAAATTTGAAAGAACGAAAGTAAATATAATATATTTGAGAAATATTATGCTTAATTTATTTTCCTAGGTGTATTATAAATTTCGACTTCTAAAAATACGATAGATACTATTGCAAAGTTTTGCTGAGGACACCGCCTTAAGAGAAAGTGCCTTAATAAGGCCAATGTCGATACTCGATACTATTCGTCTCAAGATCTATACCTATCGTGTATACTCAGTGAGAGTTGTTTCGTACTTTTTAGGGTCCCGTACCTCAAAAGGAACTCTTATATGACCATTTTGTTGTTGAACTTTCTGTCAAGAACCTTTTCTCAAGACGCGGAAAGGTATTATGTTGAAATTTATATTAAACACTCGGGTCTAGGGTTTCTTTTTGCTGTGAAAAAATTAAAACTTGTAGAGCAACGTGATCGCAAGATATGAGAGTTTTTGTCACATATTTCACGCTTTCATAATGGAATCAAAAGCTATAGGGTTCCTTTCCGTTGACCGAAAATCATAAAATTTGGCAACAGCACATGTAAAGGTAAAAAACGTAAATAAATTAAGTCCCATGCCACCTCCTTGGTTCATAAAGAATATAATAGATACATTATAATAATTAGACGAATGCCGGATATTAGGCAAGCTTAAAAAGTTACCTATTTAATTTCCTTTATTAAAATCATGTATCACGTAATATTCGATTCTATAGGTTGCCTGTGAATAAAATGTGTTTAAGTACATAGAGATAACTTTAACGTTTAAGTTGTGTAGGTAGGCACTCTTGAAACCTAATTAAATTATATGTGACAAAGTTGATTTGAACTTTTAACAAAACAATTTTTGTTACTTACGAATTCTTAAAATACGCTATTGTTACTATGGAATTACTTAATAGCAATTAAAAATATTTTTCGACACAATTTGTTATTAATGAAGATATCGTTATCACTCGGATAATGTAATTATAATTAGCTCGATGTATTCGAGCCAATTTTAACTCTAGTCAAAACAGGAATAGTTGCTAATACGATTTTAATATATTTATATTACATTGTTTATTAGGCTTGACGCTTAAGATATGAAATATTGAATTAACTTGTTTAAAAATAAATACAACAGGTTTAGATAGAATTAGAATATGAATTTTCACGTTTAAAGAAAAACATTGAGTGGAAGCAAATTTGACACGCTCGCTGTTTCCGAAAGCCCTTTTTTAATATATAAAAATACACAGCGTCCAGGAACTTTACCAAAGATGCGATAAGCATAGACGTCAAAACTCGGATAAACACGCTATTTCACTTTTCGTAATCGTTTTAACATAACACCGGGTTTCACCGGGTGGAAGAGGAATGGGGTATAATTTTATTACAAAAATATAAAAAATTAAAGCAGTACTTCTATTTTTAATGCAAAACTTCATCCAAACCGCGTCAACTGTTACTTTGCTTATAACATCTAAATATGTTCACAAATTTTCAAGTATAGAATTGAATTTCAGAATACAAGTGATATAGTATAAGTAGTTAGTATTTTGAGGAAATGTGGTAAGTGAAGATAGTGTTATAAAATTTTGATTACGAAAATATCGAAAGACTGAAAGAGAAGACATATAATAAAAACCTGTTTTATTCGATCTACTCCTAAACTGGGCGAATAAATGTTGCCAGTTAGTAACATCACAATCACTAAGTGGATAAAAGACTGCACATATTTTATGACTGCTAGGTCAAACATATGACATTAGTCAAAAATACTGATTGGCCATTTTCGACCGATAATTTTGGTATTTTTCACACAAACACACACACACACACACAAACACACGCGCGCGCGCGCACGCACACACGCGTGCACGCACGCACACACGCACGCACATACGCATGCACACACGCACGCACACACGCACGCACACACGCACGCACGCACGAGTGCACCCATTCTTCACCGGCGTGTATATGACTGCATCCGTCCCATGATGGGATAGGGGGCGATCTTATCGTCATATGAAGCACAATTTTTCTGAAAAGACGACTTTGATTCTTTAATTCCCTGTATCCGACTTAGGTTTCGAAGGATCAACATGCGGTGACACTAACGGGTCGGGGCACGGTAAGCCAAAAAAGCTCATGTTCATAGGAACTTTGAGTTTTTTTGCAATCTTCTCAAAATTGAGTGCCTTTTCCGTGCCTTTCACCGCTCAGAGCGCTGAGATACGAGACAAAAATCTCGTATTTACATAAATTCTAAAAATAATATAAACTGTAACCACACTACAATACTAACATTAATTTAATACCTACATATTATAATAAGTTGAAATCGTCAAAGATCTAATTATGATTTTAATTAATTTATTAACAGGCTTCTTAAAATTAAGGTTCTTTTAAATTATTTACCTATAAATATAAGGTTAGTTTTTAATATATTTTTGGGAATACTGATTTACCCGTCTATTACTCTTGCTCCTTGATTAAAATAGAAGAAAATAAAACTAAAAATATTAAATATATTGTTATTTATTTAGCTTTCACTACATAACATGATTCCAACCTCGGAAAAGGCGGCTTATACCAATCTAGTCCTATTTTTTGGTTTTCACCAAAGATAAGCTGTCGCATAAATAATCGAATGATTCATTTTTACATAAAATATTTACAGATTTGAGATAGTGACAAAATCGATTATTCCTCTTACTATAGTTATCCGATTTTGTCTTCTCTATTCTGCATATAGTCCTGCATGATGCCCAGTAATCTAATGCCAAAGCTCTTCTGTCCAGAACTGCTGCTGGATTCAAATAGCTGGACATGTTATTATGTCGTGAGACAATTCTATCTCTTTCTCTGAAATAAATGAATTAATGTGATTATATTATTTAAAACAAACAAATTGTTATTTTTAATTCTGCACTGATAATACTTGACATAGGTCATTGACTTTAGACTTCGCATGTTGTTCCGAACTTTAGAATAATGAGCCAAATAAAAAAAAATAAAAGATTGAAATTACTTAAATATAAACCAACGAAATAGTGGTGTCTGTGATATGACATGGCCTTCTTTTAAAACAAACAATACATTACAACTTAAAGTGGCACCTCCAACACAAAGTCTTAATTGCTTAGGTTCATCAATATCCTGCAGTTTATTCTAGATATTGTTTACACAGTGTACTAAGAGTACTTAAAATTAAAATGAGTTATGAAATTGAATCTTACCTTTGCACTGTCATCCCAGGAAAGTCTACATCAATATTTTTACTCTTCTTATAATCTTTTTGTGCATTTATAATGGAATCATTAATTAACTCATATGAAATTTCATCACATATTTCCACACTCTTACTGTAATTATGCATATCTTCCTGTTCAGACACACTGTGGCTTTCAGAAGTATACCAAGGATCTGATATAATATTTAGTCTATCATCGGGTGTAATGGAACTATAATAATCTGAAACTGACAAGCAATCCATAACATTGCCTATTGATTCAAGTCTGGCATTGTCAGATTTGTCCTCTTTTAAACTTAAAATTTGGGGCAAATTCCACCAAGTATTAACTACGCCCAAAGGAAATTTTAAATCAATTGATTTAATTTGAGATTGAACATAGTTGTTCCACAAATAGTCTGTTTCCTTTTCCAGTGTATCACTTCTGATTATGTTCTTTTCTTCATTATCGTCTTGATCTACCCAAGACATATTTGATTTCTCATCATCAATCATTAATTTTGGATTATCAAATACTTGTGAAGAAATATCATCACTAACTGTTTGTGTTTGACTTGTTGCATAAAATTGTAAACAATTTATAGTTTTTCTCACATCACCATTAAAGTGATTTAAAAATCGAGCTCCTGCTCCTAGGCAGCAAGTGCCACTGTCTGCCAAACACATTATATCCAACCAAGTTCCCAACATTTGAGGCATCAATGACATCATTTTCAAAATTTTTCCATTTTGTAAGAATCTTTGCAAATGTGGACATGACAAAGATGATGTAACTAAAATAACAGGACGTTTTGAACTGTGCACTAACTGTGTAATAGCAGAACAGAACCCATCATCTTGATCAAACATGATATCTGCATCATCAATGAGTATTAGAGATGTATCAGTTCTTGTAATATCTTGACTTCCAGATGGAGCATTCACTGTGTCAGACTTTGGTTCTTTAGGCTTTTTTGTCGACATTTTGACAGTTTTCTTTGGTCTACCCCGTTTACAATTTTTTTCTGTAGTTTGTCTTTGATTAATTTCCTGTGACTTGGAAATAAATTCCAAATTATTAGCTCCTCTATTCACTTTGTGAGACTGTGTGGCTTCTTGCAAATCCTGTAACATAACTTTACCAGTTCTTTTACTACTTGCATTAACTTCAATTACTTTCATAGCTAAATCAGCTGCCACTGCATATACAGATGATGTTTTTCCACTACCAGTAGGGCCAGTAATTATAAGCAAATTATTTACATTTCTTGTACCCTCTCTACTATCAGTATCTGAATTATAAAAGTCTGAAGAATCTGAATTAACATTGATTTTATTTTTCGATCTTTGTGCAGTTTCTGTCCAAGAAACTAACCATTTTTTAAGTTCTTTAACTGTTTCAAAATTGCCAATAATTTGATTTGTTGACATAGCTTTATATTTATCAGTCCAGTTTAATTGATCTGGATTTTCATTAACAAGGTCTATTATACTATTATTAACTTCAACACTCTTATCCAAATCTAAGTAATTTGGGCAGTGAAATTCTCCTTTTCTTTTATCTCGTAATAAACGATAAGTACGAAACACAGGAAATTTTGGTCGAGCCAGTTTTATATGCTGTAGTATTTCATTCACAGCAGTATGTGTAATTGTTCCCCATTTGTTTTGTGGTAGTTTACAAGATTCCAAATGAAGCATTTTATGAAAAAAACTGCTGTCATCATAAATTTGACTGCTATCTTCTATTTTGTTGTCTATGAAAGGTATATTTATATTAGAAATGTTGTTAGCAATGCCATTGTTTTGTTGAACATGAATAACAGTGTGAAAGTAAACTTCTGCTATACTATTGTTCTTTTGTTGAGCTATAATTTTTTTCAATTGCTCTGGAACACCGCTCTGAAGAAATTTCTGTTTAGCTTCAGATAACACTGCATCAGGGCGCTGTTTTGTGTTAAAAATAGGAGCTAATTTTACATCCTTCTTTGATTGGGAAACAACTTTTTCAGTTTTCTGGGGTTTTTTAGTGGAACTTATTGAGTTTTCAACTTTTGTATCCATTATTGGTGTCATAATTTGAAGCACATTTCTATGATCAGTGTGTTTCTTCTTTTTCGGTGTAAAGATATGCAATTCTTCATCAGAACTAGAGAATAAAAAATCATCTATATATTTTACAGGTTTTTTAGTACAACGTTTTGGCCGGTTAGATGTGTCTCCTAAAATGTCAATAGTGTCTGTTGTCACTTCTTGATTGGGCACCCCACAGTTACGTTTTCGTTTCTGTCTCTCAGTAGGTGCCGTTTGTAGGATAGGAGATTTATTTGTCTCATTTTGTTTTGAAATTTCAATACAAGATTTTACTATTTCATTGGTGGTATTTTGTTTCTTTTTATTTTTAACTTTTCTATTAGTCCTTGATGGTAATTTTACTTTTATTACAATATCATCTTCAATAACAGAAGGTTCAGGCTCTTTTTCAACTTTCATAAAGTAACACAACATGTTCTCCTTCTTTTTCATTGATGGTGAAAGTTTTTCAAGAAATTCTTTGTCTTCTTTTGTCAAACCTTCTTTATTACTTCTTAATGATTCTTTTTCATAATCACTTTGATGGTCATCAAATAAATTTACTAATTGTAGAGATTTAATCTTTTTTGGTCTCTCTTCTGTTGTAGTTTGTATGGTATCACTGCTATTATTGACTTTTGACATGGTTTTCTTTTTATACTTTTTAGATATTCTTTCCTTTGTTTGATGTGATTTTGGTTCCTGGTTTAACAGCATGTTCTTAAATTTTTCAGCCCTCTTTTTCATTTGCACTTCAATGAACTTTTCATGACATTCCTCCATTTCTCGTTTTTTAAGAGAACCCTTAGCTTCTGACATTTTTTGGAGAACCAGTATTCTTTTAGCTTTGGCATTTTGTCTCTCAATTATATCCTCATTAATAACTTCTTCAACTATTTTCTCTTTGCCTGGAGAGTTACTGCCTATGCTCTTGTTTCTGGAATCCATCAACAACTTGAATGCATTTGTTTGCTTCTTCTCTTGGCTGCTAGTGATACTGAGAGGGGCACTGTCTCTACTGATAGTTGCAACATTATTCCCATTAACAATTTTGCTTTGTTTATTTCTTACCATTCTAAAAAGATAATTTTTGGGTCTGTCACTCACTAAACTTGTAGTCTCTAATTGATTATCTTTACTTCCTGGAGATTTTAATGTTAACGAATTTACCAATATATCAGAAACATCTAAGATATCTTGATCTTCCTTGCCATCCAGTCGCAATTTATATTTTTTCAACTTCCGCTTCAGCGCTTTATTGCATTTGTGTCTAAGGATGTTCTCTTTCGATTTTAAAACATGTCTGCATTTATGGCTGTGTCTTTTCCCATATACTTTATTTATTAATGTGGCATTTTTCTCATCACTTGCTGGAACAGGGTCAATCAGACTAGTCATTCCTTTTCTGAAAATCCAGAATAAATTCTAATATAAATATGTGATTTAATTTACTGAATGTTGTTTGACGTTTCAGGATTTTAGGAAATACGATAACGTTAGTGGGAACAAAAAAATTCACCCAAATTTTCAGTTGCTTTTTCAGTAAATTCCTTTGCAGTATAACAAATATAAACTAACCAAATTCAAGTCATTTCATTAACACTTCGTAAGTATGTTTAACGTCGACGTACATAAAAAACATTGAATGTTTACGAACACAGTTGGCAATAAAACCTTCTTATTCTTTAGGGAGTTTAAAATACTATGGCAAAACTATAATACTTTATACTGGTGACTTTAAAACAAAAGAAAAGGGATTAGGTAGCGAAAATTGCACTAAATGTCTAGAAATTTTTCACAATCAAATTGGCGGCATATCAACGAAAATCTACGTGACATAAAACGTCAAGAAATTAGACAAGATCCCAAAGACAAACATAGAGTATGGAATGAAGTTCATAGGGATGGCCATCAGCGATGTCTAAGTTGTTGACCTGTGTCTAGGACCAATATGTAAATGATTTTTCTAGTTATTTTCTGTCCAGTAATTGTCATTGTTTTGTAATTTGTTACTGTTCTGAGATTAACAGCCTACACGACATCTACCTATACACAAATCGCTTTAGTAATTCCAAAGTGTTCAAAAAAATGTACGATGTCATATTCGTAAATTTATTTTTAATCTGTTTTTTGTTTTTTAATTTCATCTATTCTCTTTGGTGATAATATTAGTGTAGTTTTAGTGTAACAGTCTGTGGTCGGTCAACTTCTCTAGATTTTGATTCCATCTGCGAAGTTCTATTGATTGCAGGCAGGATAAAATAACGAAAATTGCTTAAAATGGCTTCGAAAACACTCGCTGCTCCTTTTATTCGTCATGTAACGGTAATTGCAACCTACTTCTATGTTTTATGAGCAACACGAGCTGTAGTTCGATATAATATCTGGACTGTCAACCACTGATTATGTAAACCGTACTTCTTTATCCTATTATTTTATATTATGTGTTTTAGACAAGGGGTTACGCTCAGGCGGCGCCTGCAGTTAAGAGAGACCTGAGAGTACAGTCGGCCGTGCTGCCAAACAAAACGTTTGTTGCAGCCTTGGATAATGGCTCACCAGTAACTCGTGTGACCATCGCATTCAAGTATGTTATCAATTATTTTTCTTAGTTAATAAAAGCCGTGGAAATAGATAACAAATATGTTAATTATTTAATGCTCTAATGATTATCAATATATAAATCGACACCTAGTTTTAAAATTTAGACATCATTACGTTTTTTACTTTTGTTTTTTTTGTGATTCGTAATTATTATCACGGAGACAGTATCGAAATTATGTTAAAACGATGTGTTCTAATCGCATGTTATTATTGTTTTGATAATACAGGGCTGGATCCCGTTTCGAGCCACAGGGAGATTTGGGATTGGCACATGTGCTGCGCTCTGCGGCAGGCCTCACCACGAAGAATGCCAGCAGTTTCATCATTTCACGTAAACTCTCACAAATTGGTGCATCTGTTAGTGCTTCTGGTGACCGGGAGTTTGTTTACTACACCCTTGAGGTAAGTTTTATTTCAAATCCTATCCACACATATTCATTATAATTGTTGATAAATTATGAATCACTTATAGCATAAACATAAAACATTTTTGTTTCTCAATTAATTCCAGTGAATAGTTGAACTGACTATACATAGAATTCTTTTTGTACCAGCTTCACATTATTCTCATACAAACAGTATTTTAATAAAAAGTTGGAATGAAAGACTTAATGTTCCATACATTTATCTGATTTATTTTTCCACCAGTTGCATTCACATTTAACAAAATAAAACACTACAATAACAATTTAAATTACATGTTAACAGACTACCCAAGACAACCTGCAAGCTGCATTAGATCTTTTAAACAACATTGTCTCCAACCAAGAGTTCAGACCATGGGAACTTAATGACAATGTGCCACGTCTCAAGTTTGACCTTGCTGCTTTGCCACCCCAAGTAAGACTACAATTTGAAAATCTAAAATCATTATATACTATTTTCCCGATGTAATTTTGCCAAGACTTCCCTAGAAGGTTGTAATGTATTCTCTTTTTTTACATCTACTTGTTTCTTTAGCAAAAATGTTCCTAGAACAAAACATGTTTTAATACCTCCTTGTAATTTGATTAAGTTAAAGTTTAATAACATTTCATAGCTAACTTCTCTTCTATAACTTGTATGATCCATATACACATATTTCTATGGTAGATTCGTGCTGTGGACCTCCTTCATAAGGCTGCATACCGTCGTGGCCTTGGAAACTCTCTGTTCATTGCTCCTAAGAGGATTGGTCAAGTGTCTTCAGAGTCCATGCAACACTTTGCAGGTCAGTGTTTGACCCCAAGCCGATGTGCAGTGACCATCATTGGTGATACTCAGGTGTGTATTCAATCATAAAGTGTTTTTTTTATAGGTTATGAAGTATGAATTATGGTATGCAAATTAAAAATTAAAATAATGTATCATAAAATAAATATACATTATAAAATAATATATCCAGTAGGATACATTATTTTAAATGAAATTGTATGCATAAATACTTTTATGCATACAATTTCATAATGTAACATAAAATGTTAAAATAATTATATCATATACCAATTAAATGTACTGAACCATAAAAACCTAAGCAATGAACAAAGACGGAAGGAATAGTCAATACTTACAATTAGTTGTAATGGCTATGCCTTGAACTAGTCTTAACAATTTCTATATTTTCTGTTTTATATTTACAGGAGAAAGCTGCATTAATAGCACAAAACCTGCAACTGCCATCTGGTGGTGACGGCAAGGCTGAAGCTTCAACTTATTACAGTGGAGAGTTGAGGTATCATACACACAATATCAAATAATAAATAATATTTATTAATTATAACCTACATATTTAACACATATTCACCAGGAAGGAAATGGGTGGTGACTTGGCGCATGTGGCTCTTGCTGTCCAAGGTGCACCAGCTGGCTCCCCACAAAGTCTCGCTTTGTCCATAGCAGCTAAAGGTAATTAATAAACTAGTATGCCGTGGTAATTATTGCATTACACTATGATGTAATTTGAAATATAATGTGATTAAATTTGTACTATAATGAAAATATTACATAACCATTATGGGGTACCATATTCATACAAAATGGTGTTTTATGTTGTATTTGCTATTATTTCTCAATTATTTTGTTCTACATATAAATTATTGCTAAAAATGTAATCTATTTTTGTACATAATCCATAAGTTGCAATACCTGAACTCAACTTTTGTTTGCAATTCATGCAGGATAAAGTTAGGTGCAACAGTTGTGCCTCAGCAAAATCAAAGATATTATAAGTAATGTTACATTATACACTTTCAGCTTTGGGCAATGGACCTGTCACTAAGTGGGGTGCTGATAACTCCCCTCTGTCCAAGGCCATTGGCAATATTGGCCCATTTGCAGCTGCTGGGTTCAATGTGTCATATTCCGATAATGGTCTTTTTGGCGTTATTCTTTCTGTACCGAAAGATGAAGCTAATGCCGTGAGTATTGATTCTTTAATTACAATTTGTATGACTTGCGAGTGAGACTTGACATTTATTTGTTATGTTCAGTAGTGGTCTTAACATATGCAAGGCTCTAAGTAGCACATATTTGTGAGGCCTTTTTTGTCGAAGGAGGGTAAATTTACTTTTTATTACTATGTTCTTTGCAACCAGGAGACTCTGAAGCATTGCCTTGCTTGCCATCTGCTAGCTCTAGCACTGGATATGTTATTTTGTTTCTGTAGGTGTAAAAAATTACCAGATATCAAGGGTCAAGTACCACCTGTAAACATCTCATGCCATTATTTCAGGCTGTTAAAAGCGTTGCCAAGCTATTGAAGGGTGGCTTGAGCGCAGACTCTATTAAAGCTGGCAAAGCGCAACTTAAACTTCAAGTCTTGAATGAAGCGGAGTCATTTTCCTCGTACGCCGAGTCATTGGCAGCACAGGGACTCTACACGGGCTCTGTCAAATCGCCTGCTGATATCGCCAGAGATATTGACCAGATTTCAAACAATGATGTCGTTCAGGTAAGATTAAACTTGAAAGTAGATGACTATTTATAAAAATATTGTTTCTTATGATATATATTGTAGAGGAAATATAAAATGTTACAAATAGGCTTTTTTTATAGTAGCACCCAAATTATGGACCAGTATTAATGACTTCAATTAAGCAATCTTTTGATTAAGGTATAACTTGATTCCTCCCTTGAGCAAACGGCTTTGAGCATTCGGTCTTTTTATTTACAGTGCATGAGTAATGGGCAATTAATATCTTTAAAAATCAATTTTAGGTCCTTCCGGAAATTTTAAACTACCAAAAATCTTTGATAAAATCATGTGTATTTTGAGAGAGCACAGAATCAAGAGTTATGATTATGATGAAATTAATAAAATAATATAAAAATACATCCAGAGTAAATATAATGTATTGTAGAAATATGCAATTTTCTTCTCCTTATGTATTATAATTTTCGAATAGATAGCCTCTAAAAATACTGTTAGCAGAGCATTATGCTGGGGTACCATTTTAAATAAACTCAGAGAACCTCTAGAGGTTGACAGAGTACCACAAAGACAATTCTTTCCATGGTTTGCATGGTGTGTAAATTATGTTTGTGTGTAGAATTCTATAGATGGCATTTTTTGTTTTTTACAGGCTGTTTCAAACGCTGCCAAAAACAAGATTTCAATGGGATCTGCTGGAAACCTTGCATTTGTTCCATATGTAGATGAACTTTAAATGTTAAATTATCATCTTTTAACTTAATTGTGTACTTGTAATAAACCCCATAGTGAATGTAACAAGACCCATTTAATTTTCTGTATAGTATGTGCAATTGCAAGTTAATAATTTATTATAACTGAAATAAAACATTTATTTCTATTGTTATTGGTGTTTAAATCAGATTTAGTTTTTACTATTAAATAAATTAGATCACACCATGCGAGTGAGTACTGCAAAACTGGGGTGGATCAGAGGATTATACATTTAGAAGGAGCTGCCAGCCCAAGTTAATTTCCAACTTGCATTGATTGCATTTATGTAATACTAGCTTTTGCTCGCGGCTTCACCCGCGTGAAGGAGTGTTTCGGGATAAAAATCCCGCAAAAATATTTCCCGGGATAATAGCCTATAACCTTCCCAGGATCTTATACTATCTCCATACCAAACTTTGCTTTCTTATGCCACGTCTTATGTCACGTCCTGTTCCCGTGGGAACGGGATAAAAGTATCTTATGTCAGTCTCCTGGTTCTAAGCTACGTCTCAACCAATTTTCAGGCAAATCGGTTCATCCATTCTTGAGTTATAAATAGTGTAACTAACACCTCTTTCTTCTATATATAGATGATTATCCCACATTAGGATTACCCAGATGAGAAGTTTGCAACATCCCCTTTTCATATTATATCCTATAATAAATACATGTTAATTAGGTAGCTCAAACAGAAGTGAATAATAAACTACTTTTTAATTATTTTATGTAATTAATAAAAGTAGGAAAATTAAACCTTAAATTTATTTCAATAAAAAACACAAGATCATTTGCTCATTACTTCATGGCATAAACTTTACTTTTGCTGTTAACCTTGAGTCAATCTGTTAAAAACAGCTCAAAGAATGAATGACTTATCAAGAGAAATAACATATAATATGCCTCAATTGGACAATTTTCTCACCTTCATAAGCAACTCTTGAAAGGATGTAATAAAGTTGCCCTGTCTAAAGACAATGGTGAGACAAATCTTGCTTCCATTGACAGGCAAACCTTAATAAACTTGTTGCAAGAACTCAGTTAAGCTATATGCTATATTGTAGATTTCAATGTTTTATTTTGTTTCTAAACAGATTAATGACATGTTTATCCTAAAGCCATCACTGTACATTATTATAATGTAATAATTCAATCCTGCTCAACTCTCATACTACCTACATTGTATTCTATGCAAAAACATTAAACTATATAGTAAGTTATAGACCAAATCATATCAGGGCCAAATTTTTGCTCCAAAAATTGTAATAAGTTGCTGTCTTATTTGAAATGTCCATATGACAAGATGTCATAGCATCCTTAGAAATTAATACAAAAATAATATATTTACAGAAAATATGCTAACATTCATAACAAATATGTTAGCATTAAAAACATGCAAATCATGATATGGAAAAATTTAAAATATTTCACAATGCTTTTTCGCTTCTTCACTGTAGATTGAGTAGCCATCGCATGAATGCAAAATTTTTGTATGATAATCTTTCCAATGTCTGCTATATAGTCTTAGAACTCTTTGATTCTATGATTCTGTTTCATGCATTGTTATACACTTTTGGTATAATTCAATTAATTTATTTTAACACTAGAAACAGTAGTTGGTATACTACAATAATAACGATAATAATAATGACATAGTCTCCTCTATCATAAAACAATATTCAATATTAAATAACCTAGGAAATATATTTTGCATTTGATAACATGTTTTTCTTAAAAAATATTGGCTGGTTTCCAAACATAATAACATATAAATGAATTCAGACCAAGTTAAATATATTACATGAAATTTCTATCTCCAATTTTTGTATTTATAACAGTTCTGTAACTGATGTAAGAGCATAATAGTCACAAAAATAGACTGCACAATATATCCTTATGGACAAAAACCTGAATCATTAACACTTCAATGTACACAAAGGGAATGACACAAACTAATAATACATTGGAGGTATATTTTCAGCAGTCTATAAATGTCACCTATTGCTAGCATTATCATGATGTATGAGCTATTGTGTACTGTCATGCTGTGCAGTTTGTTTAAACTTGATGTAACTTTTAACATGATCTTCAGTAAGCAATGTATAGTAATGTTGAGATACAATGGTGGAGGTTGAAATTATTTGAACAAAGTTCATTAAAAAAGATTGCAAACAGATCTCAGATTTTACACATACAAGTTAAATCTGATAATTATTTAAGATATAAATTATAAGTACAGAATACCCATCACAATATTAATGCATTTACTTATATTATTAAATTAAGATTACTGTGGTATTTCCAGAGATTAATTTGAATTAATGTTAAATGTATTAAAGAAAAAAATATGTATGGAATCTCAAACATTTCCCCCTTGTTCTTTATCTTTACAAAAATCTTATAAAAAGATTTATCTGCAGTTTCATCAAGGGTATTTTAAACATTATGTATTGAAATTACTATTAGATACTGTAATAGGTTTCATACTGATAACTTTTTGTACATTCAATTATTATGTATTGGATTTTAGTAAACATAAATAGGACTGTCTGCGTCTGAAGCTACATTTGGGTACATTGTTATTGTTAGGTTTCGGTCTTGATACAATTTATATAAACAAAGGAGTTTTAATCAGCAAATTATAAATATATTTAAGACTATAGTAACATTTATTGAACTTCCGCCTCGTTTAGTAACATATTAGGGATTCCTTTCGAGATTGGGAACTGTCTTCCTGACTCTGGACAGGTTAGATGCCCTTCTTCTACTTCAACTTCCAAAAGCACACGGTGAGCCTTTTTTAAAAATTCTTCATTTTCTTCGAATTTCGGTTCTAAAGTTTTGGGTAAGCCTTCACTATGCCCTATACTGTCTGCTGCGACCCATAACACTTCCCAGTCTAACTTTGGTATAACACGGCCAATAAATTCGGGATCAAAACCAACTTCTGTAACCTTAACGTAGGTAGCATTGATAGCGAGCGGATAACCAGTTACGACACCTTTTAAACATTTTGATGTAAGCATATTGTGTGTTATAAGTTTCATTTCTACAGTGGTAAAGTTTTCTTTTTGACTAAAAAAAATATTATAAACATCAACACTTGCTTTCCGCAATACACAAAGTAACCTAAAAAGTATACTTCAGGGAGTAAACACTTAGAATATTTTGTGTAAAGGTCAGGGTTTTCTAAGAATGATTAAGTATCTTAATGTCGTTATTTAGAGTTTAGTTTTGGTTGACAAAACTTAAGGTGACATCTAGTACCAATATAATAGACCTAAAAATCTAGAAAGTTTGTTGGCTATTCTGATAGCTAACAATTGGCCGCCATTATTGACGTTAGATTTGTTATTGTTGGACTTTATTTGCTATACTTTGTAAAATTTAAGATGATAATTTTGACAGGTCACACTAAGGATTAGGGTAGTGTATAATCGTTATTGAACGTATTCGATTATCGATTACTATTCCTATAAAACTTGATACCGATAGTTGCATAATTATTTTGTATGTTCAGATTATATAATTTCTTATTTTATTGAATTATCTATTTATTATTGATGAATTATTTCCATTATGATTTTTTTAAACTCTACAACACTTGCAATTATCATGGTGTTAACAATTTTAAAACGTAAAAACATTAGATATATTAAATATAAATTTATTTACAAATAAATGTGATAGATTAGCAAAAAATTTAAATATTTACAAAAAATAGTATGATTAAATCTAAATGATATTTTTTATATAATCGATGTATTTTATTTCAGTGGTGATTTTGGATAGTTTGTGGTTGTTAGTTATGAGTGGCACTTCACTAAGAGGGCGGTACCTACCCAGGGGTATGAATGTTCATAGAAGCTCTAATTTTTATTGATACTAGCGCCGCAGTGTAGGCGTCAAAAACACAATTTTTTTTTTTTAGAAGCTATCATTAGATGGCGCTACCATTGCAGTATTTACCATATACAATTTTTATTTACTAATCAAAATCTTTGTATGTTTGTACCAATAAAAAAAGAAATTTATAACATTTTAAACATAAAAAAATACTTTTGTTTAAAATTAAAACCTATTTTGTATAGACGGCACGGGCTATTTTATAAAATTCAAAACTTGTCGATATATTAAATATTGATAAAGCCAAAACTTGTCAATGTCAAATTAAATTCAAAAGTTCACACAAGTTTTTGAAACCTTGCCGTTTTTGTATGCGTTAACTCTTCAGGCCTTATCGTTTACCTGATTGTTTTCTGGTGACTTTGGCTTATAATTGGACCCCGTTAGATACATTCTTCGTTTGACCTTGGCTTCCCTACTGGATTTTGATTCTTGCACGTGTTTTCGATTTGGCTTTGTTCTACTGGACTCCATGAATACAAAACACTGTAATTAATTATAGTATAGTAGACCATATTTAGCTATCATTTCACATTGCATAGCAAGACATAATTATTGAAATTATTTTCTTTTCAGATGCATAGAAAGTTAATAAACGAAGTAAGAAGAAAGTTTGTAATCTAGAAAATAAAGCCGGCCCGAGCTGGCTTCTTTGTTTACTTTTTAATTTATTTTATGACCATTATAAATTGTCTTTAGTTTATATAAGCGACTTAAAAGTAATAACTAAATATTCTAATGTACCTTGACTTATCATAAGTGCAACTATGTTCGCCTACGTGATGAATAAAGCATTTTATTTATTTAATTCTACAATATTCCTTATATGTAATGTGTAGTATTAAAGGGCAAAATATGATAATAAAGAAAAAAGCGCCATCTAGAGCTGCCTATTGAAATAAGTGATGATAGCGACATCTTTGAGAGAGCATAAAAAAACTGCTTACATATACTTGAATTCTTTGTTGAGTGGCTCATCTATTCCTATATTAGTATTATTATCTATGGCGGCACCCATCCATAAAGTATGATATTACCTTTAGTACATTTTAACGGAAAAAATACGAAACTTCATGTGAGTGAGCTGTCAAAATTATCATCCTATATTTTACAAGGTATAATTCTTTATAATTGCGATTTTATTTAATAATATGAATTTTCAGCCGAACACCTTCAGTTGAGTTTTTTTTTTTTTTTTTTTTGGTTTCGACGAGAAAGTCCCTTATTACTACTGCCCAGCCTTCGTGGGGGGCGACTGAGCGGTTATGCTGGGGTAACCGTACCTTACGGCCCGGCGTTGAGCCGCCCGGATTTGATGACGACCTTCGGGCGACCGCCGCGCCGGGCCGAGTCTCTAACCCGAGTACAACTAACCTATGCACGGCCTACCAGCTAAAACTCCGCGGTGGCCCTCTTCGGCGCATTAGAGACGGCTGCGGGCTTCCTCTGACGGAAGTGTCTAAGTCTTCGTCCGCAGCCGCCCCTGCGCGGTGCCGCCTTGCGGCCCGTCTCCTATGGGGGGGGGGGGCTCAGAAGCCCCCACGCCACGCAACGCCACGCAAGGACGCCCTCGGCGTCTACGGCACCATGAGGCCAACTACACACTGCCGTCCATCCCGGGGGTCAACCGAAAAATGTGCAAGGATGCACAATAATGCACTAGGGCATACAGCCCCCTGCTGCCCGCCGACGACCCCCTTCGTGGCCCCTATTAGTCGCCTCTTACGACAGGCAGGGGATACCGTGATGGAATTCTTCAAACGCCTCCATTCCACAGGGCGGACGTAGAGTTGAGCCTGCGTCTTCATTTCGTGTATAATTTTTTAAGGAATTTGTGCCTCATGTGTTTATAAAATAGTCACTCTTATTTTTCCGAGATATTGACTCCAACTGTGTTTACATTTGTGTATTTTATTTATTTTGTGTGCTACAATGGAGAAAAGAACTAATCAAAAGAGGCATATACGAAATTTATGAATTTACCATTGCATTGATTGTAATCAGAGTAATTGTTTATTGGACGGAAAAAGCTCATATCTGTAAGGTATCATACTGTACAATTTCTATATAAAATTGGAATTAAATAACTGAAAATTGGAGTGAAATATTTTTTTTATTTAGAGATCTAAACATTATATACAATTTATACAAAATAAATTCGCGTAACACTATTGTGTATTTTGTAATCATAATTTGTTATTGTAAGCTATCATGATCGCCAATATACTTTTTTGATTTTTAGATCTATTATATTGGTACTAGATGTAACCTTAAGTTTTGTCCACCAAAACTAAACTCTATGCAACATTAAATATAATCATTCTTAGGAAACCCTAACCCAAACATCATGACACAAAATGTTTTACGTGTTTAACCCCTGCCATAGTCTATTTTTTAATTATTTTTTTTTATGGCAAAAAGAAAGTTTATAAATATCTGAGATAAATATGTCTTGAGGGTTGCCAATTCTAATTTATCAAATTTCTCAATAATCCACGTCAAACTCAAAATAAAACAATTTTTATATTTACTTCATAGTGTAAGTAATATACTACGTAAGAAGAGGCGGCACTTAGTACATTGAATTTGAGCTCACGCACACATACGTGAGCCCAGTAGAATTACATTTTGTACCAACATTACGCAGAAAAAATGATACGCAAGGCTGCCAACTTACTATAAATCTGCTCGTTTCTAGGAACGTTCCATATTTAATCGATATTATCGATAATTTTGTATCGACAGCTTTATATCGATAAAAATTGCTGACCATAAATCTTACACTGGTATAAATTATGATTGAATTTAGAATATTAAAAATAAAACGTCCACAATTTTTAATAATTCCCTTTATTTAATTAGAAAATACACAATATTATCACGTGAATTTCTTATGTATAAATTGTATAATTTTTAGGTCTCCTACTTAAAAATTCATAACACTCCAGTTTTCCGTTATTTATTTCCAATTTTATATGGAAACTGAAAAATTTTATACCTTACAGATATGATCTTTTTCCGTCTAATCAACAACGACTACCTGAGGTTGTAAATTTGAATTAAATATACATCACTTTTATGTAATGTTTTAAATCATAATATAAATTTTCTGTTACCGGTGTAGATCAAGTGGATACTTAGCCATAAATATGTTTGACTTTGGGTACTTTTGTATGCCACAAACCTCACATTTTTATACACATTAATTCTTTTCCCCATTCTCGCACACAAAATTAATAAACTACACAAATGTAAACAGAATTAGAGTCAATATCTCGGAAAAATAAGAATCACTATCTCGTAACACACACTACACAAATTCCTTCAAGAAGAAATATACACGAAAGGGAAAAGCTGGCTCAACTCAACGTATTCGGCATAAAACATAACTTATTATTTAACATAATCGCAATAATACAATTTTTTTGCAAATAATTTTTTTTTTTTTTTTTTTATAATTCGTCCTTATAGGACAGGCTATAGTCTTACGACCATACTGCCTAGTCTTACGTATTTCTTTTCTTCAAATTTAAATTCTTAATATATTGTCTTTCGTAAGTATTCCAATTAGTAGTTTTCGTAAGTATAGTCAATTCCAGGTAAAGTATAATCCATTTTTCCAATTGTCAAATCCAGAGTAAATATCAATTCAGTACGATTTTCCTCGTCAGTGAATATGTTTCATACTATCCGTAAAATATGTTTTACTATCCTCTTCTTAATTTAAAGCTTCATTGAGATATAGAATTTGCAATTCCACTATTTGCTCTTTGCTCCATGTATTGAGCGTGCTTCAAAATTTCAAAAACTTAGAGTAAGTACTTCCTCTAAGTTCAAATATAATCAATGGCAGATATTATCTGTCAGACTCAGCTGTTAAAGAACTGATTATAATACATTTTATAATATATGTCTGAAACCAATATCCTGTAAAATAGTTAACAAGTAAGACTTAATAACAATATTTACAATATTACTACGTAATAGAAATTTCAACGAAACAAACAACTAAATATCATTTACAGTGTCTTTTATAAATTTATACAAGTAAACATAAGTTGAGGCATTCTTAAGCAACTCTTTTAAACATTGCGGGACCCGGTTAGGCTTCTTATAGATTTTTAAAAGCTCATCCGCCAACACAAGGCGCTGAATGTTAAAAGATGAACATTCGAAGAAAATGTGATGTAGTGATTGAATTTTTTGTGATTGACAATATTCGCAATAGGGAGAATTAGCCATTTTAATACGATGAAGATGACAATTTAATCTATAATGACCAAAACGCATACGACAAATAATTGAATAAAATTTTCTATTGATAAAATTATTTTTCTTGCAAAACCAAGGAGTGGAGTTTATTTGGACATCCATACTAGCAAACCAGTTTCCTTTATTTTCATGGTGTGTGTATTGATATGAATGTCTCCCCATGCTTGACACATACGCTGTTTTAAGAAACTAACAGCGTCTGTGTGTGGTATGGATACAGTCATATCAAAATTGGAATTAGGAATTAATTCTTGTAACTCAACAATTTTTGGCCAGGTAATCTGCCCTTTCATTTCCTATGACGCCAATATGTGAAGGAACCCAAACAAAACGAACTACTATATCTAATTTGGACAGTTCGACCCATAGTTCTTTTATTAAATAAATGACATAATTAGTGTTAGCATGAAATTGATTATTTGCAAGGTTTTCTAATACACTCCTGCTATCACTAACTATTATCCATTTAGTATGGTCAGAATTACAATTTTTATGTGTTTTAAAGCACTGAAAATGGCGACAGCTTCAGCTGTGAAGATACTAGCAACTTTATCAATTTTTTTACCGATGCCTATATTTGATGAGGGCTCATATATGGCAAAAGACACAGCCCTATCATTTTTTGGGAGCCATCAGTATATATAAATTTATGGTCTGAAAATTTTAAAAGCATATTGATTACTTCTTCTTTCGAGGGCAGGTCCTTTTTGATTTAAAATTATATCAATAGATGGAAACTTACTAATGTAAGATCCTTCATAGCAAGGCAAAATGTGTTTTGATTGATAAATGTTCATGTTTTTAATAAAGCTCATGAACTCTTGAAGACCTTGTAAAATATAAATTGGTTTAGGGAGAATTGAGTAACAGAATGCAACAAGTTGGCCAAAAGATTATTATTAGTTACACTAAAAGTTTTAATATGAATCTTTCTTTCAAGTAATTAAATCGAATACTTAATGGTGGGACATTACATTCTATTTGCATTGCATTTATGGGAGTGCTTCTGAATGCCCCGGTAATAATACGCAAACACTTGTTTTGCAAAACATCTAAACTATTTACAATTCTAGCATCTGCAGCAAAGCAATAAAACCATATTCAAAATGACTACGAACTAACGATTTGTACAATAACAACAAAATTTTGGGGTCAGAACCCCAATATGAACCAGACAAGGACTTTAAAATGTTACATGCTTTATTTGCCTTATTAATTATATGTTTTAAATAATTATTCCAGGATAAATTATATGAAATATGGACACCCAAAAATTTAACTTCAGATGTAGTGGGTAACAAACAATTATTATATTGCACAGCAGGTGTACTGTGACAATGTTTACCAAATACAATAACTTTAGACTTGGATGGATTCACACTGAGATCAAGGTAAGAAAAATAGTTGTACAATTTTGCTAATGCATCATTAATTGTTGAAACCACTTGTGATACATTAGTTCCAGATGTATAAACAACCAAATCATCTGCGAATTGTAAATTTTTAACATAAGGGCCCAATATTAGATTTAGTCTACGGATATACAATATGAATATTAAAGGCGACAATATACCCCTTGACAAACTCCTTTTGACGAAAGTCTAGGACCATAAAGGTGTCTATTAAATTTAGTAAATACTTCTCTGTTCATTAAGAAATTTTTAATCCACTTTATAATTTTTTCAGGAATCCCTATTTGTAATAACTCAAGGCATAGAATATCTATGTTTACACTATTAAAAGCACCTGCGATGTCAAAGAATACACCGACCAAGTTTTCATTTGCGGATATAGAGTTTTGTATATCCAGCTGTAACTGGCAAACGCTTTCTCTAGCAGAACGATTTCTACGAAAACCAAATTGATTGGAAGGTAATATATTATATTTTTCTACATAGAACTCTAAACGATGTTTAAGCAATTGTTCAAATAATTTACCAACACAAGAAGTAAGTGCTATAGGGCGATAAGAATCGGGGTGTAACTTTGGCTTATCAGGTTTTAAAATTGGTACAAGGCAATCCATTTTCCAGTCTTGTGGTATTATGTTATTATCCCAAAGAAGATTCAAGATTTGTAAAAATATCTCTAAACTTGTAACACTGAGCTTTTTGAATAAAATATATGACATTCCGTCGAGACCATAAGCAGAATCTCTACGAGATGAGATGGCTGATATGAGTTCTTTTATCGTAAAAGGATTGAGGAGAAAGCTATTGTTGGTATTTACATTATTGGTAAAAGTAATTCTGAGTTATATTGTACAGAGTCCGGAGTATATTTCTTTAAAAATCAGATACCCATAAGTCATCTTCATGATTATTAAAATTATAGGTTTTATTAAATTTTCGCATAAATTTCCATATGATAGACAATGGTGTGCATCTATTAAAGGTTTCACAAAGAGAGAACCAACTTTTTCGCCTTTCTATTTTTAAAGTTAGTTTTTAACTGCTCTAAGCCTTTTGAACTGTAAATAAGTTTCCTGTGTGGGATTATTCTTGAAAGATATATATGCAGTTTTGAAATTTGATACAGCCTGTGTACACTTTTGATTCCACCACGGAAGTGTAGGGCTTTTCCTATTGTTTCTCTGACATGAATGAGTTGTAATATTTGAGTTCTCATACAAATATGATCTATTACAATTGGGAATAGAATTCGCAGCTGCAGTGCGCAAAATTTTGCAAAAAAGGAGATATGAGTCAAGAGGAGTTGTATCATCTATTACAAAATCTACTAATAAAACATCAACTTGTTTTCTATACATTTGCCAATCCACCAGTTTGTAATTTGGGTAAATGGGCAAATGTACAGCATTAAAACAATTTCCTTGAGTGTGAATGTTGGGTTGACTAATCATTACTTTTATGATTATAGGAATATGATAACTAGTACCAAGAGGACAATCATGTACAGACCAGTCACAGTTGAGAGCCAGTGATGAAGATACCAATGATAAATCCAAAGCATTGGGTCGCCATGTTGGAGAACCGATAGTCGTTGCTTGCCCATCATTAAGGAGAACCAAATTATTATCCTCAATAACCTCTAGAATATTTCGACCACGCGGGCTGTCGGAACCACAGCCCTAACAAGTGTGATGAGCGTTAAAATCGCCCGCAAATATGAAAGGACTAGGAATAGACTTAACCAATGTATCAAAATTGTTTTTGCTGAAGACTGGGTTAGAGTTTAAAGGACTATAGAAACTAACTATACATATATCTTTATTATTAACTGTTATTTTCACACATACATTTTGTAAGGAATTATCGAAATAGGTGTTAATTCTAGAATAAATAATGCTTTTATGTATTATAATTGCAACACCATTGTGTTTGTTACCACAATCATTCCTTTCAACATTGTAATTTTTAATTTTAAAATTTTGTTCAGGTTTTAACCAAGTTTCACTGATTATAGCAATATGAATATTGTGTGTATAAAGAAAATTAATAAATATATGTTTGTTACTATTCAGACTTTGGGCATTCCATTGTATTATATTTAAAGTTGATAAATCCATTATGAAGATGAAGGGAATTTATTACTTAGCGTTGCTTTTAAAACTTCTTTAATGGAAGTAGAATTAATAGGGGCATCTTTATTACTTATTATTTTAATAATTGTTTCAACTAATGTGCTTATAAATGTATCCGATTTCATTAAATTATTAATTTGCGTATCTAAAGTACGAGCAGAAAGAGCTGGAAATGCATTGGAGTCAAAAAGTTCTGAATATGTGGCATTTCTAGATTTTATTTTATTTTCTTCAACCTTTTGTTTTTATTGGACATGTCGACGAAATAGCAACGTGATTGCCTTTACAGTTGACACATGTGGCATCTTTAGAGTCAATTTGGCAATTTTAAAATTGTGATTTAATGTACAAATCGAACATACTTCTGCATTACGGCAGAATTTAGCAATATGTCCATATTTCAAACATTTAAGGCATTGCTTAACGGGAGGAATATATTTACTTACCTCGTGTCGCCACGAGTCAAGATATATGTAGTTAGGGGAGGGATGGTGGAGGCGAAGGTTACAGCCACTGCCTGGGTCGGAATAAATTTTACCACACCGTCGTTCCCTTTCACCCTGCGCATAAAGCGCCTGACCTGCACTACGTTTTTGGAACTACCAATCAACGAAAAGACCTGTTTATTGGACATATCAATAGGAACCGAAGTGAGAACTCCAGTGACCTCTGTATCTCTAGCGGGTATAGTTGCGTTCAGAGACAGTTGGTCGAGCAATTTTTATTTTGTATGAACATGTTAGCATTGTTAGGCAAATCAAATGTTATTCCAACCTTGTACTTATTGATGGAGCGCAAATGCATAACACCTGATACTCCATGCTCCCGTATACCTTTTGAAAGGGCCATGCGATCCCTATCACTGAATACTTTGTTCTCGTCCAGGTGGTTAAGGAAGACTATTAGTTCGGTTTGATTTGTATCCTCGGGATACTTACGTGTGTACCCTTTACCTTGTATATTTTATATTTGTCTTTGGGATCTTTATGTTTTGATCCTGCAGCTCCAAGAGACTCCGACGAATCCGTGTCTGAAGATCCGAAGCTCGATAGGTCTGGATCCGGAGGTTCAAGTTCATCTTTTCTCCGTCTCTTCCTGCCCATTTTGATGGGCTAACTATTTATGTAGACACTTATTTAATAAATATGTGAAGGCTAATGTACAAAATATACTAGAAAAGCTTTTTTTTAAATAAATAATTCAAAAAGGGCGCCTTTGCTTATTCACAGTTTCCCGCCTTTTTTTTTCTCCTTTTGCAAATAAACTTCAACAATGACAAATCTACCGTCAATAATGGCGGCAAATTATCAACTATCATGGTAGCCAACATATTTTCAAAATTTATTGGATTATTATGTTGGTACAAGATGTTACGATGAGACATCCTTTTGTCAACCAAAACTAAACTCTATGTAACGGCATTAAGATATATAATCATTCATCATTACACAAAATGTTCTAAGTGTCCACCCCCTGATTAACTTCGCGGCTGAATAAAAAAGCAACTAGTCAAACGGTCTCATCTCATTTCAGAAATTGTTTTGAGGATGGGTTACGCCTCAGGGTTACGCAGTGATAGGGGCGCGCCACTGAATGCTAGAGTTATAATTTAAAAAAAATGTAAGGACATACTATATGATTCGACAAAAAATACTAAAAAAATAGTAGGTGACATTTATGCAATTATCTTACATACAATCTAACAATCTTTAATTTCTGTGTTTGATCATCTTATTGCTGTAATAAAGAATTATTATTAATAATTACTTTATAACACTATATAATTTATGATCCTAAAAAAATATAATTTATAAATAAAAATGTTTAGTGACAAATGAGTCATGTGATATGAAAAAGTAGTGTACCCAACCTTATAATTATGTTGCTCTGGTTCCATTGATGCTAGTTTATTATATAAAAAAGTAAAACAGTATGTATGTATTGAAATAATAAAATATATAAACCCACAAGAAGAGGGGTATAAATAGCTATAAATCGGTAGGTGTTGTTTTAATCAATATGTCAATTGTGACATTTCGCAACATGGCGGGCATTAGTTCAAATTTTTGCCACGTTCATTATGATTCTTGTCGACCTATATATTCGAAGTTCTATTAGTATTCACTAATTTATTAACCCACATCACTACCCGTTTGTCAGTTGTAATTCAGCAGTCAACATAGTTCAATACAAGTTCAATCAGTCAAATAAAATAGGCTTACTTCTGCTTAGTGCTGTCGTTGTGGTATAGAAAGGAGTCGTCACCTAAATTTTTTTGTGCAAACAGAATGCAAGTCAGTTTTGTTAAATCTGCGCTTAATTATACATTTTTAAACTTTAGCCATTATCCAACAATTGTTGTATAAAATATAGGTATTCGTTATGTCGGACTTAAGCAACAATATTCCTGAGACAAAAAAGCCACAAAAAGAATCCTCCACGTTGCGACAATCTCTTCATTCAGCAAGTGAATGTAATCACAATCCACAGGGCAATAACCTAGGCACAGCTTCAAACAGTGAACAAGAAGACCCTGACTCAAAATTATATACAATGGTGTTTACAAATTCGTCTCTGAATGATATATCAACTGAATGTCAGAGTTTAAACATAAAAAACGACACTGAAGGCGACCCTAAAAAAATATCAGTTTCTCTCAAGAAGAATGCGAAAAGAAAAGAAAGGCTTAAACAATTAAAAATACCTCCACCTCAGAATTCAAAAATTGTGCAATCTCAAATACCAGAACAACACATGGTGGGACAACAAGCCAATATTACACCACAACCTACCGTGCATGATTTCTTTTTGAATCAAGTAAATCCACAATATGTAAGTTCTAGTTCACGGTATCTAGAAAATCTTTGCCACCATCCACAATTTCAATATTCAGCAAATACGCAACAATTAATGCAAGAATCATTGCATCATGCTTTGCAAGCATCTAGTGTTCCTGTAACGCCTATTGTATTCCCAACACAAAATCCGTACAATATGAATATACCAATTTCACCTATTGTGCAATCAGAACCAAATACACCAAGGTATGTTGAAAATGCACTCAAACATCCTTTGTTAAGCCATTCTATGATTGTACATCATAAGGAAAATTTTAAACATGTGCAAAACAATTTCAAACAATTTGCAGGATCAGTTACAAATAATTCCCCAAAAGGAAAACAAAAAGCTAAAAAGAAAGATAATAATGGTGATAATAAATTTGAGCCCTATATATCTGCAGATAGTTTTGAATCAGGTCTAAAAAATAATACATTGCTTGAAGGTGTTTTACGAATAAATCCAAAGCAATTTCAACACTCATATGTATCGAGTAGTAATGATCGCAGTGAACAAGATGTCCTTATAGATGGTGTGAAACATAGAAACCGTGCACTTGAAGGAGATGTGGTCATAGTTCAACTTATTGACAATGAGAATGATAAAAGTAATGACGACCCTAAGCAAAAAAGGGGGAAAGTAGTATACATAAAAGAAAAAGTACATCCGAGAACATGTATTGGGACCTTAAAACTTATGGCAGACAAAAACAGACAGAAAGCTCTATTTGTTCCTCGTGACCATAGAGTACCAAGACTTAATATACCATTTACTAGTTGGCCAGACAACTTTTACTATGATTCAAAAAGTTATGAGAACACAATGTTTTTAGCAAGAATATTAGATTGGACAGATGTCAGGTTTGCAGTTGGTATCATTGTATGTAACATAGGCCAATTAGGTGACATGATGTCTGAAACTAAAGCAATACTTGCTCAGAACGACCTAGATGTAAGACCCTATGGACCAGAAGTTCGAGAATATTATCCTAGTCTTGACTACATAATACCAGAGGAAGAAATCAAATTAAGAGAAGATTGCCGTCAGCTCTGTGTGTTCAGTATTGACCCTTTTAATTGCCGGGATATTGATGATGCAATGTCATGTAAAGAACTTGAGGATGGTAATTTTGAAGTTGGTGTGCACATCTCTGATGTAGCTCACTTTCTTAAAGCAGACACTATTCTTGACAAGAAAGTTGCACTTAAAGCAACTACCATATATTTAGTTGAAAAAGCATATCATATGTTACCTGATGAATTGTGTACACTTTGTTCTTTACTTCCTGGCATTGATAAGCTAGCATTTTCTGTTTTTTGGGTAATGACTAAAGATGCTCAAGTTTTAAGTCACAGGTTTGCAAAAACTGTTATCCGATCATGTAGCCAATTGGCATATGAACATGCACAAGCTATTCTAGAGGATCACAAAGATGCAGAAGATATATTACCAGAAACATACAATGGTTTTAATTACAAAGATATATCAAAGACAACTAAGATATTAGGAGAGTTGTCTGCCATTTTACGAAAAAACAGATTTGAAAGCGGTGCATTGAGAATAGATCAACCAAAAATATCTTTTCGTTTAAATCCTTCTAGCGGACTCCCTGAGTCATTTAATATTTATGTAAGCCAAAGAAGTCACCAACTTATTGAAGAATTTATGCTTCTTGCCAACATGACCGTTGCTAATAGAATACATGATGATCATCCAGATATAGCCTTTTTGAGATGCCATCCACCACCAAGTTCCTACATGATGAGACAGCTTGCTAAATCTCTTGAACCTATGGGTATAAACCTTGACATTAGTTCAGCAGGGGATTTATACCGTTCTTTATTACCATATGTGGGGCCGGAAAATACAGATGTTGGCAAGGCAATGGTATTGAATATGTTGTGTGCGAAACCAATGACTAGAGCAAAATATTTCTGTGCTGGTGCTTGTGATGAAGATGGTTTCCAACATTATGCACTGAATGTACCTCTTTATACTCATTTTACAAGTCCAATTAGAAGATATGCTGATGTCATGGTTCACAGGTATGTTTACTATCATTGTAAATTTATAATTAGTATAAAACATACTGAGTAGGTTGAATCATAATTTTACTTAGAAAATGTCATTGATCTATAAATCTATTATTAATATTTGGAAAACATTATCCCTGTCATCTAATTGCATAATACTCACTTAATACTTACTTTTAGTGTGGGTTGCAGAATAAAATCTAAGCACTAAGTTTGCCTTAGTTTGTACAGCTGAGAAAGTTATACATAATGCATAGCTTAGTATACATAGTTTGCAGTGGGCACACAAGTAATGAAAAAATATCTTAGCTAAGCAAGCTAAACTAGGGACAGTTTTCGATTCGCAACCCACATTAATAATACAAAATATGTATGTCAGGCTCAAATAGGCAGCTACAATAATTATGTTTACCGGCAAGAGATAATCATTAATCATTTCATATTATTTTAAAATTTTTCAGATTATTGGCTGCAAGTCTAAAATACAGGGAAATACCAAGATGGAGTATTGATAAAGTTCGTTCAATAGCAGCACAATGCAACAAACAAAAATATAATGCCAAGAAGGCTGCTGAATTGTCTACTGAATTATATACATTGAAATATATAGAGATGAATTCACCCCTTGAAATGGAAGCTGCAGTAGTAGAAATTAAAGAGAAATACATTGATGTTATCATAGTGGCTATGGGCCTAAATCGCAGGATATTTTTTAATAATGTGAGTTTTACTTCATTCAATTATTAGAGCATATTATTATATTTTTTATAGATCAATATTAATTATTATGATTTATTTACAGGACTTTCCTGGTGAATACAGGTGCATTAAAAACGAAGGTGGTGACAAACTTTCCAAAATGGAATTAACATGGCATGCAACAGGAGATTTGCCAAAATTAAAGCAAGTAATAGAAGTATTTTCTATTCTGAAAACTGAACTGCACAAAGGAGAGGACATTTTAAAAGTGGAAACTAAGCTCAAGAGACCTCAATGAATGGCCCTTGTGTCTGGTTATTGATAAGGCAGGCATGCTTGCTGCCATAGTAGATTGTCATAGATCTGCTATGATATACTTAGATGAATTTTTGGGTTAGTGCCTACCTTCAAATGTATTATTTGTTTTAACTGGTGTGTGATTAATAAATAGATTATTAGAAATATTTTTTAAAATGTACAAAAAGTCAATTTTCAACTTTTATTTTTTGTATACTGACTATCTTTATCTACGTCGAATGTAGTAGTTTTTATTCTGTGATTTTTGTAAGTTGACATGCATGGAAATAATTTTAGGTGTATACTACTATTTTTATTATTTATATTTGTGTTTTAAATGAAACAATTTTACAAATAATTAAAAGTTATATGATTTCTATTCCCCTTAATTACAGTGAGATCAATGACATATTATGTAGTTAATCGACAATTTCAAAAAACGATTACGAAAATGGACCAATTAGAATACAAATGACTTATTTTATTTATATTATTCTCAGGAACGGTAAATTATCAAAGATTAGGATTAAAATCGTTTATTGCAATCGGCCATATAGTGAACAAACATTTTTATAGTTAGGTTTCGAAAGATTTATTGCTTTCTTTTTTGTGAGTGCCATTTCATCAGTAAAAATGTAATTGCTGTAACCCTCAAAAATTGACTTTTGTTTTTAGAAGAGCTAAAAATTAAACTAATTCACGAAAAAGTAATTTTTTATCCATGTGAGAAACAGTGCCAGTTGAAGCCGTTTTCTCAAAATGTTCTGGTCCATTGACTGAAAGATTCTATAAGGAGCATGCTATTGTAGTTTCGAAGATAGCATGGTACTTAGAGTGCGTTCGGCTAATTTCGGACGGTTTTTCGGTGTGTTGCGAGGAGTCTCGAAAATATTTTTTTTTCTCATAAAATATTTAAGCGATACCAACATTTTATACATGAAACTGATTATTATTAATGCTACTATATGTGATAATTTAATCATCTTCCAATTCTCTATGTGCAAGCTTAAAAAATAGATGATAATATCTGTATAGAAATTTAAAACCCGTAGAAAAAATCGGACCTTCGCGGGGTAAGTTCGGACTTCGTTCTAATAACGCTTCTAATGCTAGTATGATAAGGTTCACAAAAACAAATAAAAATCTCAAAAATGGTAAGAAGCGCGAAATCCACCTTTTTTGTTTCAATGCACACAGCGCACCCGTTCTTGGTCGTAGCATCAACTGTGTTATACAGGGCGGGGCAAAAAGAAACAGCGTAGGTGCCTATGTAGCTTAAACTAAAAAATAACCATAGATACGTGGTATTTTTTCGTTATACGATCTTACCCCGTGTCCGACCTTACCCGAACGCACCTTATAATATCAATTTTTTTGAAGAAAAGTCATGTTACTTTATCATACTTTTAACTTATTAATTCAAAAATAAAGCTTATGTTAACGTAACTCATAAAACTTAATTAATGTGCTTATCTCCCAAAAAAATGTTTTCTTGTAGGACTTGTAGGTATGTCGTAATAGGTTTATTGAAGGAATTTTTTTTTTTTGCTTGAATACCAATGATCCCTTTAGAATAACATTTATTTCTAGCCGTTAAAAGCAGTAATGACATGACGGGGTATAGGGTATGATACATACAGGCCAAGAAGATATATGTTTGTAATAAAAACACCTCACGTTTGCTACTTACATATAACGGATATAGGAATATATAATTTATCAAACTTTAGGTCAAAGAAAATAGAAATGGTGTATTTAAATTCTTATAGCACCATTTTGTAAAATAGATTTAGTAAGTATAATTCTTTATTCTGCGACTCCTTCCTAAAAAACCTCAATGAATCAGCCACACACAGACAAATATTTAAACAAAGACTATGCCACACATTTGAACACAGTTACCAAAGAGAATTTAAATATATATGGAACAGTTACAGACACTGACCAAATTTAAATTTTTATGGCTTTTACTTTTAAGTTACCATATAATCGGTTCTCCTTCAAGCAATTCGATAACTTTGAACGCTTTGATGTGTGGTCGAAAAATCGATACCGAACGGCAAACACGCAAACAATAAACTTTGCACAAATACGCAAGTACCCGTGACACACATGAGTTCAGACAAGTGTTCAAATATTTTTGCTATGTGTGGTGCCGGCATTATGCACCTTTGTTTATACCAATGACTAAATATAAAGAGGACATGCCTCAAAAGTTAGCTATATGAATAAGTTATATTTATGTTAGGGAAATCGACGCAGAATTGTCAATATATATGTCTATCTCTTTTACTCAAAGCTTATTTGGAACGCAACAAAAAAGACAAAAATAATTGCTTTCTTCGCATATGACACTATTTCGTTTACTTCAACACACTGGGACCGCCTTGCGGCAGAAACGCCATTTTATGCGGGCCAGTCAGCAAGTACATGTAGTGTCAGACGATGTAAACAAATCTTCATAAATATTGAATTTAAAGTAATATAATCATATTCTCAATTGTTCAGTGTGTTTATTAGTGTATTTGTTAAGTTTCGAAAATGACTCAGTGTTGTGTGAAAGGATGCAAATCGAATTCACGCAAGAAAGACCCCGAAATATCTTTTCATAGGTTAGTAACTGTTTTACCGAAAATTAGCAAATATCTTTGTATATCTACTTTTTGGATGTGTTTTTATCAATTAAAATGATATATGGATCTGGTTTGTTAAGCTTTGGACCCTTTTAGGCGTGATTTATACGCATTAAAATCATTATGTTTGTTTACACACGAGCTTAGGGATGGGTGGGTGGATTTGTTTAGAAATTATTGATATCGATATTTTAACAGACGCCCGTTTATCAGTTACGGTTTTTGTCTTTGAAAGAATGTTAGAGCACACATCAATATTGTATTATTCAGAACGACAAACTAAGTGAAATTAGAATATTTTTTAAGATAACCAAAAATTTAAAACCAAGGCAAAATGAATTGAGAATATTGAGCGACGTGATTGGAATCCTACACCAAATACATATTTCTTTACATTTTGAGAAGATATGCATAAACCACACGTTTAATTAACGCGAGTAAAGATAACTGTTTTCCAACAATATTCCCGATAAGTAAAATAGTAATGATTATTATACTTCACCTAACAGTAATATTACTTTAATATATTGCTATGAATAAAATTAGAATTGTTACATAAAAGAATAGATAAACATAAAAGAAACAACATAAAGATGAAATGTAAGATATATTTTTACAATTGGCGGTCTTATGTTTCGAGCAACCTTTGATGCACGGAAATAGATACATCATATTGTTGTTATTGCAAATAATTATTATAATTGATTATCTTAACCACCATTTTTACGGTCATTGATTTTAGTTTGCTGAACCATAGTTATGTTTCTCGATCAAAGAGCATAATAATAAAATAAAATAAAACCAACCAAATAATTGCTGGCTACGCTATCTTATTCCATTTATCATGTATTAAATAAATATCTTAATCTGTAACTTAAATTTTTAGCAAGGAATAGTGCAACATACAAATATAGATCAAACACAACTGGATGTTTGTCACAACAGGTACTGCTTTGTTTAAAAATTGTTACTTATAAATCAGTTTCAGTTTGTTTGTTTACATTATGGTTTGTTATATTTATATTATGGTAGTTCCTAACCCCTTTCGTATTTGATCTTTTTGGGGCTTGTTTGTCTCTCTTAATACTTCGATGTCGATACAAAATTTTCGGTACTAGCATATCACTATTGTAAGGGGCGGAGTCGGCACCATTTTATGCATTAAATGTGCCGCATGTCACGTGACCATATCACCCATCCTCTATACTTCTTTTATCATTGGTTTATACATTGATATTTGACAGTGACATTTCTTTGTTTATGTATAAGGTTATTATAGGTGCTTACATAAAATTATGGTCAAACTTCAAGCTGCTTCAAATAATAACTAAAGCTAAGTCAACAGTTTTTGTTATTTAGTCACTTTTTATTTTGTATAAGCTGCTGTTGCTGATGGAAAAACGGTGTAGGCCATCATATAGAAGAAAAACAAGGCAGTCAGTAAATTACATTTTTTAAAATCCTGAACTAATATTAAAATCAATAGAAAAAGTTACATTGTCTAGCTCGTAAAACTTAAAAGCATTGTAAAACTTTGTTTTTTTTTTTTGAGAAAGTAAAAATAAGTATATAAACAGAACGAGTGTAAATAACAATATGGATACATTCGGTTGGGATCAGAATGACGAAACAATACGAAAATTGCTGTTTGGAAACGATACTGAAAATTTATTGGATCATTTAAACAGACTGCATTGTTTAATTCAAAACTGTGTACTAAACGAAGACACATTACACTTAATCGACGTTAATTTACTTGAAGAAATTAAAAAGTTCATTAATCGTGATAACGTAAGCTTACATTTTGGGAGAAGTTTAAGAGATATGAAATGTGTTATTCGAGACCAGGCATTCAGGCAACACGAGATATTTATCACCTATACAAATCCAGGGAAGCTGCGCGTATCATCCAATCAATTACCATATTCAAATTTGCAAGAAAGAGAATATAGTTCACTGGATGACATAATAAGTGCATTTAATAAATATATTAATGAGTTAGCATTTTATTTTCAACAGTTGGAACTGATAGATGAATACTGCACTGTTGTGGAACCTGCTCGTCCATCTTTCAAAGATGATTACAGAAAAATACTTCTAGGTAGGGATGTTTTCTTACATAACCATTAATGGTGAGCAAAGCACAAATCATTATTTATGTTTATTCTTACAAATATTATAAATGGGAAAGGGTGAAATTGTATGGATGTTTGTAAGAAGAAGTAAAGCTAAACAGATTTGGATGAAATTGGGTAAATGGCTAGACCATGTTCTGAATGTTTATCCTGATAAATTGTTTCCATCGGAAATAATATATTACGTAGATGGTATTAGAGATGCCCAGGTAGTGCTATGAATTGCTATAGTATTTTAGGGACTTATAGCAAGAAAGTCTTTTCATGCTAAGCCGCAAGCAACACCTAGCTTATTATAAATGTAAAATAATAATTATTGATAATACAGAATAAAATATTATATACCCATAACCCAAGAAGGGTTTGCCATTTAGTTGTTAATTGTTCTCAAAGTGGGACATTTCCTACATAACATGATATGCCATTATAATATCATGAAGTGATGAGATGTATGTTTTTATTTTGCTTGTTTTAATTTATTAATTTGTGTTATAAAATAACAATAATAACAAAAGAGGTATCAAATTAATAATGTAATTGAAAAAACAAGGCTTGTCTGGGGAAGGGCAAGACAATGTTTGCTAATCAAGTTATTAATGTGCTTAAAAATATGTTTTCATTTTTCAGATGACCGAGTATGGTTACATGTGGAAGTAACACCTGAAGGTTTAGCTACAAATATTCAGTTAGTTGGCCAGGCAGAAAAATGGCAAAACAAATTGCAGGAGGGTTTACTGTCATGGGATCACGATAAGAACATTGTTAACAACATTATGAGTGTTTTTAGTAAGAATTTTCAATACATAGTTTAGTGGTTAGATAAAAGAGTCATAAAATACCCTATCTAATTAAACAGCTGTCAAAGCTGTTCTTTGATTAGAACATCAGTAATGGCAAAAAAAATAATTCACCCCGATAGACAGAATAGGGCATGCTGGCTACAACAAATACTTATTAAATTACTGACTATCCATTGGGAAAACAAAAAAAAAGTTAACACATTATGGCTTGGTGCTCCATTAAAAACTACTACAAACTAAGATACTAGTTTTATGACATCAGACATTACCCCATGTCCTTAAGGAACTGTAACTTCATTCCCACAATACTTGGATCTGAATAGTCTATTTTCAGATCCTTGACTTATCACTTATTTATGAGTAAAATTTATATTTTGCTTCCATCATAATATTAAATGCATATAATTAAAAACCATAGAACAATGTTACATCACTTTTGCTAACAGGCTGTAGTGGGAATATTGGTATGAATATTTGTGTGCCAATTCTAAAGTTACCATTTATCCCCCCTGACCATAATATAGCCAGTACTAATATTGAAAATAAAACCTTTTTCAATTATTTTGGTGGTTACAGATATCACCGAGTTTCCAAAGGATACAATAAATATAGGAGTAAGTGTGGAGGAAGATTTCAAAACAGATTCCCCAATATGCAGCATTTGTTTATGCACCGAACTACCAGATGTAATTGGTGTTCCACAACCACTATGCCAAAATAACAAATGTGGAGTTTACTATCATAGGAACTGCTTGTATCAGGTACTTAATACGGAAATATTACTAGCTCACCATTACTAGGACCTATGTTAATTTCTATTTTTATGTCAGAACAATTATAATAAAAAATTTGCATGTTGGTAAAAATTAAAAAGACGAATTTTGTGGTTCCCCCTTTATTAAAATCGGTATTACTGATTTTTTATACTGAAAAAGTCATAGAATCATGTGATAAATATAATTTAAAATGTGCAAAAAAATATAACATAGAACCTTGTAATCAATGACGTTTTACAAATAGACGCGTTATACACTAACAAAATGGGACATAAAAACGGCGCACTATTTGCTATAGTCACGTACCTGTACATATAATTACAAATTGGCTCGAAGAAGGAATAAAAAGATGCAGTATGCATTCGTTAGAAAAGGATATAGAGTGCGTTCGGCTAATTTCGGACGGTTTTTCGGTGTATTGCGAGGAGTTTCGAAAATATTTTTTTTCTCATAAAATATTTAAGCGATACCAACATTTTATACATGAAACTGGTTATTATTAATGCTACTTTATGTGGTAATTTAATCATCTTCCAATTCTCTCTGTGTAAGCTTAAAAATAGATGATAATAGTACAGAAATTTAAAACCCTTAGAAAAGATCGGACCTTTGCGGGGTAAGTTCGGACTCCGTTCTAATAACGCTTCTAATGCTAGTATGATAAGATCCACAAAATGAAACATAAGTCTCAAAAATGTTAAAAAGAGCAAAATCCACCTTTTTTGTTTCAATGCATTTAGCGCACCCGTTCTTGGTCGTAGCATCAACTTTGGTATATAGGGCGGGGCAAAAAGAGACAGCGTAGCCGCTTACATAGCTTAAACTAAAAAATAACTATAGATTCGTGGTATTTTTTCGTTATACGATCTTAACCCGTATCCGATCTTACCCGAACGCACCTTATATACATCGACAGTTACGTAACAACGTTAGTGCCATACGCTCATTGGCCGTTAAGTCGGGCAATTACTTTCGTCTTGCCAGTATTGAGCTCGGACAACGTATCTATGTAATAAAAACATCTTAGCTTGTAATAGTGTAAGTTGCTTAGGGCTAAAATCTGGTAAAGTGTAAGATTGTATAAGCAAAGATGGCGACGCCGTTTCTTTTTGCCTAGCCTAGTATATATAACGCAGCTGATGCTACGACCAAGAACAGATGTGCTCTGTGCAGCCAAACCAAAAAGGTCGATTTCGCTCTTCTTACATTTTTTATCACAACATTGATTTTGTGAACCCTATAGTTTTAGAAGCGTTATTAGAATGAAGTCCGAACTTATCCTGCGAACGTCCGTACTTTCCTAAGGGTTTTTCATTTCTAAAAAGATATCAACTTTTTTAAAGCTTACACAGAGAGAACGGAAAGATGATCAAATTATTACATAAAGTAGCTGTAATGATATAACAAAATATTCAAGTAATACTGGCATTTTATATATCAAACTGGTGCGGCGGTTGTGGCCCGCCCGCAGATAGAAGGGAGACAATTGAAAACTCAGGGTAATTACGTGGTACGAGCTTTATTTTTACACCTTCGCGTTACACTCGGTACTGGTTGCTGGTGTTATGCAACACGAGTCACTGGCCTGGGGAACTCCGATCCAGGCGAACGGCACGTAGATGTTGCACGTGGCTGGCTCCGGCGGCAGCTCGCCGGGCAGTTGAAAGGCCACGTGGGTGAGCAGGGTGTGCACGTGGTCGGGGTCAGCTCCCGCGATGTTGGTGGTGTGCACGTGGTCGGCTTCGGCGACAGCTCGTCGGCAGTCGGTCGGAGTCAGCACACCCGACGATGGTGGTGCGCAGCTGGACGTGGTCGGGAGGCAGCTCTCCCGTCCGTCTGCTGTCCGTGATAGTGTACCGTGCAAAAAGGCACGCCGTAGAGAAAAACCTGGAATCAGAATTCACCAGGCCGGAATGCAAGCTAGGCTTACATTCCGCGCCAGCGACTCGTGACAGCTCACAAGCCCTGATGCCCAGAATACATAGTTAGCGGTTAGTAAATTGGCACACTCACCCTAGCGGGAACAACGACGTGTGTGAATATGTAGTGCCACGGCCGAAGATAATGGCTCAAAAAAGGCGGCGGGTCGCTATGCACGCCTATTTATGCAGGCGCCATTCGGACGTACGTCAGTGCAATGACAGTCCAATGCAATGATGATGCTCATTGGTAGTTCTAATTGCGAGGGCGTTAATCATTCACATTATAACCACAGACTATTTAGAAGACAATAGTAACGTTGACAGCGTATCTATGTTAGTGTAATTGGTAACGTTACACTGGATATGAGATAAAAAAGTTTTCGAGACTTCTGTCAACTCATCAAAAAACCGTCCGCAATTAGCCGAATGCACCCTAATAAATAGCCTTATGTATTGAACTGGTCTTTGGCGGTCTAATTTTGCAATGACAAAGAGGTGACTAACAGACTATATACTGGACCGAAAGTAGGCTGACATAAATAGATACTAACTTAAATCCGAGGGTAATTACTGGCTCTGCAGTAAATCTATAAAAAGGAAACATACTTAGTAATAACCTAAGATGTTTTTATTACATAGATACGTTGTCCGAGCTCAATACTGGCAAGACGAAAGTAAGGTAATTGCCCGTCATTCACTTAGTCAACCTCCAACCACTGTCGCCGCTAGTCGGCGTACTAACTTATGTATTTTTATAAATAAAATGCCTTCCTGTGTTTTTAGACGATATACAAATTATACTCCAACTGTGAATGGAAAAAACGTTTCATTTCATACGTTAGTAATAAGTATACAATATTTAACTTATTTTTCAACTAATAAATGCATTTTATTCGACCGTCATGGCGACGGGGCGGTCGACGCTTGGACCCATTCGGACATACTCAGGCTCACTCGGCTCGTATCAATGCGAGCCGCTTGGGCTGTGACTATAGTAAATACTGTGCTATTTTTATGTGCAATTTTGTTAGTGCATGACGCGTCTATTTGTAAAACGTCATTGGTAATAACCACTCAATTATGCAGCACATATTAATATTTTGTCAACTAGTTAACATTGTTTGCGTTTATTGACAGGTACGAAAAATTTCCTATGTTATACGAATTTCGCGAGCTTAACTCTTATTCTGCTATAAGTATACTTACATATTATACAGTCACTTTAACCACAAAGAAATAGGCAGGGAGAACTAGTGCATCTTCTTCCGTCATGTGTATTCTATCACATCAAGTATGATGTCCACAATTGAACAATTGTAACTTATGTGGTGTCAGGACTGTTTTGAGTGTAACTAAGTATAATATTATTTAACACCAGATGAAATTGTTTGTTCACAGTGGTTGCTGGCTTGTGCAGGCAATCGTCCACCGGCTTTTGGAGTCGCTACTGGCTCCTGTCCAACCTGTTTACAACCGATTGCTTGTAATGAGAAAGATAGTTATTAGACAGACTTGTTTTAAATATGTGTATTAAATAAAATGTGGTGATAAGTAAATAGCATTATTTTTTGATAGAGAACAATATTATTTAGACACAAGAATAGGTCTAAGTACGTATAAATAAGTACTTACGCCCCGATTGAATGGACTGCAACTAAGGCATTCGAAGCCTGGGAACCTGTTCTGCATTTAATTAAATCGGATCCCAAAAGACCGACTGCCAGACCTCAAGACACTGTGAGCTCATTCTGCGTAGATCGGACCGTCAACAGCTAAAATTTTAAAAAGTTGTATATTTGAAAAATGTAGGTAGATATTGTAACTTTGACTTTACGGATGAACAACACCTCAGTCCCCCCCGTGACCATGAAGGCTGCAAAGTCTTCGAAACGTCGGGAGAAAATAATAATATAAAGAACCGCGATAAAATCCGTTAAATAGTTTTTAGTTTTTATTTCAATGTCTAACATTCGCGTAAACATAAGATAGTATATAATACTATTTTAGCCGATGTAAATATGTGGTGAGTACTAACTACTAAACAACACATGCGCAGTAGAAATAACAACTGTGCAGCGAGGAATCGCGGTAGACTCAACTCGCCATCTCATTCGCACCTACCCATGTATATACTGCCTCGCGCTCGCTCCTACAGCCACCCTACATGCTTGTCTGCCAAGGGGTTGGGACTATCAAAAACGTCTGGTTAACGAGGAAACATCATTTACTTATTACCCAAGTAATAATATGAGAGTAATATGTAGTAGATAAGATATATCTACTTAAATATTATTATACGTAATTTTACCATTAAATTCAGGCTCTACTACTAATAACAGCGAATACTTATCAGTGTGGTCTATACTGCCAATATTTAAAGCGCTTTATATAAACTAACAGTTCCGGTCCGATATTACTTTTCCAGATAGGTACCTTAATAGAAAACAACAGGTAGGTGCCCGACATTTATTCCAAACTAAAAAAAAAAAAAACAATAGTACTTAAGTCCTTGTATAACGTCTTTTCTTTATTACCCACCTATTTTTGAACAAAAAGATAAAAGACAAATAAGTATTAATATCAAGTCACTTATAAGGTACCTACTTTCAACAATTACTGTGCTTGAGAGGCACTTGGAGGAGGCTTTTTTTTTAACTATCTATACTATTATATAAAGCTGAAGAGTTTGTTTGTTTGTTTGTTTGTTTGTTTGTTTGTTTGAACGCGCTAATCTCAGAAACTACCGGTCCAAACTGAAAAATTCTTTTTGAGTTGGATAGCCCTTTGTTCGTGGAGTGCTATAGGCTATATATCATCACGCTATACCCAATAGGAGCGGAGCAGTAATGGCTAATCTCAGGAACTACCGGTCCAAACTGAAAAATTCTTTTTGCGTTGGATAGCCCTATGTTCGTGGAGTACTATAGGCTATATATCATCACGCTATACCCAATAGGAGCGGAGCAGTAATGCCTAATCTCAGGAACTATCGGTCCGAACTGAAAAATTCTTTTTGCGTTGGATAGCCCTTTGTTTGTGGAGTGCTATAGGCTATATATCATCACGCTATACCCAATAGGAGCAGAACAGTAATGGCTAATCTCAGGAACTACCGGTTCGAACTAAAAAAATCATTTTGTATTGGATAGCCCTTTGTTCGTGAAGTGCTATAGGCTATATATCATCACGCTATGACCAATAGGAGCAGAGCAGTAACGGCTAATCTCAGAAACTAGGAGTTTGAACTGAATAATTCTTTTTGTGTTGGATAGCCCTTTGTTCCTGGAATGCTATAGGCTATATATGTCAACACGTTATGCCCAATAGGAGCGGAGCAGTAATCGCTAATCTCAGGAACTACCGGTTCGAACTGAAAAAATATTTTTGTGTTGGATAGCCCTTTGTTCCTGGAGTGCTATAGGTTATATATCGTCACGCTATGACCAATAGGAGCGGAGCAGTAATGGCTAATCTCAGGAACTACCGGTCCAAACTGAAAAATTCTTTTTGCGTTGGATAGCCCTTTGTTCGTGGATTGCTATAGGCTATATATCATCACGCTATACCCAATAGGAGCGGAGCAGTAATGGCTGATCTCAGGAACTACCGGTCCAAACTGAAAAATTCTTTTTGCGTTGGATAGCCCTTTGTTCGTGGAGTGCTATAGGCTATATATCATCACGCCATGACCAATAGGAGCGGAGCAGTAATGAAACATGTTGCAAAAACGGGGAAAATTTATTAGTTTTGAGAGCTTCCATTGTGTGCGCTGCGTAAACGGTTAAAGTTATGCAACAATGATGTATGACGGGATTGTTCCTCTTAAAAAGTTCTAAAAAATATATTATAAAACAAAGTCCCCCACTGCATCTGTCTGCCTGAACGTGTTAAACTCAAAAACTACCTAACGTATTAAGATGAAATTTGGTATGGAGACAGTTTTAGACCCTGGGAAGAACATCGGGCCCCCGGGAAACTACTACTTTTATATCGGAAAACTTTAGCCTGAAAAACTTTAAAACGCGGGCGGAGCCGCGGGCAAAAGCTATCTTACATATTCTTAACCGCCCTCGGCGCCTTAGCCTCAGCCGTGGTATGCTTTGTTGGCTTCTCATGTCAGAGATAAGCAAATTGACAAAGAAGTACCTCGTTTTCAGTAAGAAATACTCAAGAACTGTTAAATCTCTATGTTGTTTTATAAATAAAATACATATTATGCCATAGTTACTTTTAATCAAAATTACATAGACATATTTTGTGGTTACATAGAATAATTCAGTATAAACAATATTGTGAAATGATGTTTTGCACCAGCTTTACCGGTTCTCGTTTTGTGAGAAATAGTTTCTCTTAAAATCAATACAGCTGCTTGCACAGACAAATTAGGTAAACGACAAGTCTACTCCTTGAAAATCTTTAAATAAAATAAAAGCGGGTATTAATCAGTACACAAAGTTTTTTTTAAATAAGATCTAATTGTCATGACTGTATACATACATTCCTTCGCCCTTATGTGGGCAGTATTTATAGTTTTGTTCTGCAGTTCAAAATAGTAGGAATGTATTTAAATAGTCATGTATATGTTCAGCCGACTATTACAGGAATAGTTCATCACAAGGGCACTGTGTCGAAAGAACGAGGGGTAATGCTAGTGCTGGAACCAGGCGCTTCACCACTTTGAGGGCCCGTGTCGCGGCCAACATTCTGAAAATAAAAATATATAAATTGAATTTAAGAAAAATCAGCCAAGCTGTATCACTGCTTCTATTCGCGTAATGCTGGACAGGAAGATTTTAAATCACAATATTTAGTTTACTCCTTTAAATGACAGTGCACACATCGAAAGGGTCAAGCGCTATCCCTCAGAACGACTTAATTTTATTTATTACACAATTGTTTTAGCTATTGCGGAAATTATTTGCTTGTAGATAAGTTTATTAGGAACTATGTAAACTAAAATTCCGTCAAAACATAAATGTGAAATAAGGATGTCAATGCTAATATTAAAAAACTAGCTTTTGCCCGCGGCTCCGCCCGCGTTATAAAGTTTTTCAGGCTAAAGTTTTCCGTTATATAAAAAGTAGTTTCCCGGGAGCCTATGATCTTCCCAGGGTCTCAAACTGTCTTCATACCATATTTCATCTTAATGCGTTGGGTAGTTTTTGAGTTTAACACGTTCAGGCAGACAGATGCAGTGGGGGACTTTGTTTTATAATAATATTTTTTAGAACTTTTTAAGAGGAACAATCCCGTCATACATCACTGTTGCATAACTTTAACCGTTTACGCAGCGCACGCAACGGAAGCTCTCAAAACTCATAATTTTCCCCGGTTTTGCAACATGTTTCATTACTGCTCCGCTCCTATTGGTCATAGCGTGATGATATATAACTTTGAGCACTCCACAAACAAAGTACCTACTATTCAACACAAAAATATTTTTTCAGGTCGAACCGGTAGTTCCTGAGATTAGTCATTACTGCTCCGCTCCTATTGGTCATAGCGTGATGATATATAGCCTATAGCACTCCACGAATAAAGGGCTATCCAACACAAAAAGAATTTTTCAGTTTGGACCGGTAGTTCCTGAGATTAGCCATTACTGCCCCGCTCCTATTGGGTATAGCGTGATGATATATAGCCTATAGCACTCCACGAACAAAGGGCTATCCAACGCAAAAAGAATTTTTCAATTTGGACTGGTAGTTCCTGAGATTAGCGCGTTCAAACAAACAAACAAACAAACAAACAAACTCTTCAGCTTTATATAATAGTATAGATAGATATGCGTGGTTGTCGACTACCGAAAGAAGAATTGAGATGTGAAAGGGTACTATGCCTTGTAGATAATCCTGAAAATATTTATAAGAACATACATCATTCTTAAACAAATTTAAAACGAAATTAATTGTTTTTTTTCTAATAATAAATACAATTTCCTATTTTTGTGCAGTCGTATCATCTACACAAAGTAGGTATCTTCGTGTAAATTGCAGTTCAAGATTTGTCGTGGCAGGAAAAAACAATATAAAAAAAAAAAAAAAAAATTTGTTTTTTTTTTTTATATTGTTTTTGCCTGCCACGGTGGCGTAGTTGTACTGCATGCGCGGTACGGCAGCGCTCTGAGGTCCTGGGTTCGAATCCCAGGTCGGGCAAAGTGATATTTGGGTTTTTCTGCTCAGTATCAGCCCGGAGTCTGGAATTTGTGCCCGATATGGCGATAGGCTCGCCCCCTATCACATCATGGGACGGAACACACTTGGCGAAAAATGGGTGCCATGGTTGCGCCTCTGCATACCCTTTCGGGGATAAAATGCGTGATGTTGTGTGTGTGTAAATAAATTTTAGGATTATCTACAAGGTTTGGCACCAATTTATATCTCAATTCTTTTATCGGCACTTGGTGACCAAGGATAATATTCTTGATATTGGCATATGCTCCCATATTTTACGTTTATGTTTTTGTTGGGATATCATTACTTTTGGTAAAAAAAATATTACTCATGAGAGATCTGTAAAATTAATCTTTGTGCCGGCAAACTAAATATTTCCCAACAATCTGCTTTGGGGTAACTTGCTTTAACTTATTAATAAATGCGCTGATGAATCTTTCCTAACGTACTAATTTTTATAATTTTTATAGTAATTATGTTAATTAAAATTCGATAATAATATTAATGAAACATCTACAGACAACATGAATCGCATTTGGGCTGTTGTAAATTACGAACATGTACTCATTGACGTATATTTTACGTAGTACATATATCGATGCATGTACTATTTTCAAGTATAAATACGTAGCAAGATTGTTGGTAATTGCCGGCGATGCCAGTTGCGGTTTGTGATATAATTAATTGTCTTAGTTTTATAAGTAATTAATAATTGGGTATACAAAACTATCAAAGTAATTGTTCAACATTGAACCTACTTTCTAACGAAGGAAAAAAAGTTGTTGCTATTATAATTTCGAAAGGCGCTAGGTGTTTATAAAAATCTATTACTTGGAAAATATTATAAATCGTCAAAAGTTTATTCTTTTTTAGATTTTTTGCTTTCTATACACATGCTAAATTTCAACTTTCTAGGTCATATAGTAGTGAGATTGGTTTTTGAACTATATGTTAAACAGTTACTGATAAAATTGCCGATTTTTAAATGTTAGTATTTGAATTACCGTATAAGTTATATTTATGAAATTTTAGATAAAGACTTCTAATATTATATAGAGCGTACATTGGCAAAACTACTATAAAATAGCAAAACATCAATATAAAACACTTCGTATTTTTTCTATATCCTGATTTTTAACTTTCATAACCATATTAGCATATTTTCTGCAAATGTTTTATTTTTGTACCTATTAAGGCGATACCTCAAGGTCCATTTTCCTACATTTTGTTTCACCTTTAATCTGGGTAACTAAACAAGTATTGGCAAGTAAAGAATTTAAATTCACGTCTAGTTAGTGATTAGTTCTCGCAGTTGAAAGAAAAACGTAAAATAATTAATAATCATGGATATTTCGGCCTTTAAAATTTAATATGACGAAATTTTAAAGGCAGAAATATCCATGATTATTAATTATTTTACGTTTTTCTTCAACTAAAAATCTTGTAAATTAATATCTAAGGACGCCATGACATATTGTCACACGCACATATCAAATAAGACAACGACTAATTACCAATTGGTAAAAACTTTTGGAGCACAAATTTAGTCTCGTCTATAACTAACTATACTGTTTAATGTCTCGATTCTAGATAATTTTAGGGGCTTTAATTTACAAACTAAATTTCAAGTGTTTATGTAGAAAAAAAATTGAGTTATAGTGGAGTTAAAAGTAGCTTTTAATGATTTGTATAAAATTATACTAGGCTGCTGCTTGTATATTTGTTTAATTGTGATCTAAAATTAGACACAAATAAATTAATGTAGATAACTGAAAAACTAATAACTAGCTATTTAACTTCTTCATAAAGATACTTGCGAGCAAATGTTATTTCATAATCAATAGTAGGCGTTAGGTACTCAATCCATTGAATTTTAGTTTTAGTTATAATCATAAAGTGATAAGATTCTGTTAGGTTCTTTTAGAATGAAAACAACATGTTGGAAACTTCAGAGTGATAAAATGAAAAAAAAAATATAAATTGAAAAATTTAACCTCAAATTGGTGATAAATTAATGAATGAACTGATCTTACATGATGGGTAATTTATGATGTGTGGGCATTTATATTTTCTTTTTTAGAATTTATCTGCAATAAAATCAAATCTTTAACTTAAGATCTCGTAAATAGGTTGTTTATTACATGAAAACCGATTTTAATGCATTCTTTTTGTTAATCTTTGAACTTTTGCATTCAAATTTAGATAAAACTTAGGTAATTGGTAAAATAAAACATTAATTTTAAACAAATAGGATATTTGACTAGGTTTTGGAAACCATCTCATATTATTCACCAATGTTTATGGCGCCAATTTTTTTTTAAATAATTGTCATACGTATTTCATAAAAATATGTATAATAAAATAAAATAAAAGATACTCTCAAAACCTTTGTTCCGGCATTATGATGTCGGTTCAGTGCCATAACGCCACGAATCCATGAACATTATATTGTAAAACTAGCTTTTGCTCGCGGCTTCGCCCGCGTGAAGGTGTTTTCCAGGATAAAATTCCACTGTTTGATAAAAGTCTTGCTACATATTTTCCCGGTACTTATAGGTTCAAACTAATTTTATCCCCAATCTATAATTTCAGTTCAATCAGTCGAAAATCTAAGAACATTTATACAAACTTTCATCCCCTATTTTATCCCCTTAAGGGTAGAATTTATCAAAATCCTTTCTTAGGGGATGCCTACGTCATAGTAGCTTTATGCATGTAAAGTCTTAGCCCGATCCGTCCAATGGTTTGGGCTGTTCCTTGATATATCACTGTCAGTCACCTTTGAGTTATATATTATATTAACAACTGAAGTTAGCTAAAATTGAGTTTCTCGAAGCCGACCACTATTTATGTACTATGTATTTTGAGACTATGCAATTTTGTCGCATTCGCGATTCACTCACTTTTGTTGAGTTTCAGAACGCGATATTAGATCCTCCAACGCGCACGCGAATTTGAACTTTATGCAGCGGTAATAAATTACAAATTGACTCTCCATTTTATTTAGAAAACGTTTGTATGGGAAATAGAAAAATGCTGTTTTGAGGATTTTCCCGGCAATTATTCGAATTTTTCTCACCTTTTAAACCTTCCCTAGACCTCCACGAATAATTCAAGACCAAGATAAGATAAATCCGTTCAGCCGTTCTCGAGTTTTAGCGAGACTAACGAACAGCAATTCATTTTTATATATATAGATTTCAAATGAGCCCTGTGACAGCTCTCATTGAAATCACACCTATAGATTCGATTTTTAAACGGTACTATGGACGCGAAAAAATAACATGCTTTATTGGTGCAATAGTTAATCCCTACCCCCTGGAATAAAGTTTGTTCAACTAACAATTGATTGGTTATAGACTTAAAACTGAAAATCTTGTTTTTTTTTTTAAATAAATATAATGAATGTCATTCAATGCACATTTTTGTTTTTCGTACTTTCGCGTTTATAATTTTAGTATAGATCTCTCTTTACCATACTTGATATTAAGAGGAATTCGCTTGGTCCACTAAAACATGTCCGTCACGCAGTTAAGTGTGCTAATTAAATTTATGTATTGCATGGGCTTGCTCATGGCACTTGTCATATTGTTGACAATAAAGAAGCAGCTAGAAGATAAAAAGTAGTGAATGTGCAGTTTCGATGGTTATGTCGCTGGGCTATAGCGGTTGTACAAGCACAAAGGCGATTACTTGCATTGTAGTAGAGAATGAGCGCTGGAAGTTAACATTGCAATTATGACATAAGCTTAAGAAGTTGAGAATTTTCTTTTACTGCAACATCTAGAATTTCTTTTCCTATAGGACACTTATAACTTGAACTAGCATTTGAATCAGCTTTTAGATGATTATGTGTGATAAATATAAAATACAGTTTACTTCACCTTGACATGTATTTGATTCTTAAGCATAGCAGCTCGGAGAATTAACATGGATGTCCGTCGCTGGTACTCTTTCCCCATAGCCAGACTTCTCTCGAAAGTAGTGCTCCTTTGATCCACATCTTTTGCATACAATATTTTGTTGTGTGAGTCAATACGGGCTTGGATCTGCCCATCAAGTATCAATTGCATCAATTCATCCTCTAAAGCATTTACTGTGCGATTGAATGCAGCGGCCATGAGTCTCATGTCAGCAGATAGGTATGGACTGAAGTATTGGATTAATGCTCGGTTGCGAATCTGCATATATAATGAGTTCAAATGTGGTGCTAAATACATATCTAATAAAAGATTATCCCGTATTTCGTCTAGTAGCCTTAAGCAGGAGGCATACTTGGACTCATAAAATTTAAAAATTATGTCCCGCAACTGAGGCTCTAGTTCTAAGAATAATTTAAAAGAACTGCTAACTATGACTTGCTTTTGTAGCTCAGAGCGATCAAAAGTAGCAAGAGCACACAATCCTCCATATATAGCAACATTATTACTGCTCAGTAACTCTGGATAGTCACAGTGATCGATACTTGCAGCCAAGAAGTGCTTGGCAGCTGATTTGTATTTCTTGGTTGCTAATTCCGCAAGGCCTGCAGCACATTTTAAGCGTGTTAATATGGATTGGTTTGAGTCCTTGCCAGGAACCTCATTAAAATCAGGTGTGCCTTCAGCTTTAGAAACATAATTAAGCACATGAGCCCAATTTTGCAAGTAAACTGACACTTTGACTACATTGAGACACATCATAATAATGTGTTTGCCACTTGTACAGTAATCACGGGCTCTTGAATAACACTTAAGAGCGCTTGTTAGGTCTCCACAATCCAGATAGTGATCGCCCAAATCATCATGCCCTCGTCGGATGCTCTCTTTAATTGAATTTGTTTTGTAATTTTTTAAATCTGTGTCTAATTTTTCCAATTTGATTGCTGCTTTTTTGGTTTTTGACTCAACCCATATGGTGTCCAAGACAGGAATGTCCTGGGAGCCTGCAACATCTGGCAACCCAGCTGTGGCCACTGCATCTGCGAGCTTCTTGTGAAGGGTTTGGTATAGGCTTACATTATATGTTGTCATGACATAAGAAATAGCCATTTTTAAAGCTTCCAATCTAAGAGATGGACAATGGTCTGCAACAAACATCAGTCTATAAAGCTTTGCAAAACCAGTGTAGGAAGCAGCGTAGGTTTCTAGGTCCAAGGTGGGATTCTCGACTACATAGCATTCTGTCTCATTGTTTTCATTGTCCTCTGGTGGAACGTCCACTTGCATAGGCTCGGCTGCGTTCTGCAATACAATATTACATTAAAATAGCGTGCTGTTCTTCATATAAGTCAACATTAAACAGTATTATCTCAATTCAAATTGTACACTTACCATTTCAAACATGTTATATCGTAAATATTAACGTATAAAAGAAAATACGCGAATTCCACTGTCAACGCAGAAAACCAACCTAAAACAAAATGTTCCATTAAAATTTAAGTTGTTTTCAATACAGTACCTATTTATCAGATATAAAGTCTTGAATATAACACTCACTCATTAAAATACGTAAGATGTTGATAATTATTGTAATTCACTATCAAAATACCTTTATCATTACGTTTCTTCTTGGCAGCGGCATTTTTCTTTTGACGAGAAGTATTGCGGTATTGCTATGATAGAAAAATATTTATATGGCAAAAAATTTGGTAGTGATAAAACTAGTCATTCATTATAATTGGATACAATTTTCAAAAAAAGAAAAAATATATATTAATATGTATATTTTACTGTTTTAATAAGAAAAATATTAAATTAGGTAGAACTTGTATTAAGTATATAAATAGATATGTAACAATAGTACGCCATCTGGTAGATATTATCCAAAAACCCAAATTTTAAAAGTTTGATGGCATCCTTTTCGACCCGAGGCCATGGTTTAACCTCACAACTATAGCCTTACAATTTTAAAAATGCGAACGTATGATGAAATTATGGTAAGCGCCACGACTGCTCATTAATTAATGGTAGGAACTGGTAGCAACACCATCCGAACTTTGAACTACCTACAAAACACTAGGTGGCATTGCTCTGAGCTTGCGTCCGGAGACATTGGATTTTATTTAGGAGATTTAGTTATTGCCTAATAATTGCACTGGCTGAAAAGATTTATCATAACAGTGCTAAACCAATATAACATTAATTATGTAGGTATTCGTCCGCGTAAAGACCTTGTATGGTATGAAAGGTTCACTATTTACTGTTTCGCTTAAAACGTTATAAAGTAACTTATGTAGGTATATCTAATATGCTAGCTGGTAGCTCAACGACATGAAGGGTAGAGGCAAGGAGAACCATCTTGTAAGGTGGATAATTCATGCAGTTCCGTCACGGGTACCAAGCACCAAAGGTTGATGTATGAATAGTAGAACAATGTATGGAAAACACTAACAACAATAAGTATCTAGGTCCGTTTTTACCCAGAGATACAAAGGTTGCGTGGCACCGCAGCACAGCGCACAAAGGGGCGCAAGTCAAAAATAATGGTTCATTCATTTTTTTATTATTTTCGCTTTAATTTGCTTAGTTTTTCAAAAGGCAAAATAAAGTAAGTAATGTCGTTATATGAAATTTGAGTTAAAAGTCAAAAGATGAAATAAAAGCAATAAAACAGCAGTAACAAAGTCTATGAAAGTATTGTGAGGCAAATAAGGAAAGCGAAACTGTGCAATAATAACCTACATAACGCATTCATCTTTTTATTTGCTGCGATAATATTGCTCATATTTTAATGAGAAATTTAACAATGAATAATCTTTTTTTCAACAAAGAATTTTATATACAATCAGTACTTTAAAGAAATACCTATGTCAGTGGGCTTATTTTGCAAGAAGTGACAATAAAATAATATAAGTTAGCGGTGATGAGTGACATTATTCGTTGTTTTGCAGACTTTAAAGACACAGAGCGAAATTATTAAGCAAAACAAATTCGCGTAGCAGCAGGTATAAATACAGTAACAGCTCGAAGTGCACTGAGCGCGCGTTTGAAGTTTCCATCTAGATATATTCTTAATCAAAGACAACATGCTTCTTACCTGGACAGGGTAGTGACCAAAAAAAAGCTAACCCCTTGAGTATAGCGAATAAAAGGTTTCCGCCTTGTTATAGTTGATTAATTGATATACATACATATACCATATTGTCGCCATCTATTGAATAATTGTAAAACTAAAACGTAAAGAAATTACAAGAAGCAATCTATTATGGCAACACTCAAATTATGAAAGATAATTAGGTGTTTGCTTTAAAGGTCTACCCTGAGGGTGTACCTACTTATTCCATAAAATTATCGATACTCAGGATATAGAATCCGCTAGAATATAAGTAGTGTAGAATATTATAGTTGTAGACTATAGAAAAGTACGCGTGCGTAAGCTTTAATCGATTTTGACAGGTAGCCTTAAGCCAAAGAGCATTACACCTTAAGCCTTGTCAGGCTTTTAATATTGTACTGTTTATAATGTTGTGATTATATTGGTGTTTATTTCGACTGATTAAATTGAACGACGAAATTAGAAAATTATAAATGATCATAATTATTTTAAACATTAGCAAAGACTATAATTATTTTCTTAAATAAAACTTTTGGTGAAAAGATATAGGGACTATTTTGTGCTTTTTTACTATGTAAAGCTGCAATAACGTCCACTGTTCTTGAGTGCAGAGGTATAACTTCGCTCCTAATATTTTTACTTATCTAATTGTAAGTAACAGAATCCTACATGTAAATCTTATTCCTAATGTTAAATACGGATATATTTACATCGATTGCAAAGCTTATGCTAATGTAAACTACAAGATGTAAGCGCAGAATATTTATGCTCCTTTTTTTCTGCGGGTAGGTACTCTTAGAGAAATATATATTAAATGGATCCTGAATTAGCAAGTAGGCATTACAACAGAAAGCTATCAAACGTGCAAGTGAGTTATTTGATTTCGAATTACCGCCGGAAATGGTACAACTTAATAGGCAAGTCGGCCAGTCTGCTTATAATACTTGCTACACTATGACTTATACTACTGTTACGCAGGAAAGATGCAAAGAATAGATATTTGGGGGATTGCGAGAAAATAACATGTTGTAGACTGTTTCGCTTAAACTAGAAAATCGCCATTGAAATGAAACTTCAAGAAATAGAAACGCCTTAAAACGTCAGTTTAGTATAATGATATCGCCTGCTGTTATGTTTTCTGAGGAATTACTAATTTTTTTTATAAGTTTTAAAGTTTATTACTCTATAAACGGATTTACCTACAATAAATTAAAGTCAGTTAGATGTGTAAGCGAATTGGGATATATTCTGCATAACTTCGTTTGTGTTAAAATTTAATAAAAGTAAAATAACTTATTAGACAGTAGCACCATCTAGTTATAAAATTTGCCATAAAAAATTATAGTCACTTCGAAATATTCATGACTTCGATCAACAATATCACATTCATGGTGATGATTATCCTATGAAAGCACGATAACAGTTTTTCTAATTAGTCTGTGGACAGTACACTACCGGACGGTTAGTGCATCTACATCTAGGGTAAGCCAGTGGCAGTAGTAGAGCCAGTGGTAGCCTTAATTAAGTCGAGGTGCCCTTGGCTGTGAACAAAAACAAAAACAATTATAATTTTTTCCCGATCCCTATGTTTATGGTCGCTCGATGCTTTCTACGTTCATTATCACTAAATGGAAAAAAAGGTCCTTCACCATACGTACTATATTTAAGTACTGCGCCGCCAATGCGCGAGTAAAGCTCTTTTTCTATCAAAATAGTTTTTTGCACCTAGAGTTCCCGATCACTCGATCAACCCTTGGATTGGCGAACTTTACAATAAATAACACCTTAAGGATATCTTTTGTTCTGGTAAATTAAAATAAAAACACTTTCATTTATGTATCTAATCATAGGTGAAATAAAATAAAACAACAGCCATTGTGCTCATCAATAGCTACTAAAAAAAACAGAATTAAAATCGTTTAACAAACAGAGGAATAATTTTAAGTTTCATATTTGTGTCTGCCTATTCGTATAAATACTTATCTTTGTAGATTATCTTTGTTATGAATGGTTAATTATTACAATCGCTCTTTACGACATTGGGATGTAAATAATATTTTTTTATTTTTTATTGGTTATCATATATATTATTCGTCAAACCAATTTTATTTAAAATTCTACTTACACTCTTGCTCCTTATTTATATAAATGCATGTCCTAAAATCGTGAGATTGGTGTACATAAAATAATTTAACCATTTATGAAATTAACTTATAAATATAGGACCTGAAAATGTGGAACCAACTAATAAGATGAAAAGGAAAAGGTGTACCTACCTACAAAAAAAATAGGCATGGGAAAATTACCTAAAAGCTAAATTTACAATAAAAATAAAATTCATAAGTATCTACCACGAGGTCCTTGTCCTTATGTTAGGGTGTCTGCGTATTCGGAAAAGAGAGGTCCGCCGTATATCGCCATTGTGGCCACGGCCGCCAGGATACGGGCAACATCCTCGAAGAGTGTTCAGCTTCAGGTCTACAATGTACTGCTCTTAGAGCAGTCGTCGGAGAAGGCCTCGTGCTGTAGGCCGTAGTATCCACCATAGTCAGCGACCCAAGTTCATGACGAGAGATGGCTTTTTGCAAGTGTATTTTGCGCTCGGAGAGCGCTGAGCGGGATCGTAAGCAGAATGAGGCGGAGCAGCGCCAGGTGGGCGACTGACCAATGCCATCATATCCATAGTAAACTGCACGGATACTCTATTTTCTTATTGACCATGATTCGCTTATCATTTACGATTAGTACATTCATCCACGGACGGTCCTGCGCAGCTCTTAGAGTATCAAAATATCCCGGGAAAGTTTCGTATGCGCCGATGAAGGCCACCGCGGGATTTTGGGTGGTATGGCGGTCTAGGGTGTACAAACTGGTAGGGACTCTGTTCAGTGCTCGTTCGGATGATGCTTTACTGAATAATACTTCCGAATGTCGGTATTGGGTCGTAAGACCTATAGAGAATATTACAGGGATCTCATGAAAAAATTAAATGGGTAAGTTTTATATAATTAATAATAAACATTTGTATCATTATAAATTTATTTTAATTTGATACTTATATTTTATCGATCCAAGGACTAATTGTCTCATATTACGTATATTTATAAAAAAATATTTACAAATAATAGTATAGTAATTATTATATTTTATTCAAAAATAAAATACATATTATGGGGTTATATTTAGATCTCTGGTTAGGTTTTCAATATAAACTAAAACATTCTGTTATTTCTTATGAAGATAAAAACAATAAATCGTGATTTAGATTAATATTAAGAGATGAGTGTAGATAGAGTCGGTTAAGAGTTTCTTTTTTAATACTTTTTAAGTGTAATTTATTAAATTTGTCAAATAAGTCCTCTATACTGTATATCCTGTGTACTGTTAAGGATGCCTGTGTCCAGCAGTGGGACAGTATATTATATATAGGTAATACAGAATTGATGTATTAGGTATAATAACGTTTTGTAATTTTACAGAGTCCTGTTTCCCGGTGGAGCCACTTACTTCAACCAATCCCATGGGTATGCAGACGCTGCCAGCACATATACGAGATTGCCAAGGACATAAATGATGCCGGAGACTATTTTCCAATATTCGGAACGTGCCTCGGTTTCGAGCTATTATTGCTTTTTCTTTTTTGCTTCTGGCCATGGAGAGAAAGAAAATAGAATTAGGTGTTATTCTTTCTCTCATTTACCCTTGGATTATACGGATGATGATTGATTTTGAAATGAACCTAATGGGAATGGTAAAATTTGCAAATGACATAATCGCTCTAAAACCTATTAAAAATAACAATTTCGCTGTTGCAATTCGTGAAGCCAGCACGATGTAACTCTGTATCACAGAATTGCTACTCAATGATGCCTCTGGAATCGTAGGTTTTCATGAGGGTACTGGTGGTGGTACTCACTTATTAATAGTATTATTAATGCCACAATTATACAAAATTAACATAATAACAGATCTCCTTGAAACCAGACTGCCCCGAAGGCATAGTTGTTTTACACCCGTCGTATGACTGCCTCTCTGGGGTCTCCGTTTTGAATCTCTGGTCGAGCAAAGTGATATCGAGTTTGTCTTCTCAGTATCAACCAGAAGTTTGGAATTTGTGCCCAAAATAGCAATAGACTCGCCATCACATCATGGGATCTGCGTTAGGTGAAGACTGTATGCCCCTGTTGCATCTCTAACTACCCTGTGGGGGATAAAGGCATGATATATACAAATATTTATTTATTTAAAAGAATTAGCGTTGCTGTAATTATATGGTTCATCTTCATGATTAGGGAAGAAACTTTTGGGTAATGAGAGACTTGTAAATCACACATATAATGTACCACAAATATTAAACCCTGTTTGGTTGTATCACGAATGTCAATAATTAACTGATTTTTCGTTTTTTTTTATAGATTTCCGTAAAAGCAAAATGTTCCACGACGCCCCTGATAATCTAGTAAACATACTGGCCAACAAAAATGTAACAGTCAATCAATATCAGTTTTGCATTGTGGATGAGGTTAGTTGTAATGAGTTTACAATATTTTAATTTGTGTCAGTCGTCACTCATTATTAGTTCTAAGCTATGAATAATGTCATTGCAGAACCTAAAAGCCTACAACCTCACTGATGATTGGAAAGTGTCCTCACATTCTGATGACGACTATGGAGTACAGTTCATAGCAAGCATCAAACTTACGAGGTAAAATATATAATTATGATTGATGTCTTGTTTTGATTATTTAATGGTTCTGGCATGTTATTTCCTCAATGATATTTCAAAATAAGATTTATGTAGGGCTGCCATCCGTCCGGAATTTCCCGGATTTATCCTAGTTTGAAGGGCGTCCGGTGGCCGTCCAGCAGGAGTTTTTAAAAAGGGTCCGGGTTCCACCCGGCCACTTTTGTTGTCAGGGGAAATCCAATTTTTTTAAAGATAAGCGATAACTTGAAATAAATCTTGTTCAAAATTTATTGATAATAACCCACATTCAAGAAGGCAAGGCAAAATAGTCGACGATCGAATGCTCCCACCGGTGCCCCCGTGTGTTGCTAAAAATGTTTTTTCCGAGGTGTCCGGGGAAAAACCCATATTTCGCACAAATGTCCGGGATTTTTGCCGTGTTTATCCGGCGTCGGCAATTTAGGTGATGGCAGCCCTAGTTTGATACGAAAAGATAAAAACAAAGGCAATTAATTTCGGTGCATGTATTGTTTGATGGTGCATTATAAAGCACCATCAAACAATACATGCACGTTCAATTGAATTAATTTAAAGCATATTTTATTAGGTAAGTGTAGCGAGAAGTTTCATTAGATCTACTTATTTTAATGAATTACAGCGTCAATCAATAAAAGGAATTAAATAGGCATTGACCATTAAAATTTTACTTTGCATAGGTAATATTATAATATCTTAAATACTATCAATATATAATATATAATATCTTAAATACAAGCTAATTATAATTTGTGAAAATATACATTAGGTATCTACAAACTTATTTTTGTTGACCCAGTGCCCTCATATGTGTTAAGAACTATTTTAAGGTGACATCTACTATGCTTTCAGACATCCATTCTACGGTGTTAAATTTCATCCAGATAAGAATGCATTTTAATAGAAAACGTCTAAAAATCATTCGCATTCCCTGGATGCTATTAAGGCGAAAAGATCCTTTATGGATTTCTTCGTTGAAGAAAGCAGGAGCAAAACCCACTCTTTCGCAAGTCAAGTGGAAAAATACCAATATTCATGGACGGTCCCGCGCAGCTATCTTAGTATATCAAGATGTCCCGGGAATGTTTCGTATGCGTCGAAGAAGGCCACCGCGGGATTTTGTTTGGTATGGCGGTCTAGAGTGTACAAACTGGTAGGGACTCGGTTCAGTGCTTGTTCGGATGATGCTTTACTGAATACTTCCGAAAGTCGGTATTGGTCTGTAAAACCTATGAAACCAACATAACGGTTCCTTACATCCCCCATTGATGATAGTAATAATGCGATATTCTCTGTGAAAAAGAGTGTCCGCGGACAAAATAAAAATTATAAAAAGAAATATATTTCTTAATTAATACAAAGTAATTACCTGCATAATATAAGTAATATAAAAGCAAAACACGCGGTAGTGTGAGTAACTATTGCAAGTTGCGTGTGTGTGTTTTTAAGTCGTCACTTTTATGCCTTTTACCGTTTTCTTTATTTTGCACGCGTGTGCGTTCCTCGAACTGCCACCGAACACTGAATTGTTGTACAAAATTACATTTTATAATGCGTAGAAGTCAAAAATAGAGCGTATAAGATATTTTTAGAGACATCGTATCATGTGGGTAGTTACGTGTATGAATTAGCTTATGATGTACGCCCGAGTAGCAGAGAACGTTATAGTTTGTGTAGTGAACGACGGTTTAAATGTTCTTTTCTTCTTGTTAGTATGTGTTATCATTACGTATATACATTAATCGTATCAATGTGTTTATGCAGCACCACCGTGAAGTTACTCACATTGGCACACATTTACAACAGATAACAAGTAGTTATTTAGATTTTGAACAATCTGTACCATAGACAGTTTTGTACTGTTTGATCTGAAACTGATAATCGACGATAGTGTTTTTATATTTATAGGTGGCTGGCGCTGCCACGGTGCAGTTGGTGTGCGTTCTTTATCATGAAGGGATTACTGTTCTTGTTTCTGCTGTATATTTTCCATAGCCGGGGAGCCGTCGTGGTAAACTCTGAAGAACATCCGGCCGTAAATGAACGTCCTATCATCGGCGTTCTCTCTCAGGAGCAGTCTTTTTACCTTCAAGGTAAATTTCCTGAGGAGAACTATACAAGTTACATTGCGTCATCGTACGTCAAGGCTTTAGAAACAGCCGGAGCGAGGGTTGTTCCCATTTTGTAAGTATAAGCCTTTGCCAATGTTCATGAATTAGATTATATTAAGTTCTATAATAATAATTGTGCTTTACGTATATTTTTCAGAATTGGCAAAGATCGAGAATATTACAGAGATCTCATGAAAAAATTAAATGGGTAAGTTTTATATAATTAATTATAAACATATGTATCATAAATTTATTTTAATTTGATACTTATTTTTACCTATCCACGGGCTAGTTGTCTCATATTACGTAAATTTTAAAAAATATTTTCTAATATTTAAAAATAAAATACATATTATCAGGTTATATTATAGATCTCTGGTTAGGTTTTGACTACAAACTAAGATATTCTGTTATTTCTTATGCAGATAAAAACGATAAATCGAGATTTAGATTGATATTAAGAGATGAGCGTAGGTAGAGTCGGTTAAAATAGTTTTTTTTTTAAACTTTTTAAGTGTAATTTATTTAATTTAATTTGTAAGCGGCGATAGATGTCCACAGGTTTAAATCCCAAGGGCACACACCTCTGACTTTTCTAAAAATCATGTGTGTATTCTTTGTGAATTTATCGTTCGCTTTAACGGTGAAGGAAAACATCGTGAGGAAACCTGCACATCTGAGAAGTTCTGTATAGGAATTTCGAAGGAGTGTGAGGTCTACCAATCCGCACTAGGCCAGCATGGTGGACTAGGGCCTAATCCCTCACAGTAGTAGAGGAGGCCCGTGCTCAGCAGTGGGCAAGTATATAATACAGGGCTGATATTATTATTATTATTTAATTTGTCAAATAACGTCCTCTATACTGTATAGCCTGTGTACTGTTGAGGAGGCCTATGCCCAGCAGCGGGACAGTATATTATATATAGGTAATACAGAACTGATGTATTAGGTATAAAACGTTTTGTAATTTTACAGAGTCTTGTTTCCCGGTGGAGCCACTTACTTTAACCAATCCAATGGGTATGCAGACGCTGGCCAGCACATATACGAGATTGCCAAGGAGATGAATGATGTCGGTGACTATTTTCCAATTTTCGGAACGTGCCTCGGTTTCGAACTGTTAATCATTCTTGCTTCTGGCCGTGGAGAGAAAGAAAATAGAATTAGGTGTTATTCTTTCTCTAATTTACCCTTGGATTTTACGGATGGTGAGTGATTGTGAAATGTTAAGAATAGTCGTATATAGTCTAAACGACAATTATTTTTTATAAAAATTGTTTAATTTTAATGTATAACCGACAAGTTATTAGCGTGTCTTATGTTTTTGCGTGAACCATATGGGAATGGTAAAATTAATAAGTGACGAACTCTAAAAACTAACGAAAGTAACAATTGCTGATGTAAATCGTGAGGCCAGCAAGACGTAATTTTGTACCACAGAATTGCTACTTATTGATCCCTCTGGAATCGTACGTTTTCATGACTACTCACATATTAATAGTATTATTCATGCCATAATAATAACAATTATATAAAAGATCTCTTTGAATCCAGACTGCCTCGAAGGCGTTATTGTATTACACCCGTGGTATGTCTGCCTTTCTGAGGTCTAGGTTTCAAATCTCTGTGTCAAGCAAAGTGATATTGAGTTTGTCTTCCAGAAGTCTGGAATTTGTGCCCGGAATAGCAATGGAGTCGTCCCCTATCACATTATGACATCTTCGTTAATTGGCGAAAACTGTATGCCCCAGTTGCACCTGTAACTATCCTGTGGGGATAAAGGCATAATATATACAAATATTTATTTATTCAAAAGAATTCGCGTTACTGTAATTATATGGTTCATCTTCATGGTTAGGAAGAAAAATTGGGTAATCAGAGAGTTGTAAATCACACATATAATGTACCACAAATATTAAACTCAATTTGGTTGTATCATGAATGTCAATAATTAACTGTTTTTTCTTTTTTTTATAGACTTCCGTAAAAGCAAAATGTTCCGCGACGCCCCTGATAATCTAGTAAACATACTGGCCAACGAAAATGTAACAGTCAATCAACATCAGTTCTGCATTGTGGATGAGGTTAGTTGTATTGAGTTTACAATATTTTAATTTGTGTCAGTCGTCACTCATTATTAGTTCTAAGCTATGAATAATGTCATTGCAGAATCTAAAAGCCTACAACCTCACTGATGATTGGAAAGTGTCCTCACATTCTGATGACGACTATGGAGTTCAGTTCATAGCAAGCATCGAACATACGAGGTAAAATATATAATTATGATTGATGTCATCTTTTGATTATTTATTGGTTCTGGCATGTTATTTCCTCAATGTCATTTTAAAATTAGTTTTATATGAAAAGATAAGAACAAAAGCAATTGATTTCGGTACATATATTGTTTGATGGTTCATTATAAAATTATGAATTGAATTCATTTAAAGAATATGTCTTTAGGTAAGTGTAGCGAGAAGTTTCATTAGATCTACTTATATTAATAATAATATTATCAGCCCTGTATTATATACTGTCTTACTGTTGGGCACGGGCCTCCTCTACTCATGAGAGCGATTAGGCCTTAGTCCACCTAGATCTACTTATTTTAATGAATTACAGCGTCAATTAATAAAAGGAATTAAATAGGCATTGTTTATTCAAATTTTCCTTTGCATAGGCTATATTGTTATATCTTAAATACCATCAATAGTTAATTATAATTTGTGAAACTATACATTAGGTATCTAAAATTTATTTTTGTTGGCTCAGTGTCCTCATGTGTGTTAAGAACTATTTTAAGGTGATATCTACTATGCTTTCAGATATCCATTCTACGGTGTACAATTCCATCCAGAGAAGAATGCATTTGAATGGAAAAAGTCCAAAAATCATCCGCATTCGCTGGAAGCTATCAAAGCGAACAGATACTTTATGGATTTCTTCGTTGAAGAATGCAGGAGAAATACCCATTCTTTCGCTAGTCAAGCGGAAGAAAACCGATATGTAATCTATAACTACGAGCCTAAATTTACCGGCGTGTTAGGAAGTGCTTTCCATCAATGCTACTTTTTTGAACCCAGGGGCACCGTGGCACGTTGAACATCAGGAGGCAATCACTGTGAAAGCAACTTTGGTAAATAAATGAGCAATTATAAATGAGTTTTTATTATCACTATCCTTGTTGGAACAATATACATATATCTCACAATCACAATATATATCTTAGTCGATCATAGTGTGAAAACTGTTAATGTTGCTTCAAAAACACTCGATACATAAACTGACTACTCGCGTTTAAGACACGGTTTGCGGTTTTAACTCAATATTACATCTAATGTTAGTGTATACATATTGACCTTTAAAGTATTTATTTAACAACACAGTTGTCACATATTTTTGTGTGGGTGAGAAACACAATGAGATAGTTGTACACAAACAATTAATGTAACTGATAACCTCTTCTTGCCCTTATCCAACTTCAATACCGTGAGGACAACGTGATACATGATTTAACGCTATAGCAGAAAATATTTTACTAAGTTATTCACCAGTTGCACATTTATATACTTTTGGTACTACCCGATAAATTAATTTAGAAAAACGTACACGAATTAAAAACTAAAACTTAATTTCATTTTCGTAATTTGCACTTATAAGATGAAGAAATCGGAAGTCTAATCCAGGCTACGTGTTCTCAGAAAAATTGTGATTCAACGGAGTTATTAGGAAATTCATTCATCACATACACAATGCACATTCGTATCTGTCGGCACGATTTAAGATAATCTATCTATACTATTATATAAAGCTGAAGAGTTTGTTTGTTTGTTTGTTTGAACGCGCTAATCTCAGGAACTACCGGTCCAAACTGCAAAAATCTTTATGCGTTGGATAGCCCATTGTTCGTGGAGTGCTATAGGCTATATATCATCACGCTATACCCAATAGGAGCGGAGCAGTAATGGCTAATCTCAGGAACTACCGGTCCAAACTGAAAAATTCTTTTTGCGTTGGATAGCCCTTTATTCGTGGATTGCTATAGGCTATATATCATCACGCTATACCCAATAGGAGCGGAGCAGTAATGGCTTATCTCAGGAACTACCGGTCCAAACTGAAAAAATCTTTTTGTGTTGGATAGCCCTTTATTTGTGAAGCGCTATAGGCTATATATCATCACGCTATGGCCAATAGGAGCGGAGCAGTAATGGCTCATCTCAGGAACTACCGGTTTGAACTGAAAAAATATTTTTGTGTTGGATAGCCCTTTGATCCCGGAGTGCTATAGGTTATATATCATCACGCTATGACCAATAGGAGCGGAGCAGTAATGAAACATGTTGCAAAAACGGGGAAAAATTATTAGTTTTGAGAGCTTCCGTTGCGTGCGCTGGGTAAACGGTTAAAGTTATGCAACAATGATGTATGACGGGATTGTTCCTCTTAAAAAGTTCTAAAAATATATATTATAAAACAAAGTCCCCCGCTGCATCTGTCTGCCTGAACGTGTTAAACTCAAAAACTACCCAACGTATTAAGATGAAATTTGGTATGGAAACAGTTTGAGACCCTGGGAAGAGCAAAGGCTCCCGGGAAACGACTACTTTTATAACGGAAAACTTTAGCCTGAAAAACTTTATAACGCGGGCGGTGCCGCGGGCAAAAGCTAGTGTAATAATATTATATCTAAGTACTTACAATATAAAATATTTTGAGACAAAACTGTGTCTTATCGTGACATGTATTATATTTCCGACATTGGTGATGATTGGTGATTAGTATAAACAATACAACAAACAATATTATATAGTACAATAAGGAATACGTAATCGAAGCGAAGCACTGTATTGTTCATGAAAACCTCATGTTAATGTTATTGATCCTTTTAAACCATGATGATATCATGAGGAATATTATGCAACGATAGGGTTGTCAAAAACAGACGCGAATCTTGTGTATTTCGACAACAATATGTTGTGGAAATTTTAGGCTGTTTGGCTCTACCTACGCTCGCTCTACCTGTTGTATTACGAGCGATTTCAGATATGCAAATACCAATGTTATATCTGTTTCCTAATTTAGTTCGTCTTTAATCTCCACTGTTTTTACCCTGTATTTCCAAGTGCCTAATTATGCAGGATCTTGAAACCTGGACAAAACTACGAAAAGGAAATTTGTATCATATTAGTGATCTGTCCCGGCTTTGCCTCGGTAGCAGAACATCAGGGCCTCAAACTATCCCCTAACTAATTCCTTGCAGTTTTAATTGAGAAAAAATTCGAAGAAAATTTTATCGAAGTTTCTCACGTTCAGACAGACATACAGACGCGGCGGAAGACATTGTTTTTTAATATGTAAGAATTACTATCTCCTATACCCCATTGGCAACTTTAACTTTCATAAATATGTAAATTAGGCACAATATCGTTTTTATTTCCACAAATGAATTGTGGAAATAAAAACGCCAATAAACTAAAATAAAGCAGTTAGTAAGATAAGAGATATGCTTTAGACTTTTAAAAGTCTGTAGATCGAACAAGTTAAGTTATTAGTCGGGATTGGTATTTTAATTTTCTATACAAATTTCAATTTTCAATTAATAAAGATTGTTTAAAATCCCCATTTAAAATAAGAACACAAACGTAAAAGTTGATAGAACACCTTTATTAAAGAAATTTACACCCAACAATAATTCAACTGTTTTGGGCTGTCACGGTGGTATAGCTCTAATGTGGTAAAGTTACCGTGTTAAGGTTTCGGATTTACCCCGAGTACGGTAGGAATTTTAAGTTTGTCGTCTGAATATCAGCTCGTAGTGATATGGATACAGAACAGATATGGCGATATTGATAAAGGTTGCAGGAACACGTTGGATGCACGCCGCTTTCGACAGGTCCGTATGGAAATCTTTGGGGGAGGGCTACGTTCAGCAGTGGACTTTACGCGGCTAATGATGATGATGTTGATGACAATAAGCTCGCTGATATTAAATCATGCAACGGAATACATATGGCAAAAAGTGGGTGAACTTATTGCGCCCTTACCTATCCTTTCGGTATAAATAGCGGGTATGCGAAATAATCTCGAGTCATACGGGGATGTATTTATTACGTACAAGTAATACGCTTAATTTAGCTCAGTAAATCCTAATTGTGGCTGAGGAGGGTGTCCACAAATAAACGGCTGTGTTTGTGGGGTGATGTCAGCTTGTTTAGGTGGATGGAACAGCGGGACGCCACGGTCGGAGCGGCGGACCCCAATCTACTTCAACAAAATTAAACTTATACAATCAATAATGACATTATTGTGTAATCATACGGTAATTATTTCAACATAGTAATGTGGATTCATTTACAACAGCTAATAGAGTACAACTTAATTACTGCCGTATATTAAGGTTTCGACAACATTTGAATAGTTATCTAATTATATTGTTTTAAATGCAGTTGTAAGTGTCGCAAGTCGATATAGAAGAGTGGTTCTAAATATTGTGAAACAAAAAAACAGAGAACTCACGGCATGTCTAAACACTGTTAGTTTTTAGACAAGTCGTGCAAAAATGATTTGAATGTTAATGATGATTTTATAATGACTACAATCTTTCCCAGAAATTTGATAAAAATAATTTTAATATTACATCTCCTATACTAGTAACAACGTACGGTACTTTTTCGCCCTTTTTCGATTTAACTGGTTCAATGGGTATATGAGTCGCTTTCCGCAATAAGTGAAAAACACAATTATAGCACTTTATCAAGTTTTTTTTTAATAACATTTCTATGATAATGAATCTTAGTTACAATTTGCGAACAGTAATATACAGAAAAATATAGTGACAGATAATTTTGTGCGATACACAAAAATATAGTTACAGATAATTTTATTTGGATGGCTCACAGCTGTCTATAACCATACACATAAAAAAGTAAATACATAAGACAATTACGACCCATTACAGATAGAGTAGATTATGTAAGAAGCGTCCGTGAAACCAATAAGTCAGTGACAATCACGTTAGTTTAAAAAACAATGTTTATAGTATGTACAGCACGCTTCTGCCGGTCAACGACACGCAGATTTAGTTTTGTTCATCCTCGTTAGATGAGGGTCGAAACGACTACGTGACTTTGACGGCCTAGACAGCAAAAACAGTACACGCAATATGTTAGTTTATTGAACGTATTCCATATTCACACTGCGAGAGTACATTGTTATTTAAGTGTTATGTGTTATTCCTTAATTGCACATAAATAATATTCAGTGCAAAATAAATTGGACTCTATAGATCACATGGTTATGATTTTTAAAAACTTATATGGACGATATTTCTAGTTTTACAAATAAGTATAAATAAATACGAAAGTTTTCAGAGGTAATTTGTGCCTTTATTAGACTTAGGATTAAACAGAAAAACCGCAAAATGAATTTAATTTTGCATGCTGACGATGATGCGGTGAGAGACAAAGATTGTCCTAATCCTAGATTGATCTACATTTTCTGTTCCGAAAATAGCGAACATAATGTTTTGGTGGGGGGCCCTATTCCGTCTATAGGGGCGAATCCGTCTTTTTGCAATTACGGGCGTTCTAATCTAAGAACAGCTTTGATAGTCGTATAAGTAAATAGGGGATTTTTTATTACCAATACGGCTATCGTAGTTGTATGTAGCTATCGTATCTCATATAGACGAAATAAGGCTGCCTGACGTTACCGGAAGAGGATATTTACACGAGCGAAGTTGCGAGCGAAACCTAGTAAAACAATTGAAATATTATTTCACGATTTTTTTCGCGATAAATTTGCTTCATTTTTGTTTTTGATGCGACGCGACGTTTCGAAGACTGCAGCCGACGAATGGACACTCGTGAGTCAAATTCATATCTAAGTCGCTATTACATAAACAAACCTATGGAGAGAAATATCAGTATGTATGTATTATACACTAATTTTCAATTACGCTAGGGTAGCTTAATTCTACTACCTGGTCATTATGTACTCATTAAGACTATCTTAATTAGAACTACGCACATGCATAATGATGGCTTTCATATTAAAGTATCTTAGTAGGATAGTAACTATTTATGGGTTAAGGCTTTTAGATTAAATTTCTATTAATGAACAGATCAATTTTGATAGATTAGCTACCAATCCCTGCCGCTAAATTCTATATTATGTAGGTAAGTACAGTCAGTCACAAAAATAACTGAACAAATTCAAAATTAAAATCGCGAATTTTTGTGTCTTTATCAATAATCGTTTTTCTTCACTCAAACAAGCTTCAAAGGATTTACTTTATTGAAGATTAAAAAAGGATATTTGGAACGTAATTTATGTGTGAAAGCGTTTGATGTTTTGAATTTGTTCAGCTTCTTTTGTCGCTGACTATATCTACTTATCTTCTACCGTTATTACTCTAGGTAATACCAGTAATACAAATAAAGACGCTTTAAAAATAATTATTCGATGATAAAATAATTTCATTCTTACCAATTTATTATTTAATGTATAATTCAGGCTCGTGGATTGTCATTGTGACGTTGTTTTAACTATTAGTATACGTTGTCATTCGTATCCTCAAACTCAGGCATATTTATATTGTACCGACTTAGGGTGATGATCTTTTAATGGAAGGACCTTGTGTGAAAGTTCCTGGGGAAAACATTGGATCTTAACAAATTATTTTGCATGATTTATCGTGTTACACTAACAGTAGTTATCTATTTATTGGACATCAACTTACTTGGATAAATATTTTAAATTCATGAGCTTCATATAATTCTGTGTGTATATTAATAAAATAAGGACCCTTTATAATTTTGAAATTATTATTGTCTGCTCACCAGCCCGTATACTATAATTTTTAATTAAAAACAACGAGTTATGACGAGTTAAAATTTTCAGATATCACGCATGAAATTATGGACACACGTAACAAATACAATGTTAATCACATGGCAGATTGACGTTCATCAATGAATACAGAGTGCGCCTAAGAGAGGATTATTTTATGAATGACTATAAGACATAGTAAAATCTATCAAGTTTTATATTGACTAATGGACGTTAGACATCCTTTGAATGAAGTACTTTGACTAAAAACTTATTTTTTTAAGGGGTAATTAATTATTTATTATTTATGTATTTATAGTTTTATTGTACACCATATACAAAAAAAAAAAATTATATGAATTATAATTACAATTATATGAAAATAAAAAAACAAATATGGTTTTAGTAACGGCAACCGATAACGCAAAATTAGTGGTGTATAACAATTTTTTTTATTCAAAAGTTCTTAGAGCTCTAGTAGTCTAAGGCATTCAGATGTCACCATAGAGTTAACTGAACTTACAAACAGAAGCAAAATAATTATGATAATAAGTACTTACAATTTTGGAATACAAAAAAAATATTATTTAACATCTTATAAAGTTCAACAATCAGACTTGGCTTAAAATTTGCCTAAGCGTATGTTTATTTGGTATATGCTTTATCTCTGCCAAAACGTATCTAAATAGACAGCACGTACCTTATTTCTAAAAAAATCCTAACAACAAAAATCTTCACAAACTTTCGCAATAATATTAGTAATAATATAACATAACATTTCACGTTTCAGGATGGCGAGCGCAGTGGAATATCAAACAATACTTTGTAATTTAAGGTGTTGCATGGTGTTTCTACTGTTTATGGGCGGTCGTATCGCTTACCAGCAGGGGAACGGCAAGCTCCTCTCGTCATTCAAAGCAATAAAAACATAGTTTTGAAATACCCTCATCGTATTTTGAGTTGGTAATTTAAGAGTAGGTGTAACAAAGGTTCATAAGATTCATTATACTGTGTACCGAAACGCGTGCGTCATTGTATCAGTTTACCTATTAAGGTTACCATTTTTATCTTTTGACAAAATCAACTTCGTCAGAGGTTAACATACTCTGTAAATCGAGCGTTAAGTGAAGATTAATGCACTGCTGTAAAAGTACATTAACTGAGAGATGAGACACAATAAAAACCTTCTTTTTAAAATTAAACCACAAAATTGTTGGATGGATAGGAGCTAATATACACAATCGCCTACATACAGTAGGAGGCTAAATAACCGATAGACACTTAGTAAAATATTTTTAAACATAAACGTAAACAAAGATTTTATAAACCCGAAGATAAATTAAATATACATTATGATTTACCTAAAGTTTATTAAAATTTATTTGTAATGATAAATAATAATTATAAATATTTATTCAATATGTATTATTATATTTAATATATAAAAACTTGTCGCCATAAACGTCCAATGTAACAAAGTAAATTTACATTCGTAACTTTATCTTATATAAAATTGTGACAAGGAAATTTCATTAAATACATGTTTTTTTATGTTTAAACTCTTGCTCAAAATCTCTTCGAACTCTTACTGTTGGCGTAGATATAATTGAATTATTAGTAATAAAGTTTAGTAATAGGATAGGTGCGTCTAGAACTGCTGGTTATCGTAGATTATGCTTTCTTTGATTGCAAAATGCAATAATAAAGACACGATACTCCAATAAGCAGGCAGCAGATACATTTGACATTTTTTAAAACATTTACTCAAAATTTACACATCGCGTTAATACATGAAACCCTTTACTTGTCTTCTTTAAAATAACAATTTAAGTTATTCTAACTATAGATGTAAAATAAGAAAAATATATTTTAACACAATAAATATAAATAAAAAGTTAAGTTTACATGAGCTAATGCCACTAGCGAAGAGAATTTATCGAAGCAGCAGTATTATACTTTTATTCAGAAATACATTTAGTAACACATACCATATTCGCAATTAATTACAAATTTATCAAAATCAGGGAAATAAAATCGTTTTTTTGAAAAAAATATTTATGTAGTTTCAATGCTAGCAGAAGTAAAGACGAAGATGTCGTTTCATTTAATAACATAATGTAAAATGCCCCAATATACCTAATATTATAATCCAAATCAGTCGGATAGAACTAGGGCCCTTATCCCCGATACTAAAGTAAATATTTAAGTAGGTGTGAGTAATCAAAACAAGTTATGAGGTACCCATTAAAGTGAATGAACCTTTGAAAAGGCGAGATTATATTAAAATAATTGTAGTTTTCAATTTATGAGCGTTTAAATAGGCACAGGTGAAAAGTTTCACGTTATTCCTCATTTTAATAAGTATATTTGAATGTAATGGTCATTGTCAAAACAATAGGAATAAAAATAATATAAAAAATATTTATAAAAAAGGATTACCAGTTTACTGAATATTACCACTGCCTACACTTATTTAAGAAAATGGAGCTAGAATTTAAAATCGTCCTGCACTCTACACAGATTTTCTTGTTATCCTCGTCCACTTAAGAAAAAGTTTTTTATATACTTCAGTTATCAAAATTTCCTTCTGGCGAATAGAGAGCATGAGGACATAAAGTCTTAAGGCGGTGCCCTCAGCAACATAACGCGCTAACCATATTTGGGAAGCTATCGAAATGTATGATACATATAGAAAAAATAAAAGGTAAACATAATATTAATTCTACAATTTTGGTTCTTAAAGTTTGTTTGCATACGTTGCGTACGTTTATTAACTTGAACAACTACCCCTATGATTTAGTGGCAATCAAATATTCTTAACCTGTTTCGCGGTATAAAGACCTAGTTGCATGAACTATCAGTGCTTTTGTACAAACATACCGACAGATCCCTTACAATGGCCCTTGGGCATAGAAACTTAAGTTGACCTATATATTGCGGACATAAGGGTTGGTCGCCTAGCGTCGGACGTTGACTCTACGATATTGTTAACCTTTGAATAAGATTTCATTAAACGTTAAATCGCACGAAATATATGAAATTTGGTTAAAATTGGCATACACTATATATAATTATAAATTTATAGTTAAGACATCGAGAAAATTACTTAATTAACAAAATTAAATAGATGTATATGTGTCAATCATGGTGAAGTACCGTTTTGTATATTGCGTAATCATAATATGAAACATCTGAATTATGATATTCAGTTCCGTTTGATATAGCTATCGTTGTAGACTATCAATTTTCAGATAATAGTATCAGGAAATTTATCTCATAACATTATAATCCTGATATTAATTGATTTAATATACAATTATATCGATTAGATAGGTACATGTAAATAAAAGTTCTTGTTCTTGGCTCGGCTAAATCGACATGTGTTTTCTGCTATAAAACTAAAAAAAAGCAAATTTTTGAAATATGGCCGGTGGTCAATATGAGGCACCTGGGTTCTCAACAAGTCTCGCAGAATTATAATATTAACGTAAAGACATATATTATCGAGATTTAAGTATTAATTTCTGCTTACAACGTATGACCAAACGGCTTTATTTCTACAAAATGAATAAAGTAAACAAAACTATTCAAAATTTTTCGTTAAAGTAATATATTTAAAATAAAAATTATATGAAAAAGATAATATTTAACATCATATTTGTAAACAATGTTATGATAATTCGGATGAATATCGGGTCATTGACTTTTGTTTGTATGAGAAACGTGGTGGTGGGCTTGACGCCTCACCAGAGGTCAGTAAAACCTTGTGGAAATATATAATATGTGGGATAGAGAAACAGGATCAATTAAACCTTGCATGGTTTTACCCGAGAGACGCCATCTTGCGTTTATTTTATTTTAATTCCGCCCATGCACTCAGGAAGCCGAAACAATCAGCCTACATATACAACAATATGCAAGAAACTAAAACAATAACAAAAATAATTCAGTGTGAACTTTTATAAAGTTTACTTCATGGAAATAATAATTTGACCATTGTCACGACGCACTGTAGTAAAAATGACAGATATTTTCAAAATAGCAGTGTCTGGAATCAGGCTTGTCATTGTTCTGAGGGAATCAGTCACCAATGATTTTTTCTGGCCACAGACGCATAAACTCGCATAATTTGCAATGGTTTTGTAAGATTTTTGAAAACCGGGCTATGTTATGTCACACTACCTTATCTAAAGTCGTGTTATTCATATTGTTCGTTCCATACATAAAATAAAAAACGAATACTTCATACATGCATGTATGATGCTAAAGAGTACGGCCAGCATAATAATTATAATGATCTTGCCAAATAATATACTTTAATGTTATACGTTTGAAATGTATTAAAAATTTCCTTATAATTGCAATGCGTCATATTTCCAAGGATTTTCATCCCCGTACAAAGTCCTTGTGTTTTTATTTCCGGATTTAAAACGCCTTGAGATAAACTACCTATTGTTTTAATAAATAAAGAGGGATCCTAAAGATAAGATGAAATGTATGTTACATACCCACGTATTTCCGCGATTATTTATGTGTTGCTAACGATGCTTAATATACTATAATACCCTTGCCCTTCATTACGGGAGAAATTTCTGCCGAAGTAATGGTTAACAGAATCGGTTCTTTGTGAAACGTTTTTTTTTCTATTACGGGTATATCCTGGCAGTTTGAAAAGAAATAGAGACATAAACATTTGACGCCGGTTTTCTGTGAGACATTGAAACCACCATGATCTAGGCAGCCGTCAAATTGCGGAGCTCTAACAAATTATTTTTCTTGTATTTTACTTTAATTAAAAAAAAAATTATTATAAAAAAATAATAGCAATGTAGCTTGATTGTTGAGAACATTGGCAATATTAAATTTATTCATATTAAAAATAAAAACTATATTATGCGTTTGCAATAGCCATGACGTAAATTCATTCAGCTCTTGGTGAGTGCATTCACGGGTAACAAAGACTGATGGCTCCTATTAATATAGTGACGGTTAATGGCCTTTCCACGTGCACTGTCGCCATCTTTGAATTTAACCGACATTGTTTTTAATATTAAAATATTTTAACGTATAACAACAACGTCCCCAAGATAGTCGTAGCGCAAATTATTAAAGCTATTGTTACTTGTGAAAGCCTTTAGGATTTTTCGATTACTTGAACAGAATGCTACATACCTACTTGTATTTTGTCAAATAGATCTGAGTCGAATATTGCAATGAGCTGAGGTCATAAAGTATATATTTTAACTGCAATGTTGGTAGTATATTACAATAAGTATGTTGCCTGTTATTTTAGTGATATTGATTTAAATGTCCTTTGTGCATACTTGGTTTGTGTTGTCTACCTTAGATAACATTAGGTAATCTATTTATTTTAAAAAAAATCAATTACTTTAGCCTTAATTGGCGATAAGAATAAACAACGAAATCATTTTGTTAGAGTTGTGTAAAAACAATTCGCTATGGCGAACATTCGTGAAATTTAGACATACCTACATCCCTAGTCAATCCATATTTGGTAACTAAAATTTATTAGATCTATAGATTGACTTAAGGCATACATATTTTTTTCTTCATAATGCGTAATGCTTTCTTCATAATGCTATGTGGTCGCGCCTAGAAAAACAGATTTACTTTCACTCAATTTTATTTATGTATGCAATTTCCATGGAATGCATTGGCATTAGCATCAAAAATGGGATTTGATTGTACCTACAAGCAACTTGTGACTTTCCAAATCTATTACTTAAATCTTTCACAATGAGTTGCACGTAAGTCAAATTGACCTCAGATTATTTTCACATGAAATGTATCAAGGCAGCATAACCGAAGGCCGGTACCTTCAGTTCTATTTATAGGCTTTCCGCGGCTATACTTGTGCGCCGCTTCAGGGTTGATGCTCATTGACGCCGGCGCATCGATCCGGGAGGGCGGGGGCCCGGGCCTGCAGCACCAAGCTTTGACCCAGTTCGCACCCTCAATGAAACAACAGTGTGAGGTGGTCAGCGGCGTGACAAAACGCATAACCGTAAAAAATTAAAAATGCTCGAAACCTATATCGGAGAAACTTAATGATGTCTATGTTGAGCACAGGATGGCGATAGACAGTTAAATTGATTCATGGTTTTACTTTTGTTTAGGTTTTCATTTATTTACGTGCTAAGTATTGACCTAAGTATGTTGATACTTTACATATTATGTTGATATTATCAATTCTGCAAATTGAGTGCAGTTTAACAATGACATTTCGTAGACGGTTATCTTTTATTGAGTAAATACCAAGCAGGTCAATGCGGCAACTAAGTCTACAGGCGCTGCATTGTACAGTCAGCCAAAAAAGTATTTGAACAAAATATTCAATATTTCAAAATTTGTACTTCTACACATTAGCTTAAATGGATATATTAATTTTTAGTTATCGATAATATAGTAAACCTCCTGAATTTTATTTTAGTAAAGAAATAAAATCTTGATTCAAAGACAAAAGTCTAATGGCGATTTAAAAAAATTTCATTTACTTTTGTGACTGTACATTGTTTATAATGACGAGTGAGATCTTTCCTCTGATGGTAACCGACACCATCTCTAATAAACAATACATCATCCGAACTTTGAATTACAAAGCGCTGCGTTACGTTGCACTGTGCTCGTCATTCTAACACGAAGATGCCTCACAATAGCCCGTACATTATTTATATTTTTGCGTAGACACTATGTTATTAATATATATTGGGTTTCATTCTAATCACAGTAATTATAAAATTAATAAAATTTCACATCGCTTTCATAACATTTATAAGATTGGACTAATGACTTATCGCCGATAATAATATACAGATATTTGAAAAACAACATGTTACATTAAATATAAATCAATGTTGTAATACTTATTATCTGAACACTTTGTAATTTTGCCGTTAGGTATTTTAGGACGAAGCAAACCTACTATGAGTTATACTGCATATATGATATTACAGGTATACTTTTACAATCTTTGATTTAGATACTTGCCAAGTATGAATAGTCACGAATATGTGGTACACAGCTTATTCAGGTGTACTATTTGTGCACGAATTATTTACCAATAGTCTAAATGACGCATAGAGATAAAACAATGGTAGTACAGTGGCGTCGTAAAAAATGTGATGGATGCAACTTTTTTGAAAACTATGTTTTGGATGACGCTCGCGTGTAAGCATCGTCCCCGATAAAAGTCCCATTGTGTACTTTTCCCGATTAAAAAGTAGCTAACATTACTCCAATATTTGGTCTGTCAGTGTGTCAAATATTATCAAAGTCTATTCTGCAACTATTGTGTTTAAGAATTTATTATGAACAGTCAAATATTGACACATTTTTTTCTTTTAAAGTAGAATACATTTTTATTCAACATCCAAGTAATGTAGAATAATTTAATTGTGTGTTTGTTATGATAAGAAGAGCCAAATTGTGACTTAATATTTCTTTTCAATATGTCTGGGCGTGATCCATTGATTACTTAAACAAATAAAGTAAACTATTAGGAATAACAATTCCGCTTCATAGTAAAATATGGTATGTCAATAGTATTCCTTACATATTAGTTTATTGGAAAATAGAAGAATTATTTACATATACCTAATTTCAAGTTGATACCATATTAAAATATCAGTGGCGAAGCATCCATATAACGTGATTCCTGCCGGCTTTTCTTTTAGGTTTATTGACGTTTGTGTTAGATTTTATTTTCTGTTAAATTGGCCGCGATAACTATGCCAATTTTTTTCATTCGGTTACCATTGGAAAATGTCTCCTTTCGCCATTGAAAAATTTTCAATTGCTAATCTATTTTGATACAGAATATAGCTGATAGATTCTTGTTTCCATATTTTTTGAATACTATTCAACCTTATATATAACAATACATATTTACCAATCAAGAAGCTTGATTCAGAACAGGTACGTATTTTGTATTTATTTACACACAATATTTTTTACTCTTTAGTTGTAGCTAAGTGTTTACTGTTTTCTGAGATAAGTATTTCGGTTACGCACATTTTGAAAGCAATGTGCTTTAAGGATACAATGTTTATTTCACAGTTCCGCTGGCCGCATCACCATTTTCGGCAATAAACCCACACCAAATCATTCAAGTCAATCAAGTATTCCATTAGGGTAAATTTTAATCTAAATGCTAATCATGGACTTGATCTAGCTGTGTCTAAAATTTTATCAAAATCCATCCGGGAATTTAAAGGTGATTATTTAATAAACATCCAAACATTTTTGTATATTTTGACATTTATTATTTTAATAAGTACAGGATTAATAAGTATATATTCGACAATTTATTTTATTACTTACACCTTTAAAAATACTTGCGTATAATAATCTGCTACACAGATTTCATGCGTTTTCATTTGTGTAATAAGTCAATATTTATCTCAAAAACAAGACTTATGGCTCTTTTCACAGGGGTACAAGGACGTATTCGCGTGCTGGCTGCAGCCATACCCGGGGTCTTTGACCGCGCGACCCACTTTCAGCCGTTGACGTCACAGCTACGCCTCCATGACGTCACGAGCGAGCCTCCGCGAGCCCATTCAAAACTAGATCAACCTCCCTGCAACTCCACCTCACCTTCCTCGTCAAATATATAGATATACAATTATCGTCGAGGCCACTACGCAGATGTATCGCCGGAGGTCGTTTTACTCGCCGTCCTTTCCACTTGTTAAAGGTCATAGGCAGGTAAATTAAGAAAATGTTAACGGTTCCCTAGTTTGACCTTATTGCATATTCATCCAGCATTTCCGCTTGCCTAAGCTTCAAGTGCACACAAATAATCATTCTATTATGGTTTAATTTCACTCTCACTAAGGTCTGGATTATCTGAAAGTTTCACAAAGTTTTTATATTTTAATAAGTATTAGAAGACGCATATTTTTTTTTTATCTATTCCTGATTACTGAACGATTATTTAACGACCGGTTATAAACTTATAAACAGGGACCTATTGTGTTATGTGTATCTAAGGTAAAAAAAGAAACGATTTGAACCGACAGCTAATGATTTAAATTTTTATGTTAAGTGCACGTTCTCAATTTTAACAAACTATGTAATTGAGTAAAAATTAATTGTACTTTTTAAGGTATAGGAAGTAATTTTAGCCTAAATTATGTTAATTTCATGAAGTTTAGTAACCGGTTCTTCCCATTTGACTGACAGATCGAATATTTGATAACATTATACATAGTCGCAGAGACAAGAGAAGTACATAAGTTACTCGGTGGTTAGCGCAACGATCATCTATATGAAGTAGGAACGACGCCTAGAACTGATTTGTAAGACTTTGTATACCACTAAACAGCGTTAGTTACCGTCAGTCACTTAATTTTGTAATGTCTAGTATTAACTTTTGCAGTAATGTCCTTTCTACCGTAACACAATTGTGCACACTGCTGTTTGGGGTTAGAAATAGACAAGATATTTGTTGATGTCGCCCTTAGTAACTAACAGACTGTTACCATGGTATACTATGTTATAGGCATACCCTGGATCGTAATTTTAGGTGGGCAAGAGTTTGTCAATTTGATCACATATCTGATATGTGATCAAATTTTATCTATTTATAGGTAGTAATAAAATCTAATGCCTGGGTTCCTAACCCTGGGGTAATTACCTCCGCGGGCGTAAAACAGGTAATCCACGGGGTTAACAAAGGACCTAATTATGGGATCGTAAAATTAAAAAAAAAGAAACAAAAGTGACGTTAAAGTTATAAGGCTATTATGCAATTCATGGTTAATAAAGATGTTTGTATTTGATAACATTTTGAAGGCGGGGTAAAATTAGTTTTCCACATTGATCGTAGGGATAACATTACTTAACCAGCATAATTTTTTTACATAATATTTTATTTTATTTTTATTTATTCATTTTTATCTTATTTCTAGCTTTTTGTACACGAAAAAGGAGACCACTGTACAATAAGTGGCTTTATTGCTCGAGGTAATCTGTTACTGAGGCCCTTACGAATAAAAAAATAACAGACAAAATAATAATAAAATTAATAAATACCACTTTTATATTATAAATATCTTTTATTTCAAATTATTTACACATAATTGCAAGTAATATCACATTAAAACAATAGATTGACGTTATTACATTAAGAAATGGTTAGTGTGGCATCGATTTGAAAATGTCTATTTAAAGAGACATCCTTGACACGGATATTGCGGGTCATGCCCTTTAGTGGTGGGGGCGGGATCGCACCCGGAACTCTGAAGGTTTACGCGATAAAAATAATCAACTGTGAAATTTTCAATTGTTAAAGGTTACTCAAATTCACTTAGGTAAAAAACGCCTTTGAGTGAAGAATTTGAAGTATATAATATTACACTTTCTATTTTTTATAGGAAATATTTAATTGATTGTGTTTCCTATGGACTTTCTTTATTTAGTGATTACTTACTTCTTTATTTAGTCATTTATTGACTGCCTCGGTGGCGTAGTTGTATTGCACGTCCGGTACAATAGCGCTCTGAGGTCCTGGGTTCGAATCCGGGGTCGGGCAATGTGATATTTGGGTTTTTCTGCTCAGTATCAGCCCGGAGTCTGGAATTTGTGCCCGATATGGCGATAGGCTCGCCCCCTATCACATCATGGGACGGAACATACTTGGCGAAAAGTGGGTGCCCTAGTTGCGCCTCTGCATACCCCTTCGGGGATAAAATGCGTGATGTTATGTATGTATGTATGTATGTATGTATTTATTAATTTTGTTTCCCATGGATTTTTTTATTGAGAAACAAAGAACTTCTTTACTAACTTAAACATAATTTTAAAATTTTCACAAAATTGTTGCGTGAACGAATAAAATCTAAAAATCGTTGACTATATTACAACATGTTGATAATTAAAGCACTAACAAAAGTCATGTGCCATTATAACACAAAAAAAACGAATACTTGGCTGGTGGGCCATGTGAGGTACCTGGGTGTCCAATACACTATCGAAATTTAAGTATTACTTTATTTTTACAAAGTATTGTCGGCTGGGAATTGATTTTGTACATTTTATTTTTATTAAAACAATAACGTAAATACAACAATTAAAACCTTTATTTTATCGTAATCCCGACACATTTGCTTGTACACTGTACCAACATAATAAATAAAGTCAATTATAATAGGTACACGTATCCACAAACCCATTGTGCTCTCGTATTATAGAATAATATTATAGAATATGAATCATAAATAATGTGTTGATAACTAAGTAATAAGTAAGGTACTTTCTATTAACTCATTTTGTCATATCGTCGCTTTGAGTTCGATGATCGGGATTATAAATTTAATTTGTGCCCATAAAACCCTTTTTAGTAGAATTGGATTTGATTGAAATAATAGCCATTAACATCCAATAAACAAAATGAAAGTTCATTGAATTTGTACTTACTTTCAATGGAGGAGGTCGAGGATCTTTCCAATTGTACATTACTTGAGAATGTCATTACAGATCAATGATTCTCAAGTATCAATGAATGTTAAGATATGTGTGGGACTTTACAATTATATGTTTGCACTTATGTGTATAACTATTTTAGGTGGCTGCTAGCATTACTTTAGTTTTTATGTAAGTTATGATCAGTGGGGAAACATTCGGATGGAAGTTAAGCGCTACGCAGACGATGTCAGCTTGTTCTCAGATAAAGAATCAAGCAAAATTGTACTAAGTATACACTACTATGTAGTAGGGCAGATTGAAATGAACCAAGAAACTGCATTAGCAACAATCACTTTCATAGTTCATAGTAAGTCTGTCCTTTACAGGGAATAATTTGAGTGTCAATAATACAAAATAGTTAAATGTTCAAATAGTACGATGCATAAAGCTCAATATTTGTTTTAATCTACCGGTTCACTAACCGGCACAGAGGCCCTACTTCGAAAAACGAACATCGAAACGTCGTTCCGAAACGAAGAAACGACGAACTTCGGATTTAACCGTACTACCAAATTACTTCGGATCCGTCATCGTTACTTTCGGAACCATAAACAATCGTTCGGATGGAAATATTATGTCGGATTAGAGAAATGTATCTTCAAAAACCGTAAATTTCTACCTATCATGACATTCTTGTGAAATAAACATATAAGTTGGATGTCTAATTAGGTTTTGGAATGAAAATGATTTTAAAATGATTGATTACAACTCACATTTTTGACTTTTCAAAGGGTAATAATGATATGGGCAATATTTTTTTTGTCAATTATGACATTTCACAAGATGGCAGGCGTTAGTTCCGATTTTGGCCGCGTTCTATCGCCGCTTTCATTCAGATTCAGTTCAGCTTTAAAAACAACGAAGATGCTTGTCGATCTCTAGGATATTTGTAAGTATTTATGGAATAGACAGACCATTGTACGTCTAATAACAGAATTCTGAATGTCTGTGCCTTTTTCATCATACGGCGCGGCGTAACGACTAAAAATAATATGTATTGCAGAGAAATTATTACTGATTTGCAAAATAAAGAAAATCTATGATAGTATATAATATGTGACTACCTCTGTGGTGTAATTGTATTACGGTATGACTGCAGAGCTGAGATCTTGAATTCGATCCCCGCGGGTAATGTGAAACTGGGTTTTTCTGCTCGGTATTAGTCCGTAGTCTAGAATTTGTGCTCGATGTGACGATAGATTATCACATCACATTATCACCTATCACATTATAGACAGAATACTCATGCCGGAAAGTGGGTGCACTAGTTGCGCCTCTACCTACCCCTTTCGAGATAAATGACATGAGTGTGTTTGAATGTGAGTGTATTGAATACCTATGCCAGATTTTGAAATTTGGTGAGATATAATGCGGTCATGGTTCAATCTCCTATAATCAGCTTAGAAACAGTTTATTTAGACTAGTTTGTTTACATTAGGTACATTTGTATTTATCAAACAGAATGACGTAAATTACAGAGTTGTCAACTTTATGTTAATTAGTAAAAATGGATCAGTGAGAAATTATTAAACATAAGAAATCATTATGGATCAGTATGTACAGCTAAATGTTAAGTTGATAAAGTAACTAAGTACTAAGTAATCTATTTTTTGTTCATAGTATTTTTTAAAAAAAATTAGATATATATTTTATCATAAAGTCTAATTAGTCGCTCCATTCCATAATCAACAAGAGTGATATACAGTGACAGTCAACTTGATTGTATACTGTAATATGTGAATTGATCTCAATAGAAGTTTTATCCTTTTGTAATTTTTTATTGTCCTTCACTGAATATATAATATAGTATCTGTGGTATTATCATGAATGTTTCATATGAAGCCTGCATATTATTTGTAATAGTATCTACATTAAATCAAAGGAACATTTACGTAATAATAGCTCCGCAAATAGATACAGGTGACAAGCACACAATTTGTTGAACTTATATTCTTGCTATACCGCTGTAGACAGTGACCTTTTTGAGTTATTAATCTAACACTGACTTATTTTTCAATCAAATACTCTTTATTTTTATTTGGGAAATAGAGTTCCGAACATCATGCCTGTTATGCTTATATAATATATATTATTTCAATTTAGAATTTTATAGGGTATATAATTAATGGGCATTAAAGGTCATTAATTAAATACGCTATAAAATTCTTAACACTGACCAACAGGACTAAGATTAAACCTAAGCTTAATACTAGAAACATACTTTGCGAAGAAGCGACAATAAACAATGTAATGAGCACTGAAGAACGAATTCTTGCAAATTCTTTCTTTAGGGGGCTTAAATCCCATGGATATACAAAAATAAAAGTCACGTAATATTTACATCGATGAAAGCAGATAGTAGAGTTATATTTTTATACTTCGTCGTATAACGTCGACGTCTAAACGTAGCGAAGAAATGTGAAACTACACGTGACTACAACTTGTCTCTACAAAACGTGGCTGCAGCGCACTGGCTCTTAAACGGCAGGCCCATTATGTATTGACATATAAATTATTTTAAGATGAAATATTTTTGAGTGTTTCATATTTTATGGTAATTTTACTTTACCAAGTAAAGGCGTAAATGCTATTATTGTAAACTATTTACTATTGGTTGGGAAATTCATTATTCCAGTCGGTCTGTCGCTTTATTTAATGTTAGTATTGAATGTTGAAATGGAGTTTATTTTTGAATACGATACTCATGACAGTGTTTTGTTTTTAGTGAAAAGCGAATATGTGAATGATTTCTAAATTTTATCATAATGTACTTTAATCATATATGTATTAACTAGTATATAACGTTTATCTGAGACAAGCCATAGCTGCGATCTACTAAAATAGCCGTGTTCTTGTCCCAAACCTGCGATCATTATATTGCTGCCGTGTGCTATGTGGCTAAATTCGCTAAGAACTAAGGGCCGATGTATTATATAAATGCTAACGTTACAAAAATTCGGATTTGTTATATTGATATTGGAACAAACGTTCTTAGATTTTTTATATTAAAAGTATTTGGTGTAAAGTTTTAGAATCAGTTGCAATGACGGGGTGTATTGCAGACAGTGCGCTTGGTCCTCGTGGAAGAAAACGAGCTTGCCACTCGAACGTCTCCGTCTTGGCAGTATAAACCACAAGTCTGAAAACTTCATCTCCATTCATCTTTACCTTATTTATAATTCACGTTTTATGATAAATTTTACAATTTTAAATAGCTACTACTGCTTTATTCAAATATTATATAATAAATAAAAATATTGATATTGTCTTGTCTTATTTGAAAGTGAGAGCGAGTCTTTAATTTTACTAATTGTAATTAAATAACTGATGCATTGTTAGTGTACAATAAAACTGTAATAAGCAATGATTATTACTTATTCTTGTCAATCCAAATAAATAAAGCTGAAAACTTGTTTGTTTGAACGCGCTAATTTCAGGAAATACTGGTTTGAATTGAAAAATTCTTTTAGTGTTAGTAGTAGTAGTAGTTAGTTTAGGCTATATAACAACACGATATAACCAATAGGAGTGGAGCATAAGTAAAAAATGTAGCAAAAACAGGAAAAATCTATTTCTTTTGAGAGCTTTCGTTGTGTGCACTGCGTAAATGGTTAAAGTTACGTAAAAAACTTAAGGGTTCTAAAAATATTTTTTAAAACAATTTCCCCCGCCGCATCTGTCTTGTCATGTCTATGGATTGTGATGAAATTTGGTATGGAGATAGATTGAGATCCTAGAAAGAACACAGCCTAATTTCTATCCCGTGAAAATATATAGCGGAACTTTTTATCCCGGAAATATCTTTTACGCGGGTGAAGCCACGAGCGAAAGCTAGTTATAATATCACTTTACATTCAAATTGTGTAAATAATTATCATAGTAATTTACATTTTAATAATCTGCCATGTTAAAGCAGTCTCTAAACGATCATGCAGCATGACATGCATCCACGTGAATCATCGTGCTGTATGGCGGACTCTCAATATTTGCTATCAATTATATTATCTCATTGGAGCATAAATTATGCAGGTCTTTCTGCATTTTTATAGAATAGTCAGCGACAGATTTTTATGTCATTATTACAACCATGCGTAAAAAAAAGAGAACTAGAAGGCGTTGAACACAAATGGTATTTTTATAACATTCCGGAGATATAATCTTGGCAAAATGATTCTTTCCTTACTGAATTTCGATCACGGCGGCCAATCTCAATGGAGGTCAGCCAAGTACGCAGGAGATATTATAGTGCATAAATATGTGCACAACACACAGGTGCACACTCTGTTCATTCCTTCTCATAGTCCGGTGAGAAAGCAATCCGACATGACCGGAGAAAGATCAGACGCTGGATTAATGGCTTTACGTGCCCTTCGAGACACGTGGGTATCACGTCGCCTATTTCCTGACTCCCAGCTGCGACTGAGTATTTTTTTTAAGATGGAAAAACTTAGTCACTGTTATCTTGGGCACATACAAATGTTACAGGCTGGGAATGGAGCGTAGGAATTTGTAGATACTGCTCAAACACATTGACAATAGATCAAGAAGATAACGAATAAGTACATCAATTGCGACACCTATTACAAAAATTAAATCAATTCACATAAATCTTCTTATCCCTTTAAATAGAGTCGTAGAATACGTTATTATTATTGATCCATTCGTGTGTTTGAGCCAGTCCACTTATTTTTTATTAGGTATCGGCATTATCCAATCTCCGCAAAAATGTCTCATGTTTCTTAAACAAGTGATCCAATTGGTATAATGTTGTCTAGGTCACGAACACTGCATGACGTCTAACTGGATATATTCTTAGAAATTGTAATATTGTTATAATGCTTATGTATATAATATAATGGTCTATAATATCATGTACACACAGATAGGTACATAAAAGATCCATCTTTGATTTACACTCAAATATTTCACTGTCAATTACCTACATAGTTTTTGAGTTCTTAGAAACTAAGAAATTTTGAAAACCCTTTATAAAAGGAACTTGTTTTAAGGAAATGAATTCAATCCGTAAACAATGAGACATTTCATCACGTCTCGTTTTTAAAAACGTGTTGTGGGCCGTTTACGTATTTGGAGAAAAAGTTTCTGTGTGGTTGCTATTAATAAACTCGTTACATAAATATAAAGCACATTTTCATTTATTCTCCTTGATTTTTAATGTTCAAGCGAAGCCCCGCACTTTCCAATTTATGATCTAAGAAAGCGTGACGTTATTAGTCACGAGCCGAAACCGCCTTTGCAATCCTTTTTTCATCCAAGTATTTTTTAATTAGGAAGTTTTTAAGGATATAATAATACCAACCGAATATAGCGTAGTCATGAGTGTATTGTGACTGGCAATGTGAAACATCACAGAAATAGCTAGTGTGAGAAATTTGTACAACTTAGTGGAATTATAGCGTGTAAAGTTAAAATCACTTTTTATTGATATTTATTTTGTATCAAATTTACATTTTTATTTTATATCTACGGTTCGAGTAATTTCGTAACGCAATGACAAAATGACCCTGTGTTATATTACACTTGAGTCGACTGTCTATATTAATTAGTATGTGGAGTTTTGCAGCTACATAGTTTACATCTTTTTATTTATTTTTTGTTGTCGCGAAGAAAGTGGCTTATGACTACCGCCCAGCCTTCATGGGGGTGTCTAAGTCTTCATCCGCAGTCGCCCCTGCGTGGGGCACCGCGACGCCGACGGGCTAGACGGCAGCCTAGCAGCCCGTCTCCTATAGGGGAGGGGGCTCTGAAAACCCCGCGCATCGAAGGTTGCTCTCGGCATCAACGGCAGCGTGAGGCCTACTGTACACTGCCGTCTATCCCAAAGGTCAACCGAGGTATGCAAAGATGCACAAAGTGCATTAGGGCGGACAGGACCCTGCCGCCCGCCGATGACACGCATATTGGCCCCTATTAGTCGCCTCTTACGAAAGGCAGGAGATATCGTGGTGGAATTATTCAAACGCGCCCATTCCACAGGGCGGACAAAGTTTTTTTTTTAAGTGATTCCCTGCTGTCAACACCGGAGGAATCCTGCGAATGGGATACTGGATTCCCCCGGCTTAACGACAGCAGGGGGAAAATCGGGCGGACATAGTTTACATCACGCCACAATCTAAAGTTCACTGTCACAGAATACCTATGCCATTAAGCATAGATAAAAGAATTTTTAGCGGAGGGATTAAGTAAACAATCGAATATTCTCAGCTCAGACAACAGAACAACAATATTTAATGGCGATACACATACATTAATATAGCGGCATACGATTACGGGCAACTTGTACCCTCGATATTACTGTCTTATTTTTCGATTTTCTATTATATTTTACCGTAACAGGGTTTAGGTTTCTAACTTTCTTTAAAAATGCGTATTTGTCATTTTATCGTTATTATGCCCAAGTGACTATCTGTTACATTTATCAGGTCCTCTATCTATATTGCAGTTGACGTTTATCGCTTTGCTTGCTAGTATGTGATTTCCACTCTAGAACCATTCTGATCCATCAGCTATTAATTCTATGAGTTATGTGCACTGCCGCTATTTTAAATTATTAATCCGCTTGGTTATGTCCGTGACGGGTTCTACGGATCTCCTCGTTTTCTGATTTAATTTCACATTTAATTATAATTAACGAAAGAACTAAACAATGTAACGAAATTACTTAGTTTTTGTCATCAAGATTCATATCACAATAAAGTTTACATATGATACGACTTATGTTATCTTGTTACTAGATTTTAAACCGTGAATTTATTTTTAATCGATATCGTTTAATATGTAGAGATTAGGCAGTAACGTAAGAGTGTTTCCTTTTGATTGTATTTTTTGTGAACGTCGTAAAGTTTAAATTATAAATAACCGACCAAATAGGAATACAATTTGTATATAAATAAATAAATTTAATTAACCTAGGGAGGTTTATAATACATAGAATTTCAATTAATCATGTTCAGAAACAACAACAATCCTCTCGATTGATGGCATGGGTAAATTACCTCTCTACTGAAGCGACACCACGCGAATTTCGGTTTACATAATATTGCAGCGCACTACACTTCGCTCGTCACCATGACACATTAATATCAATTCATTTATCAAATAACTCTTCTTTCAAGGCCCGAGGGGATAATTCTTCTTTGAAGATCCATTTCTCGTGAAGCAGAGGCGCTGTTGAATCCTTTGTTTAGTGGCGGCGACGGGTGGTCCTGGATTCCATCTCCAGTTAGACAACACTTTCCTTTTTTTTAAACTTTATCTGAAATTCCCAATGAGGTTGACGTTAGGCAGGTGGCTAGTCCTAGAATTTAAGGTAAGAACTTTGTGCAATATATCTTTTTGAAATAGTGTATTACGTCCACCTCGAATTGGATTAGAATAAGGGCAGGTAGAAGAGGAAAAATCCTTGCATATTATAAAACTAAGTCCCCCGTCGCGTCTGTGTGTCTGAAAGGGATAAATTAAAAGACTACTGATCGAATTTAGATGAAATTTGACATGGAGACGGTTTGAGGCCCTGGTAAGGACATAGAGATTTTTATTACGGGAAACTATGTAGAGGGACTACTATCCCGAAAAAACCCTTTCACTCGAGCGAAGCCGCGAGAAAAAGCTAGCAATACGTATAAATCTGTCCTGCTAACTCGCATAAATCCATGGAATAGATACTAAACATAGGTTGGGCTCCCACGCAACTACACATAAATTACGTAATTACAACCAGACAATATTCGTATGTGAGGTAGTTATGTCTAACATATGTTTGCTTATTATATTTTACATAATTCGATCTAAAACTATGTGAGCGATATCTAAGTGTATTATCTCTCGATAGGAACAATATATCATGATTGACCCAGTGAAACAAATAAACTTATAATTATAAAAAAAAAACATTAAAAAAATAAACACGTCGAATAGAGATCCTCCTCTTTTTCAAGTTGGTGACAAATTAGTACATCTAAACCACTAACAAATATGACAAAATTATAAACAGATATTATAAGCAGTGATGGCTTTGGTTTTTTCATGCGCACACACTATTTACCTTATTTCAAGACAATCAAAGTATCTACGAGTATCCTATAATCATTACGGTAAAATATAGTCATAAAGTATACCTTTAAAATAGTAATTATCAAAATCTTTGTCAATGCAAATTTTTTTAATATTCCTATACTAGCTTTTGCCCGCAACTCCGCCCGCGTTATAAAGTTTTTCAGGCTAAAGTTTTCCGTTATAAAAGTAGTAGTTTCCCCGGAGCCTATGTTCTTCCCAGGGTCTCAAACTGTCTCCATACCAAATTTCATCTTAATACGTTGGGTAGTTTTTGAGTTTAACACGTTCAGGCAGACAGATGCAGCGGGGGACTTTGTTTTATAATATATTTTTAGAACTTTTTAAGAGGAACAATCCCGTCATACATCATTGTTGCATAACTTTAACCGTTTACGCAGAGCACGCAACGGAAGCTCTCAAAACTAATAAATGGTCCCCGTTTTTGCAACATGTTGCATTACTGCTCCGCTCCTATTGGTCATAGCGTGATGATATATAGCCTATAGCACTCCACAAATAAAGGGCTATCCAACACAAAACGATTTTTTCAGTTCAAACTGGTAGTTCCTGAGATTAGCCATTACTGCTCCGCTCCTTTTGGTCATAGCGTGATGATATATAACTTAGAGCACTCCACAAACAAAGGGCTATTCAACACAAAAATAATTTTCAGTTCGAATCGGTAGTTCCTGAGATTAGCCATTACTGCTCCGCTCCTATTGGGTATAGCGTGATGATATATAGACTATAGCAATCCACGAACAAAGGGCTATCCAACACAAAAATATTTTTTCGGTTTGGACCGGTAGTTCCTGAGATTAGCCATTACTGCTGCGCTCCTATTGAGTATAGCGTGATGATATATAGCCTATAGCACTCCACGAACAAAGGGCTATCCAACACAAAAATATTTTTTCAGTTTGGACTGGTAGTTCCTGTGATTAGCCATTACTGCTCCGTTCCTATTGGGTATAGCGTGATGATATATAGCCTATAGCACTCCACGAACAAAAGGCTATCCAACGCAAAAAGTATTTTTCAGTTTGGACCGGTAGTTCCTGAGATTAGCGCGTTCAAACAAACAAACAAACAAACTCTTCAGCTTTATATAATAGTACTAGCTTTTGCCCGCGGCTCCGCTCGCATTATAAAGTTTTTCGGGCTAAAGTTTCCTGTTATAAAAGTCACGCTATATATTTTCCCGGGAGCCTATGTCCTTCCCAGGGTCTCAAACTGGCTCCATACCAAATTTTATCTTAATACGTTGGGTAGTTTTTGAGTTTCACACGTTCAGGCAGACAGATGCAGCGGGGGGACTTTGTTTTATAATATATTTTTTAGAACTTTTTAAGAGGAACGATGCCGTCATATATCACTGTTGTATAACTTTAACCGTTTACGCAGTGCACGCAACGGAAGCTCTCAAAACTAATTAATTTTCCCCGTTTTTGCAACATGTTTCATTACTGCTCCGCTCCTATTGGTCATAGCGTGATGATATATAGTCTATAGCATTCGAGGAATAAAGGGCTATCCAACACAAAAAGAATTTTTTAATTCGAACCGGTAGTTGCTGAGATTAGCCATTACTGCTCCGCTCCTTTTGGGTATAGCGTGATGATATATAGCCTATAGCACTCGAGGAACAAAGAGCTATCCAACACAAAAAGAATTTTTCAATTCGAACCGGTAGTTCCTGAGATTAGCCATTACTGCTCCGCTCCTTTTGGATATAGCGTGATGATATATAGCCTATAGCACTCGAGGAACAAAGGGCTATCCAACATAAAAATAATCTTTCAATTCGTACCGGTAGTTCCTGAGATTAGCCATTACTGCTCCGCTCCTTTTGGGTATAGCGTGATGATATATAGCCTATAGCACTCGAGGAACAAAGGGTTATCCAACATAAAAATAATTTTTCAATTCGAATTGGTAGTTCCTGAGATTAGCCATTACTGCTCCGCTCCTTTTGGGTATAGCGTGATGATATATAGCCTATAGCACTCGAGGAACAAAGGGCTATCCAACACAAAAAGAATCTTTCAATTCGTACCGGTAGTTCCTGAGATTAGCCATTACTGCTCCACTCCTTTTGGGTATAGCGTGATGATATATAGCTTATAGCACTCGAGGAACAAAGGGTTATCCAACATAAAAATAATTTTTCAATTCGAATTGGTAGTTCCTGAGATTAGCCATTACTGCTCCGCTTCTTTTGGGTATAGCGTGATGATATATAGCCTATAGCACTCGAGGAACAAAGGGCTATCCAACACAAAAAGAATTTTTTAATTCGAACCGGTAGTTGCTGAGATTAGCCATTACTGCTCCGCTCCTTTTGGGTATAGCGTGATGATATATAGCCTATAGCACTCGAGGAACAAAGAGCTATCCAACACAAAACGAATTTTTCAATTCGTACCGGTAGTTCCTGAGATTAGCCATTACTGCTCCGCTCCTTTTGGATATAGCGTGATGATATATAGCCTATAGCACTCGAGGAACAAAGGGCTATCCAACACAAAAATAATCTTTCAATTCGTACCGGTAGTTCCTGAGATTAGCCATTACTGCTCCGCTCCTTTTGGGTATAGCGTGATGATATATAGCCTATAGCACTCGAGGAACAAAGGCTTATCCAACATAAAAATAATCTTTCAATTCGTACCGGTAGTTCCTGAGATTAGCCATTACTGCTCCGCTCCTTTTGGGTATAGCGTGATGATATATAGCCTATAGCACTCGATGAACAAAGGGTTATCCAACATAAAAATAATTTTTCAATTCGAATTGGTAGTTCCTGAGATTAGCCATTACTGCTCCGCTCCTTTTGGGTATAGCGTGATGATATATAGCCTATAGCACTCGAGGAACAAAGGGCTATCCAACACAAAAAGAATCTTTCAATTCGTACCGGTAGTTCCTGAGATTAGCCATTACTGCTCCACTCCTTTTGGGTATAGCGTGATGATATATAGCTTATAGCACTCGAGGAACAAAGGGTTATCCAACATAAAAATAATTTTTCAATTCGAATTGGTAGTTCCTGAGATTAGCCATTACTGCTCCGCTTCTTTTGGGTATAGCGTGATGATATATAGCCTATAGCACTCGAGGAACAAAGGGCTATCCAACACAAAAAGAATTTTTCAATTCGAACCGGTAGTTCCTAAGATTAGCCATTACTGCTCCGCTCCTTTTGGGTATAGCGTGATGATATATAGCCTATAGCACTCGAGGAACAAAGGGTTATCCAACATAAAAATATTTTTTCAAATCGAATTGGTAGTTCCTGAGATTAGCCATTACTGCTCCGCTCCTTTTGGGTATAGCGTGATGATATATAGCCTATAGCACTCGAGGAACAAAGGGTTATCCAACATAAAAATATTTTTCAAATCGAATTGGTAGTTCCTGAGATTAGCCATTACTGCTCCGCTCCTTTTGGGTATAGCGTGATGATATATAGCCTATAGCACTCGAGGAACAAAGGGCTATCCAACACAAAAAGAATCTTTCAATTCGTACCGGTAGTTCCTGAGATTAGCCATTACTGCTCCTCTCCTTTTGGGTATGATCCTCCTCCTCCTCCTCCTTTGGCGTGATGATATATAGCCTATAGAACTCCACGAACAAAGGGCTATCCAACACAAAAAGAATTTTTCATTTTGACCCGGTAGTTCCTGAGATTAGCGCGTTCAAACAAACAAACAAACAAACAAACTCTTCAGCTTTATATAATAGTATAGATAGAATATAGATTCTAAAGTGAAAATTCTCCTTTGTTATGATATCTATGGTAAGTATACATTGTAACTTATAGAAAAGCGACAACGTTGCTTATTGAATAACATAGAAACGATAAATAGAAATTTTAATTTTGATTTATTATAATATGCCTAGTCATAATAATATATCCAGTGATCCCTTCTATTCTTGAACGTGAAGAAAGAAACGGAAGTTTCCCGTTCTGAGTTCGCAAATTGCGTCAGTGGACGGTGCAAATAGGAAGGATGCCGTGACCTGGTTTCCAGCAGATGTATCCAAGGATAGCAACTAATGTCCTTAAAATGTTACGGAGCAATTTAAAAATTTACATTGATTACCTTATTACTATTTAAGGTGTTCAATTAAATTAATATATTAACGACTGTAATATTAATTTGTTAGTACTTTCATTTATATTTGGTTTTCTGAAATTTCGAAATAATTCTTTGTATTTTTTGTTTTGTTTGTAAATTTACAGTTGTTTATTTACTAATTTAACTTGAAACCTGACACCTACTGTTGGCCTATGCAGTGGGGAGCGGTACAAATTGCAAAGTTCATAAAACAAAACGAATATGGAAAAGCATGCAGTGTATGATTTTTCAAAATAAATTATTGAAATTTAGGTACAGTTGTCATTGTCAAATTTCTTTACACGCGCTGTAGGAGTAGTAAATGTTAATTATACTGATGTAAGTCTTAAGTTTTTACTGAGTTTAGTAGGTTTTTCATAGTAACCCATACTCAACAATTGCCGCCATTGTCTGGAGATTTAATATAACAGTTCACATAAAAATCGCATAGATCATGCGATCATGTCAGATTTTATGTATTGCATTGAATGCTGTACTACCAATGTGAATTAATATTATAAATCCAGTTATTCATTCATAATTTGCGCGGGACGGCGCGGGAGGGTTCCAAGGCTTGCATAGTGACGTCACAGTGTTTGGTTTAAAAATTTTGCCCCTCCCACAGCTCCGACCCCGCTGGAGTCCTTTCTCGTGACCTACTGACCTAAAATGGGCATAGTGACGTAGGCGGTACAACCTCGACAACAGTTACAGCATTCGTGCCTAAGGACGGGGCTGAAGTTGTACCAGAACCTTTTGGACGTGGTGGTTTGGTGCTCAATGGAAGGTTATAGGGGGTATGCGTAATTGTGTGCATCAGGGTTATTTGTATACAGTGGCCGCGACCTGCCGGTACTGCGGTAGTTATTAATATCTAATTTTAGACCATCGGTCTTACGATGTGTATTGTTCTCTACAAAAACAAATAAAAAAACAGTTGCTATAAATGCATCGTGGCTGGTATTTGATAAGTAATATAAATGTTTACAACCTTGAGATCTTCATAATTTTGTTGGATAAAACAAAATCTACATGTGTTGGACATTTTGGATTACACTTTTTTAAAGCTAAATGAGCAAATTTAACTCAACATTTTTAAGTATTTGTTTAGGAATTCAGTAACAGGAACTAATAAAATTAACACTATTTTATTTCATGCAATTATTTTTGTGCCAAATTTAAATAAACTTGCCATGTTTATTAGAAATCATTAAATACAACCGCCTAAAGCACGTAGTCTTTTTAAAAATGTAAGTATATATTACTGTTTGTTATAAACATACTTTATTCATAGCCAAGTTCTGCTACTTTACTATAATTTATTCTGCGGTGCACTGTGTCGACTAACAGATGAGGGAGTGACGCTTCACCAACACGTGTGTTGGCATAGTTTGACGGATTAATGAATCTGATGGAAACGTCATAAAGTAGAAAAGATTTAGATTTTAAACTCAAGGATGAGGACGCTCATTATAAAGGTTATAATGAAGTAAACATAATAAAGATTTGATATAAGTGCATATAATGTAATAATTTGAATTTTTAAAATGATGTTACTCTGTTTTATTTTTTTCCTGTACATGATGTAAAAAGTTTCTATCTAACAATATTCTCATTAAAATAGTTTTCGCTTTACCCTGCAACAAGGATAACAAGACCAAGAAAAAAAACAATTAAAAAAACCTTTGCAAAATCACGTTAAGCAAGTAATTATTTCATTTTATTTCTATATGTGATGTATTTCTGATAGGTAGTTTCTTTGAATTGTCATATTTTATCGAAAATAGTAATTCCAAGAAATGTGATACAATACTATTAATAGTTTTGTTATTGTTGTTTACGCAAAGATTCCGTTTGTGTATTCTTATATATATTTTTTTATATCTATTTTCAGCGCGAAAGTCGTTTAACCCAGTGTGTACGATGAAAATTAATAGCGTTGGAGCAATGAGGTTAGATTGAAACTATTCGGAAAAATGGGCTGTTCGACAGTTTTATTTTAAACTCGTAATGTTCGTGCTATGGGTTTTAGTTGCGTAATATATATTTATATTGCCCGTTTAAAAATATTAAATGAACATTATTTATTGGTTATCTATGTCATGGCTATAATATGAGAAATTATTATGATTTAAAAATATATATTTTACTGTTTTAAATAAAATCTGTACATAGCCTAGGTTCTAGGTAATGACCTAGTAAGTAATGACTATTATTTATTTTATAAACAAGAATCAAACAACTTGTCCGTTTTTAAATAATTTTACTGTAGCATCTGACTTAAATTTATTGCTTCAAAATTCCATAAATTAATCAAATCGTTACATATTTCTAGATTTAAAGTATTAAAAAATATACTTGCAAACGTGCTAAATGGAATCGCGCCTAAAATTAAATACAATATACAGAATGCAGGCCATTTGTAACAAGTCGGTCTGGAAATCTTAGGATGACGACGACAAGATGACGTGAATTTCAGTTCACACTTACTTACTCGAGGTAGAAATTTAGCAAAACTACATCTACGTCATACATTTTATACGTAAATGATGTAATCTTCGAGCAAGTTTTCAGTATGATCCACATTTTCTTTGGGGTTTAAACGAGCCTTACTAAACGAGTGATATATACTTGACTTGTTACGGTTCATGCCCACGATTAGAAATAACTTGACACGCATAAATTATGATAATTTATCACCAAAACGTCACTGTTGATAACCCGGAGAGTTGGGAGAAAGCTGGTAATAGCGCGTTTCCATTACTCCGGCAATGTAAGAACTTAATACGTTAGGAATCTTATTTGGCAATCGAGTGCTGTTATTGTAGTGTTCACATATATTTCTTTTAGGAACAAAAATATAACCCCCTTATTCATAGGCGTATTTATCTAAGGACGGAGCATTGCTGTGATAACAAGTTTGTTTCTCAGCTTTGTTTATCTGACAGCCAATTAGATTCAAGTTGTATCTCAATTATAGCCAATCACAACGGCCCTATGTCTATGCCCTGCGAAGGCTGCCATGCAGTCAGCACCGAGAAGCAGACTTGTTATCACAGCAAAGATAGAGGTTAGATAAATAACGTCTATGAATAAGGGGGTAAGCCTTTATAAGTTAGGTACCTTATTTATTTGTAAAATTATAATTTTAATAGTTATTGATGATCATTGGATGCCTGTGTGAAGTGAATGCAGAAATAATTTCATAGATATAATTGAAGATTGCCAGACAACATATCAAATCGTGGATAAATACGTGACCGCTTTTTATTACACATTCATACAGGGATTTTTATATCTGAACTTCTGGACTAATCTGGACTGGACTAAATTTAATCTTCAATTATTTATTTATTTTATTACCAATTATGGACTGTTACTAGACACGAATTTATATAATTTATCTTCTTATGATACTGTGTCACTACAAAAAAAGTATTCTCAGCACTTATTTATTCCTAATACTTTACATAGACAATGGAAAAAGGACGTATCCTCGTGAGGCCGGTGAACTTCACGAGTAATATTTTTATGAGAGTTTATATACTTATTTTAGCGTTTCTAGTTTCGTTATAATAACTCTATGATGTGTCCCCGAGTAAGAATTTACGCGCTATTGTATAGTTAAAATAATGGTTTCGACTAATAAAAGGTTTGTATGGAAATTTTAACTGCGCCCCGGTGAGCGTATTTGGAACTTAAGTGTTAGAGTGAATATTGCGCGCCTGTAAACTTGATTAGTAGTACATCAAGTAACTTTATTATTGGTTAAGTTAAATATATGGAAATCCGCAATACGAATTTGTTTTATTGACATATATTTGTGAAACAACTATCGAGAAATTCATAAACGTTAATTTATTCGATACGGTTATTATATGATATTGGGTAAATTCCTGTTAGGGGTAATAGTTTACGAATAATTCAAGTAATAAATAAAAATTGAGTAGGGAGGTAGTTCCTAAAATTAAAACTACACAACGGAACTATATATCTAGGTAAATTATTTCTAGTCAATTCTGAATAATTTGAAGGTCAAACTAGCTCGTCACGGGTACACCACCACATATTAATACTCCAATAATTTACTACACTTTAATTATATAACCTACCACTATTATTCGAACTCTCACGTGACCTTTCGAGGCACGGTGGATTGTGCAACATATTTCTAAGATCACGCTTGCAACCCAAGGGCGTAGACTGCAAGTTACGGAACAATTTGCTTTCATACTTGCCACTGCAACTCGTGTTAACAAGAGTAGAACAGTAGCTTACGTTTTAATGGCATCGAAGACATTTTTATAACATAGTAGTGAGGCACGGCGAACCTCTGGATATATAAGCTCTAAATAAATAGGCTTTAGAAATATATTACTTGTAATGGGGTAACTTTAAAAAGATCACCAATTATTAAATCAAGTAAAGTTTAGAATATCGAATATCAAACTTGTTGCAATAAAAATAAATTAATAGTGCGTTCACGGGATGAAATTAAACTAATTAGACAGATATTAGTAAAATGCCTCTATGATGAAGATTAAAGATGCAGGGGATGCGCGAGGGATCGATAGGTGCATCTAGGTCGTTAACCCTAGGGCGCGCCCTGTTCAACTTTGGTTTTTAAAAGACCTGTCGCGGCCTCGAATACATCTGCTATATAAAGACGCCGCTACTGCATTGCGGCGCGGGTTGTGTGACGGCCGGACATTGTAATCTAGAATGTGATATAAATAGCTGTTTCCGACTTTGCGGCACAGATTTCGATTAATTGGCATATATTATTTTATTTAGGCGTAATTTAAATAATAAAGTATTAATTGTTAGCTTAAACACTTTTTAAATAATATGGACTTTGCATGTGATGTTGATCACATTGGAAATTATGAGTAATGGCTATTAGTAATATAAAAATATAATCAAAAGGAAATGTTT